>NC_080064.1:102729458-103046078 GCF_949987535.1 Balaenoptera acutorostrata | reverse complement strand
TCTGCAGATGGCTACTCATTACAGAGGATTTGCAGACCCCAGGAAGAGCAGGGATGAAATTCAGAGGTTCATTTGGAAAGGTGGTTAGAAAAGGACAAAGAAGGCTGGAAAGCAGTGAAATGGTGAATCCGAGGGCAGGAACTCCAATGCGGTAGGTGAAAGGCATCTCAGGCTGCAGGAATTCTGAAAGTGTCCTGGCAACGGTCGTTAACACAAGCAACCCCTGCTTGTCAGGGAACACATCCATCATTTTAGGAGTTTGGACTGGCAAGGCAAAGGTCTATGAGATTGTCTTTAGAATGTTGAATTTAATCATAAGAAGACAAAGGGAATTTAAGTTAGGATCTCTGCCTTCTTAATTGCAGGTGCTCCTGCTGAGGGGTGTTTTAAGGCATATGGATGATCAAAAAGATCAGTATGCAATCAAGTCCGTGCCATTCTTTGATGTGCACAGACAGCCCCTTGTCCTCAGAGCCTGTCACTCTGTGCAGCTTGGCTCCTTGGAGGCACAGTTAGCATAGCACAAAGTCTTTCTTAGGAAGAGCCCTACCCACCAGTCTGGCTCCCCTTTCCAATGGCCCACTCATAGTTTGAACGGCTGCCCCTGAAACTTCTGCAAGTGTTTATTCGGCCTTCCTTATTCACTCAACAGAGAAGTCATCATTCACTGAAACGACTTCCCTATTGCTTCGAACCCTCTGTGGCTCTCCACTGCCTGGAGAAAATTGGCATTCATCTGCCTAGGATTCTGACTATCTCCCAAATAGTGTATCAGCTACCACACAACCCCCGGAATCAGACCGATTGGCTTCAAATTGCATGACTCAGAAATGCCCATTGTTTTAGGCACTTTCAGCTACCAAATGGGGATGGTAATAATATCTGCCTTCTGGTGTTGTTCTGAGGGTTAAGTGAGGTAAACGTATATCAAGTGCGTACATCGTGCCTGGCATGTCATATGTGCTCAGTGATGCCAGGCCCAAATTTCCATTTGACAATTATTCTCAATCCAGCCTTAATCCCATTTTATAAAAGGATCTTTTAAAAGTTATCTTCCTTCGATAAAGAAGATGTGGTACATATATACAATGGAATATTATTCAGCCATTAAAAAGAACAAAATAATGCCATTTGCAGCTACATGGATGCACCTAGAGATTGCCTTACTGAGTGAAGTAAGCCAGACAGAGAAAGACAAATACCATATGATATCACTTATATGTGGAATCTAAAATACAACACAAATGAACATATCTATGAAACAAAAACAGACTCACAGATACAGAGAACACACTTGTGGTTGCCAAGGGGGAGGGAGGTGGGGGAGGGGAGGATTGGGAGTTTGGGATTGGCAGATGCAAACTATTATATATAAGATGGATAAACAACAAGGTCCTACTGTGTAGCACAGGGAACTATATTGAGTATCCTGTGATCAGCCATAATGGAAAAGAATATGAAAAAGAATATATATATGTATAACTGAGTCACTTCGCTATACAACAGAAATTAAACACAACATTGTAAATCAACTATACTTCAATAAAATTATAAAAAAATTAAAAGTTTTCTCCCTTGGTTCATCTATGACATATACTTTATCTACCAGAAATTGATATATCCAGGAGAAATATTTGATCTATCATATAAAAGTGATATTTTCTTATAGAAGCTTGATGATCTGCTCCATGTTCCAACGGGTGCTGACGTTGGTGACTGCCTTCCTCACAGTGGACTAGCTTATCATATAACATCATTCATCTCTGATCCCAGCCCTATTTTCCAGCCTTATTTTCACCCTTCTCCTTCCCCAGGCCTCTCCTAGTGTGTCTTCCAGGCACAGCTGATTGCTGCCCTTTCTCCACTCACCACGATCGGGTTACCTACCCATGCTGTTTCCCCACCTCACACACCTCGAGTTTTCATGCCTCTGTGTTACTCACAATGTTCCCTCTGTCCTTCCATCACTTACTTATTTGGAAAAAAAAATCTCAGTTACTCTTTAAGGCCCAATCAAGATGGCACATTTTCCATGAAACCTTCCCAGATCTGCTCTGTTCTGTCGTTCTCTGAGAAAAGGAATCTCTTCTCCTGGGCTCCCACGACTACAACTCCCCACACTGCGTATCTGTCTGCATCTCCACTGTGAGAGATCCTGGGGTCACCCTCACTTCCTTGCACAGAAGTCCTCAATCATTGTTTGTGAGTGTGATCAAGCTTGTTAAATTCACGAATGGGAGGCTGTTTTCACAAGAGTACGTAAGACACACACACACACACACACACACACACACACACCCTGCCCCCCCCCCACCGGAAGTCCAAGGATTGCCTAGGAAAGGGGCAGATCTGAGGTCTGTAGAGAGAGGATAGCCTGGTTTAACCCACTAGGACCTCCTGCTGGAGAGAGAAAGCCAGCGAAGGTAGCTTTGAAATTAACTGTGGAACCAGGGAGCCCTTTGTCCCCTGGAACGGGGTCTGGGTTAGCCCCAGAGAGGTGTCGGAAGTGAGACTCCAAGATGCAATTTCACAGTAGGAGCTACCTCCATCCTCCAGCGCGGCCACGGCACGTCTGTCCTGGGACAGGCACACAGACTGTGTAATCAGGCTCAGCTGGTAATCAAGGAGCTGCCAAACAGACGCGAGACAAAGTTACCTCCCTGTCCCAGACAAAGTGGCCTTCTTGATGAGGGTTAAAACCAGCGATGGTGGAAAAACAAAGGAAGGGAAGCGGCAGCTGCTACCAAACACCTGGCCAGTGGACGGCTCCCAATCCGTCCCTACTCACCTGCAGACCCTCTAAAGCCGGGGCTGCTTAACGAGGATAAGGCGTTTCAGACCAAAGGTGTTTGGTGCCAAAGTCATCATTAGACGAGGAAAACAATGTATGACCATGGTGACACCAAAGGGCAGAACCAATTTCCTGTCAACAGCTATAACACTTGCCAATGTTGGCCAAGTAAACTCACTGGGACAATGTGCCTCAGTTTCCCTCTTTATTAACCGAGAGGCAGGTGTCCTCACTTCCATGCAGATGATGAGACCTTTTTGTGAAAGAAGATTCCATTTCTGTTCCTGCATGTGTGACCTTGAGGGACCGGAAGGGCCCTTGTAATTACGGTCAGAACCATATGAGTTCACGAGCTGTGGGATTAAAAAGTGCGAGAGAGGGGCTTCCCTGGTGGCGCAGTGGTTGAGAATCTGCCTGCCAATGCAGGGGACACGGGTTCGAGCCCTGGTCTGGGAGGATCCCACATGCCGTGGAGCAACTGGCCCCGTGAGCCACAACTACTGAGCCTGCGTGTCTGGAGCCTGTGCTCCACAACAAGAGATGCCGCGACAGTGAGAGGCCCACACACCGCGATGAAGAGTGGCCCCCACTTGCCGCATCTAGAGAAAGCCCGCGCACGGAAACAAAGACCCAACACAGCCATAAATAAATAAATAAATAAATAAATAAATAAATAAATAAATAAATTTATTTAAAAAAAAAGTGCGAGAGAAAGGAAAAGAAGTTCAGGAAATCAAATAATTACCTAGGAAAGGGGCACTTCTGAGGGTTGGGAGAGATAAGAGCTTGCTCTAGTCAATTGATATTTACTAAGGCTCTGCATGCCAGGTACATGCTGGGCACGGAGCATGCAGTGGTGAAAAGAAAACAACCAGAAGCCTACCCTTGGCTTCATGAAGCTTACAGTCTGGGGGACAAATAGACATTAAACAAATCAAATGTGAAACTGCACCTCTAAGTGCTCTGAAGAAGCAAAGAGCTACGGGAGTGGCTAGTGGGGGACTTGACTCATTGGTGAAGTCCACTGAGAAAGTGGCAACTGAGTTGAGAGCTGAAGGACAAGTGGCATTAACTCCCTGAGGGAGGAAAGGATGAGCATTCCTGCTGGAGCAGCATGGGCCAAAACAGCTTCTTCAATTGCAGGTATTCACTGCATCAATTATTGTCTGGTTCACACATTTTATGCTATAGGTCTACAGTATACAACCAAGGCTGTCTGCAAGGCAAGGCTACTTTCCACTGAGAAGTGAGGTGATGAGGCAGGGGTTCTTCCTGAGTAGGATGGTAAACTTCCCCCTCTGCAGGGGGCGGAAGGCAGGTCCTGTGTTTCACTCAGTTGTCTGTCTAACAGGAACAAGGTCAAGATGTCCTGATGCAGCTCTTGGGTAGCAGACAGTACGATGTGCAGGACTTGCTCTAAGGGAGGGATTTCGACAGGGTCTGTGACATTGGATCGTCTGTATCAGTCAGCTTTTGTCATGATGCTGCTGAAAAACAAGTCAGTCCAGCACTCAGTGAGTCACCACACCCGAATTTATGCTTGTGCTCATGGTCTGCAGTTTTTCTGCAGTTCGGCTGATCTAGAATGGGCTGCCTGAGAGGCTCTGCTGTGGGTCAGCTAGGCAAGGCTCCTGGCTTCAGGAGGGGTTCAGGTCTATTCCATGTGTCATCCTAGGGTCCAGGCTGAAGAGGCAATGCTACCCAAGGCATGTTCTTCTCGTGACTGATCACTGGATGCAAAAATCAGCCATGCAAGCACATTTAAGGCCTCTGCTCATGTTGCATCTGTTAACATGTCAGTGGTCAAAGAAAGCCACATGGTCAAGGTCAATATCAATGGGACAGGATGTATATTCCATCCACAGTGAGAGGGGGGAGGGAATGAATATTTTCTGAACAATAATCCAAATTATTACCCCATCCTTAAGGCCAGTGTTTGGTTATCTTAGGATTAGAAAACTTGTGCTCTGGAAACTCGCTATTTGTATTGTCTGCTATTATTTCCTTTTTGTTCTACCTTAGTATTTAGTTAAATTCTTTTTGAAAATGTCAGATTGTCTCAGCTGTGCTGTGAAGAACCAAGGGAAACAATTTTGTCCACCCTCGAGCCTGAGTTTAAATGGAAACTGATGTCCCCTGTGGTGAAAATCCCAAGCGGGAGGTGAAACTCAGGGGAACTGTTTCTGACAATTCTTGTTCACAGCCCCTCCCCCCAGCCTTCTTCTCTGCTCACCCCTTGGAGGGTTCTATGGTTTGATTTCATAAGAAAACAGATCCTTGCAGTGTGCATGACGTGTCAGACTCCAGCATGCTGGATACAGTGTGCTTCCATCCTGGACCAAGATGCTTCCAGTTGACTTGCCATCAGCAAGGCAAGCCTCCATAAGTATCACTAGTCATTCTGACCACCAAGGCAGGGCTCTATGCACCAGGTTTCAGGCATGTCTTCATGCCCAGCCAGGCAAGTGAAGTCTACCAGTTCTCCTTGGGACCTATTTCTGTGGACAGAAGAGTAGAGTATGCTCTGTGGTGGGCAGAATCCGCTGGAGCCACGTGTCTGGGTCCAATGGAAGGCTGTTATAAGAAGAAGGGGGAAAGAGGAAGGGACAAGAAAAAGAGCAGACGTCCACTGCACTTGACATTCACAGCTTTGCTCAGTCTGGGTCCCATGTATGTTCACAGCATTATTGCTCATGAAGGCTGCACACAACCTTCACTCCAGCCAGAATGCCCCTTGGGATAACCTAGCGAAGAGTAGGGAGTCTGAAATATACACCTATAGATCATCTAGCTCATTAGTTGTGTCACCTCAGGAAAGTCACTTAATTTCTCTGAGTTTAAGGAGTAAGCAATAATATTAACTGAATGTGTAGGAATTTGTTGGGGCAGCAAACAGGTGGAGCAGATTATTCGTGGCCAGGGGGCCCCTCTGTCAAGTTGTACAACCTCACCAGTTTGGAAGCTGGTTTTAGTTATGAGTCAGAGGGAGGATTAGCCGTCCTTCTGCCCTTGGAAGGAGTGGCAAAGGAATGCTTCTGGGTGTCACAAACCCAGACCACCCATTGCCAGATAGAGTAGCTATTCCTGGAACGTTGCTGACATGATGGTCTAGAGGGGATCATCCCTGCTATAAAGCCCCCATGTCTCAGGGTGTCACTGATCTGCCCCTGCCCCACTTTGGTCATATGTCCATGCCTCATTAGGCCTGAGAACTCTGCCACAGGACACAATCCCACAAGAGCTTGAGTACCTCCACCCCATCAGGTTGGTCATGTGCTGAGGATGGATGATCAGGGTGTTTCAGGCAGTGCGTAGCTACCATCACAGGACTCAGCAAACAGGACAGGCAGAAAGAGTAATCAGAGGACCATACTAAAGGATAACCCCGGGAAGACTAAAAGAATCACGTAGGCTGTGATGACTCATCTTGGAACAGCTAAGAATAGAGTGTCCTTCCCAATCGAAACCTATCCTGTGGCCCATGAGGCAAAGAGACAGAGCTGTAATGAGCAACAAGCTCTACAGCCGGGGCTAGAGATGCAGGCAAAGCCAGTGCTCTTGCACAAACAAGGAGTGTGTCGCCTCCTCTTCAGGTCCTGTGCGCAGGGTTAAGATCACTGCTACTCAAGTCACAAAGACCAAAACGCTAGGGAGGGTCCGCAGAGGAGACTGTCAACCAGCCCATCATGGTCTCTGTGTCAGGTTCCACCTCAACACTAGCGGCATTTGGGGATCAGACAATTCCTTGTTGTGAGGAACTGTCTCGTGCATTGAAAGTTCAGTGCACCGCTGGCTTCTGGCTACTAGGTACCAGTAACACCCCGAACCCTTCCGCCAGAGTAGTGACAACTGAAAATGTTTCCTGGCATTGCCAAATGTCTCCCGGGTCTTCAAATCATCTTTGGCTGAGAATCACTGATCGGGCCGTCTGGACTTAAGCCTCAGAAGAACTGCTAGCGCTTGCAATAATATTTCCTGAGACAAGAGCTTGGTGTGAAATACAGGGACCTCTTATGTTGGTTTACGTATAGCTGTGAAGCCAACAGCCATTATTTGTAAAAAAATTGGCTCTGTGTAAGCACTTCACAGAGGCTTACAGTGTAGTGGTTAATTATACATACTCTACAGCAAGAATCCCAGCTTCTCCGATCCCAGCTTCACCACGTATTGTTGGCTGACATTGGGCAAGGGACTTTCATCGCTTTGTGCCTCAGTTTCTTTATCCGTAAACTGTGGATAACCACAGGGACAACCTCACAGGGTATCTGAGACTATATATCTGCAGTTACGTGTAAAGTGCTCCCACAGCACTTGGCATGTGGTGAGCCCTAGAGATGACCTATGCTAGCATTTCTCAGCTGGGGGCTATGACACTCTTCGAAGTGTTCGCGATATGATGGCATTAAGATTGCTTTTTCAATTTTGTTCTTTTAAGTATCTAAAATACTAACTTAAAATCTTGCCACATAAAATAAAACTGCTTGGGAGCCTCCAATTAAGTATCAGTGTACATGCCCTGTAGTGGGGTCAGATAAGCCAGCTCCTGACTCAGGCACTCAGAGTATCCCTCAGCTGCCACTGTGGTTTTGGCTATTGCAGAGCTTTCAATAATCTTTATTCTTAGTCATCACCTTCAAATTTGTGCCTACAATGCACTATTGTAAAAAGACAAGAAATACAAGGGACATTGGTGCTGAAACACACATTAAGAGGAAGCAATAAGTATTCATTAATTCTGTGAATGCATCTGGAGGTGATCTATATATATAACTCCCCAATAATTTATCTGACCCAAATCCTAATTTACATATCCAGACATATCCAAAATTTCTAAAGTTGGAATCCAAAAAATACTATCATAATTATAATGAATTGGGGTTTTTATTTATTAGGAATAGACTACTCATACCTATGCTGTATTATTTTTTCCAAAGTACTTATAAATAGCCTGATGCACATCCAGGTGGACACTGTGATTGCTTCCCCACATTCCTCTGCCACTGAGTGTTGTTTGGGTATCCCACCCCTTCCTGGCAGCCCAGGGCTTTGAGGGAAGCTGACCCCACCAGAGTCCCAGTGATTCACTGTAAGTGAACCCCCTGGACTCTAGTTTTCAGAGGTGGGCATGTGACCTACTTTTAGCTCAGGAGACTAACGAAGATGGTTGCTGGTGGTTTCTGGGAAAAATACCCACACTGTCTTCCTGGAAGTGGAAGAGAAAGCATGAAACCCAAGAGTGGTTTGCAGTCATCTATCAACAACCAGGCACAGCCAATAATATGATGAGGATTTAAGACAAGAGAAGGCAGAGCAGAGAGATGAAACCAGAAAAGATCCTGATGACACTGTCAAGCAGATGAATCAAACCAACCCTACAGCCTTCCCTGCCTCCAGTAATACAAGTTAAGCCAGCTTGCATGGGCTTTTTGTTACTTGCACCCTAGCATAATCTCACTGCTATACCTTTAGCTTTTATAATTCTTTATAAATAAACTAAAAAATTTTAAAAATTAATTTGTTGAGATAAGTGCAGTCTACAAGAATGACCCACATCATTATCATAGAAACAGTTGCTGTCTAGTTTTGCTTGTATAATCCATAGCTAAATTTCAATTTTCAATTTGCTCTGGTCCTGCCAAAAAAGAAAATCTTAAAATTAAGACCAGAATGGATTAAACTGTTTCCAAAAAATTAACTTCATCACAGAACAAATTTTAAGAAGACTTATATGAAATTTAAAAATAAAGCACTTTATTTATAAATGAAGATGTATAAACATTTAAAAAATAATTCACAAAGTCTGGCAGCCAATCAAATATTATCAAGCATTCAAAGAAGCAAGAAAATATGACTGATAATGATGAGAATAATAATAATTGAAACTGACCCAGAATCGACACAGATGTTAGAATTAGCAGACAAGGATCTTAAGATAGTTATTATAATTATATGCCATATCTTCAAAAATTTAATTCAAGGAAGATATAGAAAGACCTAATCAGACTTTTAGAGATGAAAACTATAATGTCTGAGATGAAAAATACACTGTCTGGGATTAACAAAAGATTGTATGTTGAAGAAGAAAAAACTAGTGAACCTGAAAACTTAGCAATAGAAACTATCCAAAATGAAACACAGAGAGGGAAAAAGAATTTTAGAAAATGAAAAGAGCATCAGTGAGCTGTGAGGCAACCCCAAGTGACTCATTATATGTGTAGTTGGAGTTCTTAAGAGGGAGAGGAGACAGAAAAAACATTTGAAAAAATAATGGTCAAACATTTAACAAATTCAATGAAAACTATAAACCTGTAGTTCCAAGGAGCACAAAAAACCCCAAGCACAAGAAACATGAAGAAAACCAAGCCACTAAACCAAGGCTAAAAATCAGATTGCTAAAAATCTATGAATAAAAAGAAAATCTTTTTTATTCAACCACAGGGAAAAATAATATTTATATACAATGGAACAAAGATAAGGATGACAGCAATTGCTTGTAAGGAACAATGCAAGCAAGATGACAGTAGAACAATGACTTTAAGAAAAAACAAAACAAAACTGTTAGCCTGGAACTTTCATCCAGTGAAAATATTTTTCAAAAACAAAAGCAAAATGAAAACATTTTAAGAAAAACACAAGCTACAAGAATCGTCAACAGACCTGCACCACAAGCAATGTTAAAGCAAGTTCTCTGGGTGGAAGGAAAATACCAGATGGCAATCTGGAGCTTCACAAGGCACTACAGACCAATATCCTTCATGAACAAAGGTACAAAAATTTTAAACAAAATTTTAGTAAATTTAATCCAAAATTTATGAAAAGGATAACATATCATGACCAAATGGGCTTTATCTTAGAAATCCAAAGTTGAATTACCTTGCAAAAGTCACTCAATCAATCAATTTGGTAATTCACCAAATCAACAAAGTAAAAAGAGAAACCATATGGTCATCTCAATAGATGTAGAAAAAGTATTTTCAACACCCATTCTCAAAAGTAAATTCAATACCCATTTCTGATCAAAATTCTCAGCCAACTAGGAAAGGAAGTGAACTTTCCTCAACCTCATGAAGGGCATCCATAAAAAACCTACAGCTACTATCATACTTAGTAGTGAAAGCCTGAATCCTTCTCTCCTAAGATCAGAGACAAGGCAAGGATGTCCACCCTTCCCACGACCATCAACAATGTGCAGGAGGTCCTAGTCAGTGCAGTAAGGCAAGTGAAAGAAACAAAAGGTGTCCTAATTTCAAATGAAGAAAGAAAATCTTCGATCTTTGTTTGCAAATAACATAACTACCTATGTAGAAAATCCAGTGGAATCTCCAAACATCTTCTAGAGTAAGTGCATTTAGCAAGTTTACAGGATACAAGATCAACATATAACAATCAGTTTTATTTCTATACATTATTAACAAATAAATGGAAATCAAAAATTTAAAAACCTGTCATTTTAATACCATCAAAAATATGAAATAGTATCAGATAAATCTGACAAAAGATATTATGAGACCTAGATACTGAAAACTACAACAAACTGCCAGAAGAAATCAAAAAAGACATAAATCTATGGAGAGATATACCTTTGGATGTTTGAGAAAGCTCAATATTGTAAAGATGTCATTTCTCCCCAAATTGGTTTACATATTAAACATGATCAAAATCTCAATGGACTTTTTTTTTTTTTAACTTGATGACCTGATTCTGAAGTTCACATGGAAATGTGAGGACCTGGACATCTTGGGGAGTGGATCGAGGGGGCAGTATTCTGCCCGTCACAATCTCCATTTGGACACTTTGACGTAACCTCTATATCCAGGTGATTTTTGGTTTTGGTTTTCTGTTCTTTTACTGCTTTCCCTGAGAAGTCAATATTTCCTTCTAGTTCCAGGACAAATAAACCTTAAGCTTTCCTTTTATCTGCTCTCATGTACATTTTTTTCTGAACTAAATTTCTCATTTTCTTTCTTTCTTCTCTTTTTTCCAATTGTTCCTCTTTTCTCTCTTGTAAAAAAAAAAAAAAAGCTGGTTTCTTTTTATTTTCTTGTCCTTTAAATTTTCTCTATTTTTGTTTTTCCCTGAAGGAGACAGAGAAGGGTCCCCCTCCTTATGCAGAATAGCTTGGGATCATGACAAGCCAGACAGAACAGGGTCCAAATCCAGTCTCTGCTACTTATCAGCTGTATTAATTTGGTAGAGTACTTGATCTTGAATCCCAGTCTCATCTGTGAAATGGAAGGAATAATACTTAGCTTGATAGAATTTTAAATGAGGTGATGTATAAAATGTAATGAGCCCAATGACCGGCTCATGGCAAGCACTGAAAACATTAGTTCCCTTCTTGCTTTTCCTCTTATACACACAGAAAGCACAAGAGGTGACTCAGTACAGGGCCAAAACCCAGAACATGTCCACAAATGAGCAGTCTCACATTGTGGGCAGCCATTTATGGTTCTGAAGCAATTTCTGGCTTGTCCAAGTGACTTCATGAGCCCCCTGAGAGAGGCATCTAGCTGTTGTTGCAAGTGGTAGAGAAAACAGAAACAAAGCACAACGTCCACCTTCTGGGTTCAAACCCCAGCTCCGCTATTACTAGCCACGTGACCCTGTGCAAGTTAGTTAACCTCTCTGTACCTCGGCTTACCCATCTGGGAATACTAAAACTATCAACCTCCTGGGTTTTTAAGAAGAATAAGTTAAATTTTGCAAAGTACTTAAAATAAGACCTGGTACAAAGTTAGTGGTTCACATTTATTTAACAAATATTTAATGAGAACTACTATTGGCAAGGCTGGTTTCAAGGAATACTTTGAACAGATGCTGTCCCGGCTCCTATAAGGCTCAGTCTAGCTGGGGAAAAAAGAATCCCCAATGGGAGGGATGTTCCTAAGGAGAAGTATGGTTGGTACCTAAGGGGAGTGAATGTCAGCTCCTGGTCTACCCTGAGGGCCTCCCTGAGGAAGTGACATTTGTTAAGATCTGGACAGTTATACAACCTAGCTCTTTTTAAACCTAGCATTGATCTTTCTCTGCTCGGTTCTATTTAGGAGTTTTCTGGTGCGGGGGACCAGGGAAGGCTCCTGGAGCTGCCTGATATTCAGAGTCAAGAGGAAAAGGAAGGCCTTGGGGTTGCTGACAGGACTGTTCTGATTTGACCAGAGGAAGCCTCGAGCACCCGGCTGTAGACACAGGCATTTCTGGGACTTTCTCTTCCCGGCCAGCATGCTGACTCCCCTGGCCCGTGGCGCAGCGGAATGGAAGGAATGGGCTCAAAGAAAGACAGATGCCATACTCCGCTTTGTCCACTGGGTGGAGTATTTTAGCCAAAGAAGGGGCTTTTGGAGGCAGTGAAGTCCTTGACCTCTGCCTTGGAGGAGAGGCAAGCTTGGACTTGTGAGAGTCACGCCCATCAAACCCTCTTCCGCAGGTAACAGTCAACGAACTTCCTCAAACCTGTGGCCTGTGCCAGGGTCTATCCTGGGAAAGAAAATATTCTACGGGCAGAACAAATTCTAGAAGTTTAGAGCCAGAAAGCGGCCATGGGAGACCAGTGAGTCTGACCCTCTTTTCCACAAATTAGAAATGTGAGGGCCGAGAGGTGAGGAGACTCACCAAGGTCACACAGCTGGGTTGAGCTGTGTCAGACCAGCCCAGGATCCAGGTGTCCTGACTTCCGGGTCACAGCCCTCTCTGAGCTGCCTCCGAGTCGTTCAGATAGGTTCCCTACCCTGTGGACCCACCCATGTAGGTGTGAGCCCATATGTCTTATTAACAGACAGAAAAGTCTGAGAGAGAAAACTGATGCTTTCATCGGAGGAAGGAGGAGGTGGATGCAACGCCCCCTAGTGGTGGAATCCCCGTAGGTCTCAGCGCGGAAGCACCTGCTTCTTCTCCCTGGAAGAAGCTTGCTCTCTGCCTCACCCCTGCCCTCCCTGCTGCTCCTAGGTTCCCTCCTTGAAGATGCTTTCCTTCACCCCCGGTCCAAAAGGGCCACCTCCCACCCACTGTCGCAGGCTCTCCCTTGTCCTTCTCAACTGCTCTTTAGAGCACGTGCCTCTATTTGAAGTCCTATTTTACATGGGTGCACACACATATACCCCTTAAGTACATTGATTATTTATTGCTCATCTCCCCTCCCGGATGTAAACTCAGTGAGTTCAGATGGATAACGTGTCCAACCCCAGTACCCAGTAGAGTGTCTGGTACATAGAGGGTGTCCCATAAAAATGTATTTAATTAACAAATAAATGAAAGATCATGGCTTCAAATCCTGATTCATCTGTAAAACGAGTTATGTGAAGATCCAGTTAAATAATATATGCAAAACGGTCCTGCCACCTGTCAAGGGTAAACAAATGAAAGGGGGAGGTTAGAATACGGGATTCTAGGGAGTGGCCACTTGGAGTGAGGGACTGGAAATTGTTAGCAAGAACAAGGGGCCTATGTCATATATCGTGACAATAGTTAACATACATTTATATTGATTTGTTTCCTCTGTTTTATCCTTTCTTGTTTAAAAGCAAAGACAAAAAATACCTGCTAATGGCACGTAAAGACACACGTACAATTCAGCACAGTCACATAAACTAGGCATGTGTAGGTGACACCCTGACCTGGGTAGCTGCTAAAACTGGAATGAAAAGCTGATTTGCTAGATGCCAACTTGACTCAGACATGTCAGAAGCATTCCTTGTTTACAAAATAAATACATTAAGGTTGGTGAGCAAGAAGGCAAAGGAAAAACAAAAACAATAAAAAGCAGTCAGAAAAAAATGGCTGGGACATAAAAAGTCGATCAGGCAAAACCTAACCTTACTAAGAGGGGGGCACGCATGTCAGCCCCCGTGTCTAGGTGTGGGTGGACGGTGGGAAACCTCATCACCACAACACGTGTGAGTGGCCATGCCGTCCTCAGGGCTGGGCTTTGCGGCCCCAAATTGAGCCAGGATTTAGGGACAGGAACTTTCCACACTGGAGCTTTTTTTCTGTTAATACACAGTTGGTCATAAGCCAGACTTGAGGGCTAAACTGAATTTTTAAAAATTATCCCTTTACCCTGGTACTTTTCATCAGTTGCAAGTCAGTGGGAAATTCAAAGACTCTGACTTTAAACATCTCTCAGTTTTTTGGTGACATTTAAAAAAAGCATATATTAAGAGAAGTGGAGCAAATTCTAAATAAAGATAAGCAAATGAGATTGAGACAACTGGGAACAGTTTTTGGAAGCTGACCTTGAAAAGACAAGACATACATTGTTTCACTCAAAAATCGTTTTCCCCTTAAATTTTCTAAAGAAATCAGAGATCTCGCATGCTTGCAAGTGACCTGAAAAGCTAACCACATCTCAGAATGGCTATTCTTGGCTCTATCTTTAAAAGCCTAGAGAATTCACCATCAGAAAGAACTGAATGCTGTCATGGGTTTCAGCGAGGGGTTCCCCAAGGTCCTGGCTTCCTGGACATGAACCTGTCCTAAAGACAACTCCCGTCAGCCTGACTGTCAGCCTCAGGACCTCTGGCTGCAGTAGAGGGGCTTGCTTTCACTCATGTAGGCTACTGAACTTCTTTTTTCCTTCTGTTCCCTGCAAAGTTTGTATGGGACAGAGTCCTTGCTATTTCCAAAGCTGATTTTCCAACCAGAAGAAGAAAAAATTGTGGCCTAAATCATGAGAGCCATTAGACTACTCTAAAGAGTGGAAAGACACAGGTGGACTGTTGTTTGACCAGAAAAGATGGGGCCACGTAAGAAAAGAGGTGTCTGTGGGGGAACTGCCCCATCAGAGTGAAAGCACCCAGGAACACCAGGCTCCAAGGCAGAGCTGACCCCTCACTCAAGCAGTTGGGAATGCGATCTCTGACAGGGTGCTGAGCTCCCTGAAGCTCAGTTAGCTCCCCTGTGCAATGAGCCCTAATCACGTCTGCCCCAGTTGCCTGCTGGATTCAAGAAGGCAGAGAGAAAAGGGCTCACAAACCATTACTATTAGAAACTGAGAAGTAATTATTATAATAACCTATGTTCCACCATCTCCAGGAAGAATGAAGTAACTATAATAGCGGCCGTGTTTGGGTAACTGCTTTGTACCATGCCTTCCCATCTCTGTGTTCCAAGCCTTACAATACAGTCGTAATTATCCCCATTTTACATGGTGGGCGTCGGGGGTGGGGGAGGGAGATTGAGAATCAGAGAGGGTGAGTGACCCTCCAAAGTCTATTCAGCCATTAAGAGGCAGAGTACGGATTTGAACTCAGATCTGTCCGGCTCCTGGACTCTCTACATCAGTCTGTCTCTAATGAAGAGGAAAGGGGCAAAAATGATACATTGGGGGTTCATGTTAAAAAAGAAAGATGGAGGGAAGAGAAATGGGAACATATTGTATATGTATAACTGATTCACTTTGTTATAAAGCAGAAGCTAACACACTATTGTAAGGCAATTATACTTCAATAAATATGTTTAAAAAAAAAAAAAAGAAAGATGACAGGGATGATAGCGAAAAGCTTAAGAGGGCTTCTGAGGAAGACTGTTGAACTTTTATTTTATTTAATTTTAGAATGGGGCAGGATCTCCTGGTGTCAGCAGCGTTCAGCTGTGAGTAGGGGCAGAAGGAGAGGAAATGTGACCCCGGGTGGGCTGGGCTCCTGGAGCGCTTTCCGTGGAGAAAGGGTGACCCTACATCCCTCGCCCAGTGACCGGCAGAGCCACGGGGACACGGTGCAACGGGCAGCCAGGGAAAGGCAGGTGCAGAACGTCAAGTCCACCTGGGGGTCCGGCTGGTCCCCAGGTCAGCAGTGAGTAGGTAGGGGATGAACAGCCTGCCAGGAAGGGACAGACTGAAATAGTTCCCGGGGGTAATAGACCGATTCAATAGCGTCTGAGTGGCCTGTGCACATCCTGAGTGGCATGCAAGCGCCACGTCTCTCTCCTCTCCTTTCCTCCTCCTCCCTCTGAGTGAATTTCTCTCCTCTGACCTTCCCGCCCTCCTTATTTCATGTGCACACGTTCCCCCGTCTCCCTCCCACCTCCTCCTCCACCGGCCTGACAAACTGTATCAGCGAATCCCTCAACAGTGCCATATCTAACTTTTTAATTCATTGCATGATTTATTTTTAGCCTGAAACAACTGCATCCTAAAAATGGAGTTCCTGATGAGACAGGGGCTGGGCAGAGCTATGCGAGGTATCTGGGGCTGGGCCGCCTAGCCTGGCTCTGGTTCTACACACGCATGGGTGTGAGCCTCTGCACGCTTCGTCCCAAGCCCACGATTACAGTCAGCAGCCGGAGGAGGTGAAGAAGGGGTTCTCGGGCCCAGGAAGGGCCAAGGAGAGAGACGAGATCGGCCTCTCTGCTCCGCACTGCTCCCAGCAAGTCCTCTAAGGCACCACCTCTTTCCTACACACGGTGTTTCTGGGAAAGAAAAACAAAACTTCGCCCAGATGAAGAGAACCCACCTGTTTGTGATGGCGGTCTACCTGCTGTCCACCTGCAGGGCAGAGGAGGGGCTGAACTTCCCCACCTATGACGGCAAGGACCGCGTGGTCAGTCTAACCGAGAAGAACTTCAAGCAGGTTTTGAAGAAATACGACTTGCTCTGCCTCTACTACCATGAGCCCGTGTCTTCAGATAAAGCCGCGCAGAAACAGTTCCAAATGAAAGAAATCGTGCTGGAGGTGAGTGGGGGGCCCCCAGACCACGTGGTCCAAGGGAGCGGGAGCTGGCCAGTGGTCGGCATGTGAGGACCTGAGGGCGCTGAGAATATATCCTGAAGTCTTGCCCCATTTCGGTCTCAGGCAAATCTGAAGATATTCTTGTTGCAAAGCTGGGATGTGTGAAAAACAGGGGTGGGTCCAGACTCTTAAGACGGGACAATCGAATGTGCTGCATGGTGCATAATAGTCTGTAAAGATGTAAAGTCTGTCATCTGATGGTCCTCTTGATTTCTCAAGGGCAATAGTTCCAGCTACTCTTTTTCTCAGAGAATGTTAAAGCTATTGTTAAAAAGCCTGACTGAAATGAAATTCAGGGTTATTTGCAGGTTTCATTCGGCGTGCTAATTTCCTACTCTTTGTTCCGTTAAGTCTCCCCATGATCCTGATGAAGCAGGAATCATTTGACCTTGACTGTCCTCGTGGGTCAGACAGGGAATATCACTAAGCGATGAGCCTCTCTTGTGACTCGGTTTTAGTCAACATCGCACAGTGTAGATGTGGGAAGATTTTAGCTGCGCGTTCATTAATGGGAATATTTCTTTTTCTCAGAAAGTTCTTGGTGTGAATTCAGGGAAGATGCTGAAGTCAGTTCTTATTTCATCTGCATTACATGGCCTGTCCGTAAACCTGGCGCTGGGACCCGTTCTCTAATCCTGTGTGAGTGCCCCAGGAATTCCTCCCACAGTTCCTCCTGGACAGTTTCAGATCGCTTACACTCAGGAACACCTGTGAGTGCCAAGAATTCTAATAGGCACCAAGATCCCTTATCAGTCCCCGGGTCCGGCTCAGCCCAGGCACAAATCTGTGAAAAGGACTACTGGAGAACTACAGCAGTTTATTAACCGGCACAGCCAGAAAGTTCAGCTCAATCAGATGCCTTATTTTCTTTCTTTTTTTTCCAGTGTTATTGAGACATAACTGACATACTTTGTAATCAAAGACTCTGATGAACAGAATTACCATGTAAAACCCATGTGGATTTTAATTCTCAAAAAAAAAAAAGGCTGTAATAAAATCCAGGAAAACCACCCCAAACACATCAAAATATCTTTGATAATTAAAAAAGTATTGCAGAATCCTGTGTCTCCCGATCATCATACACATATCTATTTTCAGAGGATTTATATATGGCAGTGTGGTCATTACAGAGAGCTCTGGTAGACAAAAAACCTCTGTGGGTTACAAGTGAGGAAAAAGCAGGGACCGTTATTAGGTCTTTGTACTATATATACGGGAAAATTACAGGCTGGGAAAAACCGGGACATACAGCACAGCTGCTGCCCAGCCCATGAAATCCTCATTCACATGATTATCTCCATCTCAAACTGCCCTACTCAATTATAGAGACATATTTATGAAAAGTTAATTGAAGGCATAAGGATTCTACCATATATGCTCATCACTGGCCACTTAGCCTAGAACTCAGAAAGAATGCCAGTGCAAGCAATGACCCCATTTCTGATTCCCTGTTATATTAACACACATGCACACACACACACACACACACACTCACACACACACAAACTCCCCCAAGAATCTGTCTCCCCCAAAGATGAATTCTGTACTCCCAAGGAAAATCCCGAGAAGGAGCTTTGCCCTGGACTCACCATCCTTCCAGCCACCTTTGATCCAAGAGTGCCCGGCAGAGACTGACAAGGGGGAAGTTCAGCACAGGAGGTAGTCTGATGCCCCACAGACTCCTAAATCGCTAAGGGAGAGAGATCACAGAACTTGGAGTCAGGAGTTCCTGATTTATATTCTGGCTTTGCCTCTACTGGACACATGACATAGGGCAGGTTACTTAATTTCTCTGAGCCTCATTTTCTTATCTATAAATCTGAAAAAAATAATAACTATCATACAGGCTTATGAGATGATTAAATAATAATAATCAACATTTATTGAATGCTTCCTGTGTGCAGGGATTGTATGTGGTAGCTGGTTTGATCTTTACAGTACTTCTCTGATGTAGATACAGTTACTATCCCCCTTTGACAGATGGGGAAACTGAGGCACAGAGAGGCTAAGTTGCCCAAGATTACTCTACTCATGCAAGTGAAGGCAGTTTTAGCCCCTATACTGCGTTACTGCTGGAATCAAATGAGACAGTGTACAAGGAGTTGGTGGATACCCTGTTCAGTATTATTTCAAGAGTCTTCCTTAAATAGAGCACTCAGCCTGTGGGCCTGGGCCTGATGATGCCAGCTGTATCACCAACAGGGCTGAGAGGCACGGAGCCCCAGAGGCACTGCTTATGCAAATGTCCAAACCCTGGGGGAGGTAGGGCTCCCTCCGTGTAGGTCGGGGAGGGGAGGGGTGGGTCTTTGTTGAGATACCTGTCAGGTGCAGGCTGTTGCTCAGCATCTAGGACAAAACTGGTTCCAGGAATCCCATGACTGATAAGAGAGGGTAGATGTGAACCTCTAAATTTTCTTTGTGGTCAGAAAAGCCTATTTTGTCCTCTTAATTCCCTGGACTCCAAACCTACACTAAGGAAAATATCCTGCCCATCGCAGAGCTGTGTCTGTTTGGGATATAAGGAGGGGAGGAGACAGTGAAATCTCAGCCCTGGGCAGACAGCACAGGAAGGGGTGGGCTCCTTCCCTCCCAATAGTTTGGGAAGGCGGCTTTCTTTCTTGTTTTTTTTTTTTTTTTGGATTTTTGAATTTTATTTGATTTATTTTTTTTTTTTTTTTTTTTTTTTTTAGAAATTTCATGTAATGTCTGAAACATTTATATTAACATATTTCCATACATATTTCCATACAAATACAAATATAAGATTTTTAGAAATTTCATGTAATGTCTGAAACATTTATATTAACATATTTCCATACATATTTCCATACAAATACAAATATAAGATTTTTAGAAATTTCATGTAATGTCTGAAACATTTATATTAACATATTTCCATACATATTTCCATACAAATACAAATATAAGATTTTTAGAAATTTCATGTACTGTCTGAAACATTTATATTAACATATTTCCATACATATTTCCATACAAATACAAATATAAGATTTTTAGAAATTTCATGTAATGTCTGAAACATTTATATTAACATATTTCCATACAAATAACCCAATGAAAGTTTAGTATTAGTTGTTTTGTTTGTTTTTTTTATACTGCAGGTTCTTATTAGGCATCAGTTTTATACACATCCGTGTATACATGTCAATCCCAATCGCCCAATTCAGCACATCACCATCCCCACCTCATCGCAGTTTTCCCCCCTTGGTGTCCATATGTCCATTCTCTACATCTGTGTCTCAACTTCTGCCCTGCAAACTGGCTCATCTGTACCGTTTTTCTACGTTCCACATACATGCATTAACATACGATATTTGTTTTTCTCTTTCTGACTTACTTCACTCTGTATGACAGTCTCTAGATCCATCCACTTCTCAACAAATGACTCAATTTCGTTCCTTTTTATGGCTGAATAATATTCCATCGTATATATGTACCACAACTTCTTTATCCATTCGTCTGTTGATGGGCATTTAGGTTGCTTCCATGACCTGGCTATTGTAAATAGTGCTGCAATGAACATTCGGGTGCACGTGTCTTTTTGAATTACGGTTTTCTCTGGGTATATGCCCAGTAGTGGGATTGCTGGGTCATATGGTAATTCTATTTTTAGTTTTTTAAGGAACCTCCATATTGTTCTCCATAGTGGCTGTATCAATTTACATTCCCACCAACAGTGCAAGAGGGTTCCCTTTTCTCCACACCCTCTCCAGCATTTGTTGTTTGTAGATTTTCTGATGATGCCCATTCTAACAGGAGTGAGGTGATACCTCATTGTAGTTTTGATTTGCATTTCTCTAATAATTAGTGATGTTGAGCATCTTTTCATGTGCTTCGTGGCCGTCTGTATGTCTTCTTTGGAGAAATGTCTATTTAGGTCTTCTGCCCATTTTTGGATTGGGGTGTTTGTTTCTTTGATATTGAGCTGAATGAGCTGTTTATATATTTTGGAGATTAATCCTTTGTCCGTTGATTCATTTGCAAATATTTTCTCCCATTCTGAGGGTTGTCTTTTGGTCTTGTTTATGGTTTCCTTTGCTGTGCAAAAGCTTTGAAGTTTCATTAGGTCCCACTTGTTTATTTTTGTTTTTATTTCCATTACTCTAGGAGGTGGATCGAAAAAGATCTTGCTGTGATTTATGTCAAAGAGTGTTCTTCCTATGTTTTCCTCTAAGAGTTTTATAGTGTCCAGTCTTATATTTAGGTCTCTAATCCATTTTGAGTTTATTTTTGTGTATGGTGTTAGGGAGTATTCTAATTTCATTCTTTTACATGTGGCTGTCCAGTTTTCCCAGCACCACTTATTGAAGAGACTGTCTTTTCTCCATTGTATATCTTTGCCTCCTTTGTCATAGATTAGTTGACCATAGGTGCGTGGGTTAATCTCTGGGCTTTCTATCTTGTTCCATTGATCTATGTTTCTGTTTTTGTGCCAGTACCATATTGTCTTGATTACTGTAGCTTTGTAGTATAGTCTGAAGTCAGGGAGTCTGATTCCTCCAGCTCCATTTTTTTGCCTCAAGACTGCTTTGGCTATTCGGGGTCTTTTGTGTCTCCATACAAATTTTAAGATGATTTGTTCTAGCTCCGTAAAAAATGCCCTTGGTAATTTGATAGGGATTGCATTGAATCTGTAGATTGCTTTGGGTAGTATACTCATTTTCACAATGTTGATTCTTCCAATCCAAGAACATGGTATATCTCTCCATCTGTTGGTATCATCTTTAATTTCTTTCATCAGTGTCTTATAGTTTTCTGCATACAGGTCTTTTGTCTCCCTAGGTAGGTTTATTCCTAGGTATTTTATTCTTTTTGTTGCAATGGTAAATGGGAGTGTTTCCATAATTTCTCTTTCAGATTTTTCATCATTAGTGTATAGGAATGCAAGAGATTTCTGTGCATTAATTTTGTAACCTGCAACTTTACCATATTCATTAATTAGCTCTAGCAGTTTTCTGGTGGCAGTTTTAGGATTCTCTATGTATAGTATCATGTCATCCGCAAACAGTGACAGTTTTACTTCTTCTTTTCCAATTTGTATTCCTTTTATTTCTTTTTCTTCTCTGATTGCCGTGGCTAGGACTTCCAGAACTATGTTGAATAATAGTGGTGAGAGTGGACATCCTTGTCTCGTTCCTGATCTTAGAGGAAATGCTTTCAGTTTTTCACCATTGAGAATGATGTTTGCTGTGGGTTTGTCATATATGGCCTTTATTATGTTGAGGTAGGTTCCCTCTATGCCCACTTTCTGGAGAGTTTTTATCAGAAATGGGTGTTGAATTTTGTCAAAAGCTTTTTCTGCATCTATTGAGATGATCATATGGTTTTTATTCTTCAATTTGTTAATATGGTGTATCACATTGATTGATTTGCGTATATTGAAGAATCCTTGCATCCCTGGGATAAATCCCACTTGATCGTGGTGTATGATCCTTTTAATGTGTTGTTGGATTCTGTTTGCTAGTATTTTGTTGAGGATTTTTGCATCTATATTCATCAGTGATATTGGTCTGTAATTTTCTTTTTTTGTAGTGTCTTTGTCTGGTTTTGGTATCAGGGTGATGGTGGCCTCATAGAATGAGTTTGGGAGAGTTCCTTCCTCTGCAATTTTTTGGAAGAGTTTGAGAAGGATGGGTGTTAGCTCTTCTCTAAATGTTTGATAGAATTCACCTGTGAAGCCATCTGGTCCTGGACTTTTGTTTGTTGGAAGATTTTTAATCACAGTTTCAATTTCATTACTTGTGATTGGTCTGTTGATATTTTCTGTTTCTTCCTGGTTCAGTCTTGGAAGGTTATACCTTTCTAAGAATTTGTCCATTTCTTCCAGGTTGTCCATTTTATTGGCATAAAGTTGCTTGTAGTAGTCTCTTAGGATGTTTTGTATTTCTGCGGTGTCTGTTGTAACTTCTCCTTTTTCATTTCTGATTTTATTGATTTGAGTCCTCTCCCTCTTTTTCTTGATGAGTCTGGCTAATGGCTTATCAATTTTGTTTATCTTCTCAAAGAACCAACTTTTAGTTTTATTGATCTTTGCTATTGTTTTCTTTGTTTCTATTTCATTTATTTCTGCTCTGATCTTTATGATTTCTTTCCTTCTGCTAACTTTGGGTTTTGTTTGTTCTTCTTTCTCTAGTTTCTTTAGGTGTAAAGTTAGATTGTTTACTTGAGATTTTTCTTGTTTCTTTAGGTAGGCTTGTATAGCTATAAACTTCCCTCTTAGAACCGCTTTTGCTGCATCCCATAGGTTTTGGGTCGTCGTGTTTTCATTGTCATTTGTCTCTAGGTATTTTTTTATTTCCTGTTTGATTTCTTCAGTGATCTCTTGGTTATTTAGTAACGTATTGTTTAGCCTCCATGTGTTTGTCTTTTTTACGTTTTTTTCCCTGTAATTCATTTCTAATCTCATAGCGTTGTGGTCAGAAAAGATGCTTGATATGATTTCAATTTTCTTAAATTTACTGAGGCTTGATTTGTGACCCAAGATGTGATCTATCCTGGAGAATGTTCCGTGTGCACTTGAGAAGAACGTGTAATCTGCCGTTTTTGGATGGAATGTCCTATATATATCAATTAAATCTATCTGGTCTATTGTGTCATTTAAAGCTTCTGTTTCCTTATTTATTTTCATTTTGGATGATCTGTCCATTGGTGTAAGTGAGGTGTTAAAGTCCCCCACTATTATTGTGTTACTGTCGATTTCCTCTTTTATAGCTGTTAGCAGTTGCCTTATGTATTGAGGTGCTCCTATGTTGGGTGCATATATATTTATAATTGTTATATCTTCTTCTTGGATTGATCCCTGGATCATTATGTAGTGTCCTTCCTTGTCTCTTGTAACATTCTTTATTTTAAAGTCTATTTTATCTGATATGAGTATAGCTACTCCAGCTTTCTTTTGATTTCCATTTGCATGGAATATCTTTTTCCATCCCCTCACTTTCAGTCTGTATGTGTCCCTAGGTCTGAAGTGGGTCTCTTGTAGACAGCATATATATGGGTCTTGTTTTTGTATCCATTCAGCCAGTCTATGTCTTTTGGTTGGGGCATTTAATCCATTCACGTTTAAGGTAATTATCGATATGTATGTTCCTATGACCATTTTCTTAATTGTTTTGGGTTTGTTTTTGTAGGTCCTTTTCTTCTCTTGTGTTTCCCACTTAGAGAAGTTCCTTTAGCATTTGTTGTAGAGCTGGTTTGGTGGTGCTGAATTCTCTTAGCTTTTGCTTGTCTGTAAAGCTTTTGATTTCTCCATCAAATCTAAATGAGATCCTTGCTGGGTAGAGTAATCTTGGTTGTAGGTTCTTCCCTTTCATCACTTTAAGTATTTCATGCCACTCCCTTCTGGCTTGCAGAGTTTCTGCTGAGAAATCAGCTGTTAACCTTATGGGGGTTCCCTTGTATGTTATCTGTCGTTTTTCCCTTGCTGCTTTCAATAATTTTTCTTTGTCTTTAATTTTTGCCACTTTGATTACTATGTGTCTCGGCGTGTTTCTCCTTGGGTTTATTCTGTATGGGACTCTCTGCGCTTCCTGGACTTGGGTGGCTATTTCCTTTCCCATGTTAGGGAAGTTTTCGATTATAATCTCTTCAAATATTTTCTCTGGTCCTTTCTCTCTCTCTTCTCCTTCTGGGACCCCTATAATGCGAATGTTGTTGCGTTTAATGTTGTCCCAGAGGTCTCTTAGGCTGTCTTCATTTCTTTTTATTCTTTTTTCTTTAGTCTGTTCCGCAGCAGTGAATTCCACCATTCTGTCTTCCAGGTCACTTATCCGTTCTTCTGCCTCAGTTATTCTGCTATTGATTCCTTCTAGTGTAGTTTTCATTTCAGTTATTGTATTGGTCATCTCTGTTTGTTTGTTCTTTAATTCTTCTAGGTCTTTGTTAATCATTTCTTGCATCTTCTCAATCTTTGCCTCCATTCTTATTCCGAGGTCCTGGATCATCTTCACTATCATTATTCTGAATTCTTTTTCTGGAAGGTTGCCTATCTCCACTTCATTTAGTTGTTTTTCTGGGGTTTTTTCTTGTTCCTTCATCTGGTACATAGCCCTCTGCCTTTTCATCTTCTCTGTCTTTCTGTAACTGTGGTTTTTGGTCCACAGGCTGCAGGATTGTAGTTTTTCTTGCTTCTGTTGTCTGCCCTCTGATGGTTGAGGCTATCTAAGAGGCTTGATGGGAGGCTCTGGTGGTGGGTAGAGATGACTGTTGCTCTATTTGATTTATTTTTTATACAGCTGGTTCTTATTAGTTATCTATTTTATACATATTAGTGTATATATGTCAATCCCAATCTCCCAATTCATCCCACCACCACCCCCCCGGGGAAGGTGGCTGTCCATGTTTTTTATCATAACTCACTGTGTCCTAATGTGTACAGACACATACACAGGTGAAACAAAAGTTTCATAGGACAACACATTATTATTTGGGGAATATTTGGATTTAAAATACTTTTGTCTTCTATTTTATTGTTCTTTTCTATTCTTCTATTGTATTTCATTAAAAAAAATACTAATTCCAACCTATTAAATTGATTTCCCTCTCCGGTGATGAGTTGCCATCCTCAGGTTGAAAACCCTGGGGAATTTCTAAGGGTTAGAAGGTTAGGAATTAGAAGTTCATAACTCGTCACATAAGGGCCATCCCATTCTGATAAAAAAATCCGAAGGTACTATGGTCAATGTTTCGTCTGCTGCTGTAAGGACTGACGTTGAAACACCCAGAAACAGCCCCATCCACGGGGTAAGGAGGTCACTGCCTGACTTGGGGCCTTGAAATGCAGATCATTTAGTCATACATCTGTCACTTACTCTAGGTTGGGCCTTGGGGTGCACGCTGTGGATACAGGGAACGTGAGGCACTCAGGTGGCTCATAGCCTGATGTGGAAAGTACAGTGCAATACAAATGAAAAGCCACAGTGCAACGGGGTCACGGTAATAGTAGGGCAACATAAGGTCCTCTGGGAGCGCAGAGGAAAGAGGAAGCACCCCGCCCTCTGGGAGAGATGTGGAAGGCATGACAACGAAGAATTGATTTGTGAAAATGAGTAGAATTTACCAGACAAATAAGCGAGGGTCGGGGAGGGAACTGCAAGAGCTAAGGTTCTGATAGCTCCCAAATCTTTTCCCACCCCACTAGCTTTTTCCTAAAATTTGGCCACGAGGGCCTCGTTCCTTTCGGTAAAATTTTTATCCCTACTTAGTCAAGCTTCTCTGGGAGAAGCCGTCTTTTAAGACATTGCTACTCATTTACACTTCCATCTGATCAAGTTTGAGTTTTGTGTTGAGAGCAGGGTTTGATAAGGGGAAGAGGAGAAAGGGAAGAATATGAGGCCATTAAAAGCTTAGGCAGAAAAAGGGCAAGTCAAATGGCGTGGGGAGGCATCACACTCAAACTTCGCTTTGCATTTGGTTGGGGTCTAATTCGGGGGGACCCCAGTGTTGGTGCATTGTACGTAGCTCTATACAGATGTTCTGTAAATGCCTGTTGAATGAATGAGTGAAGTGTTAGAGCTCAAAAGAACCTTGAGAACCATCTAGATTTTACTGAACCTCTCATGTCATACATACGGCCTTGCAGTGCTGTGACTTACACAGCTGGTAATCCTGATTCTTGGTTGGGCATTTCATCCACAAAGTAACAACACACTCATGTAAGAATATGTTAGACTATGTGGAAAAGACAAAGCAGGCAACAAGAACTGCCACCCAGAACTAAACATGGTTAATGTTCTGATAGAGTTCTTTCCAGTATTTTTTTCTATGCATAAAATCACATTTTCCAATTAGGTTTATACCATTTTTATAGTTTTGTTTCCTGCTTATTTTGTTTCAGTGTATTGTGAGTGTTCCTATGTCACTAAATAGCTTTAAATTCTTGACAAACATAATGTTAATGCTGGCATAGTATTCCATTGTATGATCATACATATTTTTAAGATAATTTCTCTGTTTTTTCCTTTTAATTTTTTAAAAAAATTTTTATTGGAGTATAGTTGATTTACAATGTTGTGTTAGTTTCAGGTGTACAGCATAGTGAATCAGTTATACATATACGTGTATTCACTCTTTTTTAGATTCTTTTCCCATATAGGCCATTACAGAATTTCTCTCTTTTTGGATACTGACACAATTTTCAGGGTTTTAAAAACCTTTGTCTATTTATATTTTTATTGTTGTTTTAATGGACATTCTTTGATTTCTAGCTAGGCTGAATTTTTCATAAAATTATTTTCCATTTACACTTTTTCTTATTTTTCTATGCCTTTTCTCCATTTTTTCTATTGAGGTGTCAACTCAGATTATAAAGGGAGTTGCAATTTTGTATACTATTTCCTTTAGCTTTGGCCAAGTCAGCAAACGTAGTCATACCACAATGGCTGAATCCTGTTAGTACTGCAGGACTCAGAGACACAAGAGGAGGATACGGGCACTGAATTTGATTCTTCCTTGTTCCTTTGTTGCCTGCTTCCACCTTCGCCTTGAAACTGCAGTGCAAGTGCCATGCCTATCATGTTCTATAAATATTGCCAGAGAAAGTCCTCCCACATTCTACATCACTGACCTCTCTCAGGTTGAAATGCTTGAGAGGTGGTGTGCTCTAACATGGGCTTCCAAATCAGATAGACCTGGGTTTAATTCCCAAGGAAGTCTGTCTGTGTTCAGGTTCCTTACTTGTGATGTGAGATGCTGGAGACGGTGTGAGGATTCAGTGAGGCAGGATGGCAAGAGCTCAGCTTCTGGCACATAGAAGGTACTGGACAAATGCTGACTCCTTTCAGCCCACACAGCCTTTCAGTCGGGATTTTAGATACAGCCCAGCCTGACCCATCACTTTAGAGACTGAGGACCCCGGGCCACTTTCAGAGAGCTCAGGGCTGGTGATGTGATGCCATGTTGCTTATTCACAGCCAGCCACGCCCAGAAAGGTGGAGTGACTTTCCCTGATCACAGACCCTCTCCCTCTGATCGCCAAGGCTTACGGAGCCTGTGTCTGATAGATTCAACAACATTATCAGCGTCAGTTCTTAAATTAGGCCCCTTCCACATTTTCGGTCACACTGCAGCCTCCTTCCATTTAAGAAGTTCTTCCATTTCCTTCAGGCTCCTTCTAACTCACTCTTTCTCTCCTTGGAGATATATGTTGGAGTTCTCCCCCTAGATTGGAAGCTTCCTGAAGGCAACTGAATTCAAAGCAAACTTGGTAAGGGGGGAAGTTACAAAAAAAAAAAAAAGAAAAAAAAAACACAGAGGGAATCAAGTTCCTATGGACAAGGACAAAAAAACTGCTTGTGAGCCAAAAACACAACTGAATGAATGGCCTGGTCATGTGACAGAGGATGCCTTGATGTCAGAAGAAACCCCAGCAGTATGGTGTCCACACTGTGAGTTCCTGAGCTCTCTGGAAACGGTGTCATGGTCCTGCCAAATGCCTAGGCCAGGTGTGGGGAACCATTTACTTCTTCCTCTTCCCCTCCTACCTTCACACAGATCTTATCCCCCAGTCCAAAGCCCATTTCCTTTCCTCTACGCCACTCCACCTCTAGGAAACCAGCATTCCAACCTGAAAAAGAAGGAAGGAAAAGGGGAAAACTTTTCCTAGTGAGCTTCATGCTTACGTAGAAATGATTTCATGGCCACTTAAACATCTCTAGAGGGAAAGGAGAAAGGAGGCCTCAGTGTTGGAATCGCTGGACACTCTGATCACATTCATCTCCAGAGCTGAGGCTGTGCACTGTGTATATATGTCCTATGGGAGCAGCTACACACGCCAACCTGTAACCAATACACATTTACAGGATTGGGAAAAACTACAGGGGATTTTTCTCAGGCAAGTTAGTGAGTGTTTCAGAACATGAAAATACGTACTGTGAATCCTTGAATAGAAATATTCATTCGTCAAATATCTGTTGCTCCTAGTGGGACTCTCAGGAATCATAGCATGAATGAATGAGTCACTGAATAGATGGTGAACAAGCAATGCTTTCCACACTGTGAACAGTACATATCACTTCATTTGTTTAGGGTGACTGGTCCCTGGGGCTGGCAGGCAACCTGGGGTCCTGGCACAGAAATAGCCGCATCATCCCGGTAGCTGCCCGCCAGGTTGACCAGCTGCACCTGTTGTTTCTCGGGAGGTCCGAGGCTGCTTCCCCTCTGCATCCCCTCTGATGCTTCCCCAGAGGGTCCCCTCTGCAGGGCCTTCTTCTCTTCCTGCTTAAGGAGGTCCCACTTAGCTCACCACAAAAAAGACACCGCCATCCCCACACATGACCTGCCCAGGGGCTCTCTCCCAAGCCCTCTTGGATATCAAATGGCAAGATCATTGCCTAAAATTATTGGAAATGGCCTGTCCACCAGCAGGGAGGGTTATTGTTATGACTGATTGTCCAGGGCTGGTAAGCAGGTTATTTCCCAATACTTTTTAGACAGTGATCCCAGAACAGATCATCCGTTAGCCCCTACAGGGGAGGAGGAGGCTGGTTCCGTCATCTATGGCAGAACCAAGAACCTGAATCCCGTGCAATGCAGGCTTCTGGGTTCTGCTAAGTATCCTAATGCCGCTGCTCTCAGTCTGCCAAGGCCCACAACAGACTGAGCTCCCTTCTCTATTTAAGTCTCAGTTTCCTAATCAATCTATATATCAGTGAGAAATCTTTGGTGGGGTGACTGCAGCCTCTTTAGGCTCTGCCATATGCCCAGTGTCGTCGACATGACTTTTGTGCACAGCCATCCTCGTGTATCCAACTTCAGATGAGGTCGCAGTGCTTGGGCAAAACAGACAGCTGCGGGTCAGAGTAACTGAATTTCTCTTTCATTTACTATTTGATCCTGGGCAAGTCACAAATATGCATCGCATTTTACTCATCTAAAAAATCAACTGTGTGCTTTGTACCTCAGTGAATTAAGAGGATTCAGTGAAAGCAGGTGAATAAAAATTTCTCGTAAGATTATAAGAAGCTGTACAAGTGTCAGGTATTATTACTTTGTTACGTTGTTTACTATTTAGGAACTGTGTAGACTGCTGAGTGCCTGAAATACAGCTGGTGCTTATCAAATGCTAATTCCCTTCACCTGTCACTTGAAATGTAGCCCCTGTTCTTGGCCAGTTGCAGTAGTTCTCAACCTTGGCTGCACGTGGGACTCACCTATGGAGTTTTAAAAAATCACCTATGCCTGGGTCTTTCCCCCCACCCTCCCCCCTCCCCAGCACTGATTTAACTGGTCATAAGGGAAGGGATGATATCCAGGTGCTACAGTTTTTAAAAGCTCCCTGGGTGATTCTAATGTGCAGCCAAGTTTGTGGACCACTTGAGGCTTGATGCTCAAAATGTGGACGGCAGACCACACCAGCGGCAGTGACATAACCAGGGTGTTTGTTACAGTTAAACAGGATCCACAGGTGATTCATAGGCATGTTAAAGTTTGCAAGGCACTATACTGGTCTGTTGGGTTGGAGGAATTTTCCAGATGACCATAATCGTGTTGCACCTGCTTGACCTTTGGTCTGTTGACTCTCCTGAATGACAACGGACCTGTCAGCATTCCTCTGATTTGGAGGACTGCTGAGACGTGAAGTTGGTCTGGGGCTGCAGGGATTCAGGTCTGCTCTAGGGACTCGGCCAGGTCTCCCAGTCTTCTCCCACGGTTCCCTCACTCACACAGTCAGTGATTAATACTTTGGACCTCCTAAGAAGGGGAAGATCTGGGCCCATGGGAAGCCTCCCCCTCCTTGAGAGGTTTCCAGTGGAATTACAGGGGTTTCTAAGGCCAGATCAGAAGGTGCCTTAAGAACCTTAGGTCAGGGTCCAGGATTTACCTTCAGAAAGGGAGGAAAAGCGTCTATTTGGTTGCCATGGCACACTTCCCTTTTCTCCAAAAGAGACGACAAATCTGAGAACCCTGGGGGTATATGAATATGGGATACTAACATGTTAGCATGTTTAACAGAAAAGTATGGGAAAGCTGCTCAGAGAAAGCTGGTGAGTGCTCTATAACGTGGAACTAAGTCTTGTGAACACCCAAAGAGAAATATTCATTCTTTCATTTATTTGTCAAATACTCATGCACCGCTTACTTAGAAAATGCAGATGACATGGTCCTTGGTAACTAAGGAGTTGGTCTTCTTTTGTTGATGATGAGAACTCACTTCCTTTAGGTCTCTGCTTAAGTGTCATCTCATGAAAGAAGTTATCTTGACCACCTTTATAAATCACACTCTCCAAGCACACCCCTTATCCCTTCAACCTTACTTTATTCTTCTCCATAGCACTTGGCTGACATAGTGCATATTGTTCTACGCTGCTGTAGAGTGTGAAACCCACAGAGGCAAGGACTTTGTTCTCCTCATTGCTGTACTCCAGCACCTAGATCAGTGTCTGATTCACAGTGGGCTCTCAACGGTGTTTGCTGAATGAATGTTAAATGAACAGAAGAGAATGGAGGAGTAGGGAAACGGCACTTATTATGAACTTACCATAAAACATGTCCCATATGGGTGCTTTGCATATGTCATTCTGTTGAATTCTTACAACGTATTCTCACATTATGTACAAAGAAATGATTCCATAGAGTTGAGTAGAAATTGCCCAAAGTCACAAAGCAATAAAAGGGCACAGCATGAAGCAGGATTTGAACCCATGTCTACTTGTTTCCAAACATCATGTTCCTTCCACTACACCAAGGAACTGGGGTTGCTGAATTGGATCGCTTCCTGTTTGTGAGCAGTGCCAACTTACAAAAGGACAAGTGTCTCTAGTTTGAATTCTGGATTTTCACCCACACTTAAGCAGTGTTTAATTTCACAACTGGACTATGTGTTGAACTGAAGTGACTGGTGTGAGTAGAGGGACTAATGCTTAGCACCACCTACTTGGTATTTAATAAATGTTGGGTGGGTGGGTAGGAGGATGGATGGAGAGAAAAGAAAAAAGCATGGAATTGTAGATACATTGCCTATATTGGAAATATATTTCTCCTTGATATCTTTCAAAAATTAAATCCGTTTTTAAAAAAGAATTGAGTGGAAATGTGAAAAATTAAACTCAATCTGTCAGATTCAGGGAACTGTTTGTCATCCCTGCTTAATCCTGCTGAAATATGGGTAAAATAGATTTTTTTGTTTTTTAACCATGGGACTCTCAGTCCAAAATACATACACAGTATGGGCAGAAACCTCTGGGCTCTCTAAGGCTGATGCTGCCTTCAAACCTATTTAGCACTGGCAAATGTCCCAGTGATTGCATTTCCAAACCTCAAGAGAGGAAGGCAAAATGAAATTTTTGGAGGCAAGGGAATCCACAGATGGGATGATGGGGGAACACTGGGCAGAGAATAGCAACACACACAGGATTCAGGTATTTCTTCCAACTGTTCACTGCCCGAAGATGGGATTCTCCAAACTTGCACCTGCTGCACTAGGAAAACTCAGATGAAGTCAGGCTTATTTTGGTTTGGCTTTGAGACTAAATCCTCATGTAGAGCCAGTGCTCTCAGAAGATGAATGCCCAGGCTCACTCTTAAGTTGCACTTCTCCTTAGAGCCCACGTGCCAATGAACTGTTTGATGCGTGTTTGCTCTGCACGTCTCAGTAATAAAACTAGAGCCTGGGGTGAGATGGTGAAAAGACAAGAAGTGCTATGGTAAGAGTGTGGATTGAGTTGATTACAGTTAAATTTTTTCTTCCATACACAGCATTAATACGGAAATGGAGATTTTACAAAATGACAAATACAGTGTTGATTCAGAAGTTTTTAGACCATTGGAACCTTCTTTTCTCACTCCTCCCACCCGCAAAAGCCCCCGATAATATTCAAGCCCAAATAGGATATCTAGTCACCGTATCCTTGAGGCAGACCTCCTCCCAAAGTTATAAATTTCTAAATGGAGATATGAGAGACCACAAAAGTCACTGTGATAAAAGTATTATAAGGATAATTGTAGTGTATAGCAGTAAAATAGAAACAAACAAAATCTGTTTCAGAATTACAAGAGTTTTCTTTAAAAGCAGCAGCCCTACTCACTTGCAGTTTGAGCTCCACTGGTTGGTGTGGAGTATTTTTGCATAACTATCAGCTCAGCCTTGGCATCTAAAATGACTTGTTCCAAAGAATCTGAAAAAGGATATATATACATAATATATATATGTTATATATATTATATATCATATACCTGTATAGCTGAATCACTTTGCTGTACACCTGAAACTAATACAACATTGTAAATCAATTCTACTACAGTTAAAAAAAATAAAAATAGGATGTATTACAAAAAAAAAATGACTTGTTCCATCAAAAAAGCCAGTCCCCAAAAGTACTGCATTTGTACAATGAAGCCTCTGAAGTTCCCTCTTCTGTAGACTGAATGTGGTTTGATCCAGATAAGTCACTTCTGTTTGGAAAGACATGCAGGAACACGGCCAGAGCACCATCTTGCCGTGCGATGGGCTGGGCAGGCCAGAGCCGCTTCTCAGTGCCCAGAGAGCCTGTTCCAGGAGCGCCCGCCTGCTGCCCAGTGCTCGAAGCCAGGCAGAGCTCTCCTCACCATCTGCCGTGTGCTGGGCAGGCAGACGGGCCAGCAGATACCCCTTCACACGCTCACCTGCCTCTACCTTACACTGCCCTGGCTCAGCACCCCAAGCCATCCCTCAGCCTGGCCACACACACCCAGCTTCCCTGTGAAGGAACTGAGAGCATTTCCTGAACCCAAATGAAAGAGTGAATACAACCCGTAAACAGCAGCCCGCACCGTGGCCCGGCAATGCAAGAAGCACACGCTTAGGAGGGAGACCCCGTGGGTCTGAGTCCTTACACTGTCCAGACAGTGGGCAGGTCACTGAGTTGCTCAAGGCTGAGCCCCTTCCTTTGTAAACTAGAGACCACCCACCCCTTGTCCCAGGGTTCCTCTGAAGACAAAAGAGGGGTGTGTGTAAAGTGAACGGCCCATGTCTGGTGCTCAGGAAAGGACTATTCTCGAATTTACTGTGTATGTGAAAGTACACTGAAAACTCACTCTCAGGTTAGTTATACGTGGCATTTGTTGTCATTAGCAGATGTTATCAAAATAAACACTAGTCAGACATTTCGTAAAGTTCAGCCAAGCAGCAGCAGGTTTCTCTTCTGCTTTTTAATGTGCGCTATGGGGGAGATGCAGCAAAGTGGCCTGTCTGCCATCATTTTACGTTTAGAAGGGCTCTCCCAGATGCAGCCTCCATCCTTCCCTCTGATTTTCTTTTTCTGTTTTTTGAGGAAGTGCAGCAACCTATGGAAAGCCTCGTTAGAAAAGGGACAGTCTCTCTCTGGCTGCAGGAACGCGATGGATAATGTGTGGGACTCTTCCCAGGAAGGGGGTTACCAAGGGGTGTCGGCATTTGGGCTACCAGACTGCATTTTCACAGGCTCTCGGGAATAGAACTCTGCTGAGAAAAAATTGGAAAAGAGCATGGCCTCACCCCCATATCAGTCAAATCCATTTTCCCCCCAAAATCCCATTGCAATATTTTTAGTATGAAAAACAGAAAACAAAAAAAAAAACCCTGGACTCCAGAAACAGCCTCCCTCAATCAGTCATTTTGGACATTACAAAATGCTCCCCAGGGAGATTGTGTTTATATGTTAGAGACAGTTGTATGGCGGTGGTTCTCAGTGTGTGGACCCAGGACCCGCAGCATGAGCAACTCCTGAGACCTTGTCAGACATGCACACTCGTAGGTCCCATCCCAGGCCTGCCTAATTAGGAATCCTGGGTTGGACCCAGCAATCTGGGTTTTTACAAGGCTTCCCTCCAGGTAATGCTGACGCGGGCTCAGATTCAAGAACCACCGGCTTGGGTAATGAGGTTGCCCTATAGTGAATTTATAGGGAACAAACATTCATAAGCACTTGCATACATGTTACTCCTGCAAGAATTAGATCTCATATTTTCAGATTAGAAAATTGAAATCAGAGAAGTTGTGACCCGCCCAGAGTCTCATACCTGATAAGTGGCAGAGCCAGGATTCGGGCCCAGGTCCCTGTGAGGCCCAGATGAAAGGAATGTAATGTAATGGATGAAAGCTTGGGCCCTGGAGCCAGAGTGTCAGGGTTGGAATCCCAGCTGTGTCACTTAAATGCTGTGTGGCTCTGGGCAAGTTGGTTAACCTCTCTGTGCCTCTATTTCCTCATCTCAAACTTCTACTTCATGTGGGTTTTGTGAAGATTCGATAAGATAATTCATGTAAGGTGTTGGAGCAGTATCTGGCATATAGCAAGCACTCAATAGATGCTCTTTTTATTGTTGTTGTTATACTGCTTCTCAATGTGGTGGAGTGGAAAGAACACATAGCAATGACCTTTGGGTCTTTTCCTCGTCCTTGACCAAGGTGATAGTCCAAAAGTGCCAATAAAAACAATCAACAGCCTCCCTTTCCCTCAAGGCTCTTTTAGAAGGCCCCCAGTCCAGCCCCAAGAGGCCCCAATGTTCACTTGAATCTCATAAAATAGCTGTTCCATTCCCTTGCCTGCCTCTTGCATGGACACATCATGTGCCAACCCCCCAGCTATACATAGCCCAGGCCTCATCTGAGGGCGGTGGAAAGTGACAGATTACCGGAGATAAACGTCAGCTCTCCGGTTTCAGGGGAGGACACGAACAGTAGTTGAATTGCTTGACGTGTGGCCAGATGGTATCAGGGACAGTGGGTGAAAAGAGCCGTTTGGCTCTTGGCTTACATGGAAAGAGCAGGGTTGCAGCCAGGGTATTTTTAATGACTGGCCTGAGGGACATTCACTTGGAGCAAAGATCTGTGACATTCTCCCCCAAATTTCTCAGCCCTTGATTTTTTTCAGATTCTTGACCCTGCAGAAAGTAACCCCCCTCAGCTCCCTTTAATAAGTAAACACTCCCTTGTCTCTGCTACCGCACGCCTCCCCAGCTTCCTCTGACCATGAAGCAAATCAGTCTTTCTCCTCCAGGAAGACCATTCTTGGGAAGTGGTACAAATGTATCTTTCTTCCTGTCCGTCCCTGGTTTAGGACTGAGATGTCCCACAAAGGGACTGGACTTGGAGGGACACAGATAGACAGAGAGGGCATCTTGCATGCCCTGTCCTCTGAGGCCAAAGGGAACGTGTCCCCTGGCACTGCTGTGTTAGTATCCCCTTCCCTTCGTGGTAAACTTTTTGACCAAGTGATCCACACCTGCTCTAATGTGTCCTTGCCACCCACTCATCGGCCACACTCTCACTGCTTTGGCTTCTGTCCCAGCTCCTCGCTAAAGGTCACCCATGTCTTACCATCCTGAAAGGAGAGACCTCACAGTGGTCCCATCTCTGTGACTCCCCACAACATTTGATCTGACCACCTGCTCGTTCTCAAGCTTCTCATGACTTTGGAGTCAAGAGACTGTGTTCCTTGGCCTCCTACTTCTCCCACAGACCTCTCGGCCTCCACACAGCCTCCTTTTCTCACCTCCTACAAGGCGGCCAGTCCTGGACCCTGTGGTTTTCTCGTACACTCTCCTCACTCCTTCACCCCTCACTTGCACAGTGCCTTCAGGACCTCTCCCCCAAGCTCCAGGTTGGCACCTCCAGCTCTTGGCTGGATTTCCGTGGCCATGAACTCATTACATCTAAATCCAAGCTGAGAAGCTGGCTCGTGGTTCTGGCATGCCCTCCTGACATCTCTGTTTGCCCTTCACTCCGTTCCCTGGCTGGAGACCCTGGAATCATCTTGCCTCCTCTTCTCCTTGGTTCCCCCCAGCTTCTCCAAGGTCATGAAATAGTTACCAGGTCTGAATGATTCTCAACCTCCAACATTACCTCACAAGTTACTTCATGTGCTGCCTTAGCTGGAGACCAGTCTTCTTCCACTCAGTCTCCCAACTGGTCACCTTCGCTTCTACTCTCCTTTCTATCTGTCTGGTCTACGCCCTTAGATCAACCCTCCCCGAACTCAAATTAGCCATATTGTTCTTCTACTCAAACATCTCCCAAATTGGAACTGCTAGTCCTAATATTCCAAGTCCTACATGCTCTTTTTCTAACAAACATGCCTTAAACACACTACTCCTTTCAGCTCCCCTGAGAAGCCCTCTGATCAAGGACAGAAGCCTCTTCTCTTACACTCACACTGTGCATTTGCCCCTCCAAACCTTCACCTATTTCTGCCGCTTTTTCTTCCTTGGATGTCTTTGCTGCTCTCCTCTGCCTATCCAGACACTCCTCCTCTTTCAAGGTCTAGCTGGTCTCCCCTCTTTCTTCCATTCATTTATTTAATAAACTAATATTTTTTGAGCTCTCCTCTGCTCAGGTACTGTACTGGGTGCTGGAGATGGTATATGGAGAAAAGCAAACAAGGACATGGAGCTTACAGGCTCGCATGTGGATAGTTGATAGACAAATGATCGTATAAGTGAACGTGTACTTACAAACTGAGAAAGGGCTGTGAAGGCAAAGCACAGGGCACTATGGACAAGTGTAGAAAGGGCACCCAATTCAGACTGGGAGTCAGGAAATGCCTTTTGAGCAACTGACATTTATGTGCAGGCTTCAAGGAGAAATAGGAGTTGGCAAAGAGTGGAGGGAAAGATCTTTTAGAAAGAGGGAAGGGCATGCACAGAAGCGGAGCATGTAGAGTGTCTTTGTGTGAATACAACCAGGCATCCCTGTGGGCAGCTGCGGCCCATGTCTTGGCCTAGGACATGGGAGCTGAACGAGGTGATCCTGTGCAAAGACCTCCCGATTCAGGAAAGAACTTGCTGTTTTGAGGAGCCGAAGATGAGCGCATTAAGTAAGAGGCAGAGTGGCTCCAAATGAGGCTGGAGAGGCAGGCAGGCCAAACCGTGCAGTGCCTCGTTGGCTATGTTAGGGATTTTGGATTTCATCTTGAGTGCATGGAAGTTAAATCTATACTCCTTATCATAGCTTATGAAGCTCCGTATGATTTGACCTCCCTGCCCACGAGCTCTCTTGCTCTGACTCCATAGCCCTTATTTTCTGTCCTAGTCCTTTAACACTTATCAGCTAATTTTTCATTAGCTTCCTCCCTAATGAAGTCACAAGGTCCTTGACTCTGGAATGTGTCTTACAGTTTTGTTTAGTATGGACCCTTGATTACAGTAGGCCCTCAATTAATAATTATTGTTCTTTTTCCATCCCAATACGTTAGGCTTTGATATTTCTGAATTAGTACAAGGTTCAGAAGCCTATCCAGCTGTCATAATAGTAAGAAGAAAATATAACATTTATTAAGCATTTACTGCATGCCAAAAACTGTGTCAAGAACTTTACACATTATCTCATTTAATCTTCTTCAAAACAGCCTTATGAAATAGATATTGGTATTGTCCATACTTTACAGCAGAGTGACAGCACTTATGACCAAGTCAGGAATCCAGGTCTCTGATGCCAAGCTGTGTACTCTTAACCACTAGGATATACTATTCCTGGGTCATTTATTCATTTAAAGCTGAGATCTATTTCTACCACATCATTACAGAGGTAACAATGGTACAATAAATACCTATACAATGCAAAATTTAAAAAGAGAAAGGACAGGGGGCTTCCCTGGTGGCGCAGTGGTTGAGAATCCGCCTGCCAATGCAGGGGACACGGGTTGGAGCCCTGGTCCGGGAAGATCCCACATGCTGAGGAGCAACTAAGCCCGTGCGCCACAACTACTGAGCCTGCACTCTAGAGCCCACGAGCCACAACTACTGAGCCTGCATGCCTAAAGACTGTGCTCCACAACAAGAGAAGCCACCACAATGAGAAGCCCGTGAGCCGCAGCAAAGAGTAGTCCCTGCTCACCACAACTAGAGAAAGCCCACGCACAGCAACGAAGACCCAATGCAGCCAAAAAATAATAAATAAATAAAATAAATAAATTTATTTAAAAAATAGAGAAAGGACATACTATGAATATCCACATTTTTACTACTGAGTTATGCATATTATTTAATATAACTTTTTTTTATATAAAGTTATTTTTGTACTCAAAAGAATCAGCAATGGTGAAAGCAAATCCTAATGTTCTTGGAAAGAATGAGCACTGCTCCAATGCCCAGCGGCTGCATGTACCAACTGATGAGACAACTCCATTCTCTAGGATAGACAAGAGGCAAGACCATCCGAGAAGTAAACAACCAACCAACCAACCAACCAACCAACCAAACAGACAAAACCAGCAGGGGAAAGATTATAAGTCAATAGGAGAAAACTGGAGTCCAATCTGAAAAGAGTATTCCAGTTTTCTGGGAATTTAGGAAACATATTGACTCTATCTTTTCTCCTCCTCATGGTTGTAAATTTTAATCACTGTAATTGGTGACAATTTCCTCTTCGCCCTTTGGCTCAAAAGTCTCTTAAACTTTTGAAGTACTTGGCCCAGTCCATTCATTCATCCAAAGTATGCTGAGTGTCTCTAAGGGACTATATGAGATACAAAAGAAGCACAAAATGGGCTTTTTCTCCTTAGGGAGGAAAGATGCACAATACAGAACCCTAATGATTGCAAAATAAGTGCCAGAGTGCTGTGTCCCTGTAATGGGCTATTGGGATTCACAAAAAGGAGACTGGAGTCAGAGATGAGTCTGGAGCTGGGCTTTGCAGCCAAGGCCAGGCTGGCAGCAACCGGAGAGAGCCCAGTGGGATTGTGGTGCAAGAGAATGGAGAATGGAAACTATGAGCTGGAAATCTAGGACCAGAGCAAAGCTGGAGATGAAGCCAAGTGGGAGAGGCAGACAGTGTCTGGCCCGCGCCATCAGCCCAGCAGGGGTTCTTGGTCCTGGAGAGAATGGTCACGTTAGGAGTCAGCCCAGAAGTTCCCAGTCTTTCGCCACAGCCCTTCTCCCCCATCCATCTCACTGCTCTCTCTTGGGTGGCTGCCAGCCCTGGCCACCCTTGGCCTAGGCCCAAGAAGGGTGCTTGCTGGGGCTGATGGAAGTGATGACAGAGCTCAAGTGGGCAGGCTTTGGGCCTAATCGCGGTGGGAGGCGAGAGTGACAGGACACCGCAGGGATTGTGTGTAAGGGTACCAAGGAGAAGGTAGGCAGGTCTCAGCTAGCACAGGTTCCTGGCCCATCTGTGACTGCCAGCTCTGTCTATCCGTCCGTGCCTAGGACAATAATTGGCTGTGCTTAAAAAGAAAAGCAGAAAAACAGAACTGAGTTTGCCTGAGCTAGCACCTTCCTCTCATATATCTTCAAATGTCACATATAAATATCAATAAGATAATGAGAAGGGCATGCTTTACAAGCCTAGGAAAGGCACACATTGGCATCTACCTAAGAAACCAATAAAATGTGGTGATGTATGTCTAGGAGAGGTCAGAGTTAAATTCTCTGTTTAATTCTCAGAGTTAATCTCTAATATTCTTACTATTATTAATATTTCTCTCCTACGCTTAACATGAAGTGGCCAACAGGGCTAAGCATGGCCCATGGGTCACAGTTGGAAAATATTATGTCACAGCACTTTTGGATGAACTGACAAGCATTTATAGCAGTGTTTTCCAGAGTGTGGTACAGGATCTGCTGCGTCAGAATCATGGGGCTTTGTAGTGTGGTTTGTGAAAATGTAGATACTTGAGCTCCACCCCAGCTCTATTCTCTACTTTCTGGTGCTGAAGCCCAGGAAGCCCCATTTTAACCAGTGCTCCAGGGGATTCTTATGCACACAGAAGTTTAAGAACCACTGTTAGAGGCTCACACTTTAGGAGTTGGGAAACTTACTAATATCACAAAGCCATCAGGTCTCATCATCATTAATTTTTAATGATAGAAAGGGAACATTTAAGTTAATGTTTTGATAGCACTAAATAGGACAGAGTGGCTTACACTGAAAACCAGAAAACTCATTCAAAAATAACCTTGTCTTGGGCTTCCCTGGTGGCGCAGTGGTTGAGAATCTGCCTGCCAATGCAGGGGACACGGGTTCGAGCCCTGGTCTGGGAAGATCCCACATGCCACAGAGCAACTGGGCCCGTGAGCCACAGCTACTGAGCCTGCACGTCTGGAGCCTGTGCTCTGCAATGGGAGAGGCCGCGACAGAGAGGCCCGCGCACTGCGATGAAGAGTGGCCCCCGCTCGCCGCAACTGGAGAAAGCCCTCGCACAGAAACGAAGACCCAACACAGCCAAAAATAAATAAATAAATAAATTTATTTAAAAAAATAAAAATAAAAAAATAACCTTGTCTAATGAATTGAATGCAATAGACTAAAGCCAAGTGACTTTGCAGAAAGACAGACCTGTTTAAGCATTACAGGGACGCTCAGGATGAGTCATAATATAAACACTGATGATTTCTTTCATCCTAAGCCTTTCCTAGTCTCAGCCAAAACCTAAGAAAGAAGAGAAAACCGCCTGAAGAAAGAGGACAGGGAGCATATGAGAAGGTCAAGGAGGGAAGAATGAAGAGGCAAAGAAAACCCTCAGAGAAGTTACAGCAGGAGATGGCCCTTTCAACAAATGGTGCTGGAACAGTTGGACATCCATTGGTTAGAAGCACACCACACACAGCCCTCAAAGTAGATCATGGACTTAAATGTAAAATTAAAACTCTAAAACTTTTAGGGAGTTCCCTGGCAGGCTAGTGGTTAGGACTCGGCACTTTCACTGCCGTGGCCCAGGTTCAATCCCTGGTCAGGGAACTAAGATCCTGAAAGCCACGGGAAACAAAACAAAACAAACAAACAAACAAAAAAATAACTCTAAAACTTTTAGGAAAAAATTGGAAAAAAATTTCAGGATACGGGATTAGGCAAAGAGTTCTTAGACTTGGGCTTCCCTGGTGGCACAGTGGTTGAGAATCTGCCTGCTAATGCAGGGGACACGGATTCGGGCCCTGGTCTGGGAGGATCCCACATGCCGTGGAGCAACTAGGCCCGTGAGCCACAATTACTGAGCCTGCGCGTCTGGAGCCTGTGCTCCGCAAAAAGAGAGGCCGCGATAGTGAGAGGCCCGCGCACCGCAAGGAAGAGTGGCCCCTGCTTGCCGCAACTACAGGAAGCCCTCGCACAGAAACAAAGACCCAACACAGCCAAATAAATAAATAAATAAATAAATAAATAAATAATAATTTAAAAAGGTGCTAATAATTTAAAAAAAAAAAAAAGTTCTTAGACTTAACACCAAAAGCACAATCCATAAATGGAAAAACTGATAAATATGACTTCATCAAAATTAAAAACTTTTGTTCTGTGAAAGACCCTATTAGGAGGATGAAAAGATAAGCTACAGAGTCGGAGAAAATATTTGTAAACCACATATCCAACAAAGGACTAATATTTAAAGAGCTCTCAAAACTCAACTATCAAAAAATAATCTATTTGGAAAATAGACAAGAGACGTGAGCAGGTATTTCATGGAAGAGAGCATACTGATGGCAAATAAGTTCATCATCATTAGCCATTAGGGAAATGCATTAAAACTGTAATGAGATATCACCACACATCTATTAGAACGGCTAAAATAAAAATTAGTGACAACACCAAATGTTGGTAAGGATGCAGAAAAACTGGATCTCTCATCACTACATTGCTGTTGGGAATGTAAAGTGGTACAGCCACTCAGGAAAACAATCAGCAGTTTCTTTAAAAACTATGCAATTATGATACAACCCAGCAATTTCACTCCTGAGTATTTATCGTAAAGAAATTAATACTAACCTTCACACAAAAACCTGTACATGAAAAAAAAAAACCTGTACATGAATGTTTATAGCAGCTTTATTCATAATAACCAAAAACTTGAAACAGCCCAGATGTCCTCCAATGGGTGAATAATTGAAGAAACTGTGGTACCTCTGTACCACGGAAATACTGCTCAGTAATACAAAAGAATGATCTATTAATATACACAAGAATCTGGATGAATCTCCAGAGAAATATGATGAGTAAAAAAAGACAAACCCAAAAGGTTACATATTATATGATTCAACTTATATAACATTCTTGAAATGAAAAGAAATGGGGAACAGATTAGTGGTTGCCAAAGGTGAGGGAAGAGATGAAGGTGTGGTTGCCAAGGGTTAGGGAAGGGATGAAGCGGGAAGCAAGTGGATGTGACTATAAAAGGACAACATGAGGGTTCCTCTTGGTTTTGGAAATGTTCTGTGTCTTTACTATATAAATGCCAATAGCCAGTTTCGATATTGTATTATAGTTTTCCAAGATGTTACTTTGGGGCAAACTGGGTAAAATGTACGAGGGATCTCTCCGTATTATTTCTTACAACTGCATGTTAATCTACAATTATTATTTTTTATATTGTAAATAAAGAAATGTAATATTAGTATTACACGATCTTTTTGGTAGCTTCTCCACTCTATTCTATTTTAAGCTTCCATTCAGCCAGATGGCAGGAATTAGATCTCAGGCAACTGAGGGTCTCCCTACTTCCTTATATCTAAGTTTCAGGGAGCTTAACACGATGCCAGTCTTGTGCTTGGTGTCATCATCTAGGCTGGTGTCCACCCAGAGTAGTTTACAGCCATCTGTCCACCTGACACTGCTGCATCCTCTTCACCTTCGGGGCTATACTTCCACCCAGGTACTCTGATAGTTCTTCCCCGCAACTGGAAGCAGGAAAACTTCAGAGGCTGCCTCAGGTCTTTTTACCAGATACACTCAATGGGCATTCTTACTCCTCAAGCCCACGGGGTGGAGGGACTTGAGGATTATCTTGGGTACTGGGGTCACAGGTCTCCTTTGTCCTAAGGTCCCTCAGCCTATCTGGCGTCTCTTGTGACCCCACCGAACCCAAGGTTCGTTTGGTAGCTGCGATGGGCTCCAGGCCCCATGTTAGGTATCTGTGGGTATCTAGTACTCTTTGCTTCCTTTCTTATCCTGCTCTCTCCCAATTCAAATTTTATCTACCCTGAGGGCAGAGAAGGGTGTGCGACAAGGTCTTCCAAATCTTATATCTTAGATCTGGTCCTCACACTTTTCTCTCCTTTGTTCTCAGAATTCTACTGAATCATCCTTCCCCTGAGGGCATAAGCATAGAATCCCTACGTTGCTGCTTGAACTGGTCACAGAGTAACAGGAAGTATGGAGGAAAATCCTCTTGTCAACATATCAAAATAGTATCCCGTGGTATTTTCTACAGTCTTTCCGATCTTGATTCACTTGCTCCCCTACTTGTCTCTCCCTTCAGCTTGTGGCCCAAGTCCTGGAACATAAAGATATAGGCTTTGTGATGGTGGATGCCAAGAAAGAAGCCAAGCTTGCCAAGAAACTGGGTAAGTGGGATTTTCTTTGAGATATATCATGAAGAAACAAATGTGTCTTGCAAAAAAAAAATAGTCATTTTTTCTTGCATGATAACTAGACTGTTTTAAAATAAATTTAAAATGATCCTGCATACCTTAGTCTTGGCTTGGGGAAGAGTCTCACAAAAGTAAATACAGGCCTGAATTAAATAATTTCACATTAGTCATCTAATATATCTTTGTACCAGTACAAGGAAGAAGGTTTCTTCCTGGAGAAATGGACATTAAAGATTCAAACCTTTATTTCCAGCTTCTAGAGCATGTTAAAAGGCTAGCTTCTCGATGGCAGGTGGGAAGTATAAATTAGGAATTTGGAAGTAACATATACACACTACTATATATAAAATAGATAAACAGCAAGGACCTACTGTATAGCACAGGGAACTATACTCAATATTCTGTAATAACCTATATGCGAAAAGAATCTAAAAAAAACAAATATATATGTATGTATAACTGAATCACTTTGCTGTACATATGAAACTAACACAACATTGTAAATCAAATATACGTCAATTAAAAAAGAAAAAGGCTAACCTCTCTATCTCACTGACATGGTGATCTCTTTGAGGGAGATCAAATCTCTTTTTCCATCACCTATTATTTCCTGACCTCTTGGCTGAAGCAGCCAACAAAGAATGTCATTAATAGTAGTGACTCTAGGGTCCCAGTGGTTTCTAAATTTAAGTCCAAAGCCCAGCTGGGCATTGTCACCAAGGATGAAAGGGAGGATTTAGATGAGGTATGGTTAAGCAAGCGACTGCACAGTGCAAGTTGTAATCTCTTGTGTCAATATGTCATGGTTAAGTGCGAGTGCGCTTTAAGATTCTTACACCTCTAATCCCAAGGAGAGAGAATATAGGTTACTCCACTGGGTTGCAAACACCCCCAGACATATATTGCCCATTTCACTTTTTCTGCATGACCAGTGAAGGATGGCTATTAAAAGAGAGCAGGAGGTTATAAAACAGGACCTTTGAAGAAAGGTTAATTGGATTTGGAGTAGTAAGCACAGGATAAAAAAGATTAGTGGTGGTTCAGTAAATACCTTCAGGCACACGAAAGTGCATTATCTTAGAGAATTTCAAACAACTGTTTTCTATTTTATTTTCAAGAACAGCTTTTTTAAAGAAAGATTTAAATTGTAAGAGACAATATTTAGGTTAGCTACAAGGAAGAACTCATGACTATAAAATGATAATGAATTATTAAGAATGCCTGGGGTATCTCTTTCCCTGGAGACAAATTAAGAAGTTTTTTCCCCTTGAGCAGGGGAGCAAAGCATGTTCAACTCTTTCCCTAGTCAAAAGCAAGTTGATGAGTTCTGTCCAGCGCCTCTTGATACCCTAGTCTTCTCCCTTCCCACTGTTTTAATGAGAAGTTGACTTTGGGAGAATTTCCAGTAAATTTAGTTAGAGGAAAACGCTGGTGTTCCAGAAATCTAAAGATTTAGGGAGGACAAGCTGGGTAAATATTCATAAGAAGGGACTGATGGATATCCTCCCCATGGAGAATGTGATGGGGGTATAAATGTCTACATGAACCTTTAAATGTCTAAATGAACCTCTAAATGAAATGGGGCGGGTTCTTTCTGACTATTCAATCCTCGGAGTTTACAGGACAGTTGTATTTTGTGAACCCGCTCCTTGATCTCCATCCCCGTTTCCATGTGCCTGAGTTTGGTCTCGGGACTGGGGCAACAACCTCCTAACTGGTTTCACTCAGAGAAAAATCTAACAGCAGGACACTGGCTGAGGTTCCCCATGGCACCCTTTGTGATCAGTCATTGCCTGCTTCAGGGATACCTGGCCCATTGCTCCTTTAGATTGACAAACGGTGCTCCATGGTGTGCCAGGGGTTCTTCAGAAGTGCCCTGGGACACGGCGGGCAGTGGGCCAGCCTCCCTTTCCTAGAGGTTCTACAGAAGAGTTCATCTGGAGAAGGCATCCTTCAGCTAATCCGAGAGTTTGAAAACAATTAATCTAAGGAATTAAGGATGCCATGCAGTTGGACTTAAGGCCAGCCTCAGCTATTTAGCATTCCTGGGGGGAAATACAGTTCTCCAGCAAGCATTTGTGAAAGTACACAGCATTACGCTGAGAGTGATGGAGGGTAGGAAAGAAGATGCAGAACCTGCCCTTGCAGCATTATCAGCAGACTGGGAAAAGATGTGCAGAATTCAGCTACAATAGAAAAGCAAGCTGTTCATTCTGGCTGCAAACATTTATGGGGAGCCCAGTGTGTCCAGACTCCATTCAAGGCGCTGGGATCCCAAGAGGACAGCAGCCCTACCCTTATAGAGGGCTCGCTGTTATAGTGAATACCTCTAAATGGAGCTGAGAGCAGATCCATAATGGCAAGGGAGATTGGAGCAGCCTTCTCTGGAAAAATGGGTCGTAAGCTGAGACCTAAAGGAGTTGACCAAGATGGGCAAGGGGTGGTGGTGGTGAAAGTCACTCTAGGCCCAAGGAGAACATCTGTGCAGAGAATCACACGCTGTGATTTTTCCTTCATGTCCCCTTTCACAGCAGCTCTTGGGCAAAAAGCTAAGGGAGTTGCACAGGGATGAGGAGCGCCGTTCTCAAGGGAGCACGGGTCCACCCAAGGGAGGATGTAAAGGCTAGGGCTGGCACTAGGTTGTGGAAGGGCTTGAATGCCAGGCTAAAAAGCCAGGTGGGCAGTGGGCATGAAAACTTTTTGATAAGGAGAATGGGGTCAGCAATACTTTTGGAAAATTAAAGCAGTGGTGGAGTGGAGATTAGATTTTCAATTCTTGACTATTTCATTTTGAGTTTCCACCCTGGGAGCCCTTCAGAGGTGTGTCTGCAAGGGAACTGATCCTAGGGTTCATGCTAGTTCCACTGAGCCTGACCCCATGTCACCCAGGGACCCTGAGCCAGACCGTGGCCAATAGGATGGCTCTTCCTACATCGGAATGACTTTATTTGGGGAACTCTTTGTTTTTTTTAGGTTTTGATGAAGAAGGAAGTCTGTATGTTCTGAAGGGTGATCGCACAATTGAGTTTGATGGCGAGTTTGCAGCTGATGTCTTGGTGGAGTTTCTCTTGGACGTAAGCATTTATGCACAGTGGCCCTGTATGGCGCTGTTTGGGTTCAAATACAGGGGGAAGTAAAACCCCAAAGTAAGAACAGAGAAGGTGGATAATCTGACCTGGTCTAAGAAAGATTTCTCAAGCTTCACGAAAAACTAAAGCGTGCCTATATCACGGCAATATCTACGTCTACTGGGAAGCTGGCCCTTCAATCACCTCAGAAACTGTTTTATTAGCGACCAGAGGGTCACAAATTGGGACTGTGTAGTAGTAAGATGTTAATTCTCTTAGCAATTATACACAAACATCCCCAGAATCCCCTTGGCTTTGTTCCAGGGCTTCTGAAGAAAAGTATAGGAGAGAGAGTTGGATAGTCCCTGGAAGACGGGGTAGGGAGAGAAGTAACAGTCTGCTGAGTGACCCCTCAGGCAGGATAAAAAGAGGCAGGGCTAATGAGCCACCCAATATCACACTCCCTCTCAGCCGTGGAGGTCCAACACCCTGGGGTCCATGTGCTCAGGCAAACAGAGGAACAAACATTATAAAAACATTTTTCCATAGATAAACTCACACTTTCAATAACAGCTGTGAAGTCAAGTTCTTTTGAACACAGGTGCCTGTGCAGATAAAGAACATCCATACTGGTGATTCCTTATCTACCAGCTAGAATACAGCGGCCTATTGCCTTTTCCCCACTGCCTCAGAAACCCAGAGAGAGGGTCGGAAGTAAGTTGAAGGTTACTTCCTACAAAAAAGTGCGCGTAGGCTCTGCTTGGCCCTCTGGCTAACCCATACCTATAAGCCCTCAAAAAAGCTGAGGGAGGCAACAGAACAACTGTGGGCCCAATGGCCCTGCTCTGGCTCTATCAACCAGGAGGGGGCTTTTAGATGCAAGTACCTTAAAGAATAAGCAGCGTCATTGACCCACACAAATGGAAGACCAGGGCGAGGGCAGATTTTAGGCTTGATCAATCAGGGCTGTAGCTCCATTTTTCTCTGTAAATCACAGATAATGCTCTTTTCGGTGTGTTGGCTTTGTCCTCAGGCTGACTGTTCTCAAGTTGGTTATAAGATAGCCAGAAGCAGGAGCTGATATATCACATTTCCTCATTCATATCCACTGAGAGGGGGGAAATATCCGGCCTCCCATTGCTCTCTTAAAAGGAAAGTAGAACTTTCCCCAGGTCTTCAGGCTTATCTACCCTGGAGATTCATTGGCCAGAATTGGGTCACATGCCATTCCTGAATCAATAACTGGCAAGAGAAATGGAGTTGCCCCCAGACCGATCAGCCTACCCCTTGAGGTAAGGTCAGTTCCTCTAAGGAAAGAACTGTGCTCACGGGGGAAGGTGGGATGGACATTGAGGCACCAGGACCTAGTCCACAACTTCCCCCCCAAGCACGCTGTACATGTTCCTGATTTCCCCTCTGGGGAGGGAAAAGTTCTCTTATTTGAAAGTCTTTTGTGTCATGTGTGTGGCATTCCAGCTCATTGAAGACCCAGTGGAGATCATCAACAGCAAACTGGAAGTCCAAGCCTTTGAGCGCATTGAGGACCATATCAAACTCATCGGCTTTTTCAAGAGTGAAGACTCAGAATGTAAGTTGTCTGTCAGCCCCAGCCTGTCACTCTAAAGGCTCTTTTCCCAACAAGGTGTGTTAGATTATCCAGAAGGAAGATGAGCCATTAGCACATCATGTGCTGGGTAGAATAGAGGGAGAATCTGCCTTGCACCCTATGGAATGGGACAAATGAGCAGAAATTATGCAAAACAGGCAGGGGAGCTGAAAGAACATTAAGGTTGGGCCTTGTTCGCTGACCTTGAAGGGGGCCGAGTATTTGACAGAAAAGAGAAAAGCCCTTCCTCCACCTTTTTCACCTGCCCACCAACCCGTGGGATTCTCTCCCCAGATGGGGCAGAGAGTGGGCTGTCTCTCTGACATCGGCAGCTCCTGTGGTCAGCAGTTGGAGAGCTTCTCAGTTACTTGGACAGCATTAGAGGAAAATCTGGGTAGGGATGGGCTTGGGAGCTACAGCACAATGTGGAAGACTGCTGACCAACCCCCCTGACCACCAAGGCTGCCTGCAAAGTCACAGCCATGCCCTTTGGTACACTCCCTTTGAAAGCTTTGTGGCCAGCTTTGGGGTGGGCAGAGGAACATATCAGACACCACCACAGCCCACACAGGGGTGATCAGCGTAGCGAGTGGGAGTCAGGAAGAGTCAGGAAGAGAAGGAACCAGGAAGGCCAACTACTTGAGGACATTTTTTTAAACTGCTTTGGCCACAAGGGCCCTATATGAGTTAAGGCTTTTTCTGGTGTCTGAGCCTTGGAGAGAGGGACAGTGTTAGAAGGAGCGGGCATAACTATGAAAGAGAATCTGGTAGCATTCGTACGTGTGGGAGGTGCAAATAAGGGCCGCTCGTGACTATTTCTGGAAACTCCAAAATATTTTGAAATTATTTGTAAAGCCGTTTCTGTACCCCATCGGCCAACTGGCATCCTTAGTCATCTCATCAACAACCGACCTATTTTCTCTCTCCCATGACCCAACTGTCTTCTCATTTGCTACATAAAAGCCTCTATTCACCCTCCTTAAGGGTGTGTTTGCGGGAAGGAGCCTAGCCAGGGAGTTTCAACCAAGTTCTTTAGGTGACTTTATTTCAATTTTCACATTCCTATATAGATGCTGACTCCTCCGGGGTGCTTCTCCTGACCCCTTCCACTTTCTCCCCTTCATTTCACTTCCCTCTATGTCCCTTAATCCTTTTCTGCCTTCCCCGACCCCCTCAATTGTGTCTATCCATTTCCATCCTTCTGTTTCTCTCTCTTCCTCCATTAAGCTCAGGATAGCATATAGGGAGGGAGACGAGGCCAAGATTGGGATAAGAAGTACATCTTCCAGGGAATTCCCTGGTGGTTCAGTGATTAGAAATCTGTGCTCTCACTGCCAAGGGCCAGGATTCGATCCCTGGTGGGGGAACTTAGATCCCACAGGTCGCGCGGTGTGGCAAAAAACAAAACAAAACAAAACACATCTTCCAGTTTCTACCTTCCCCCACCCTAAATGAATAACAATAATAGCTCCATTTAACTAACATATATCCTATGCCAGGGCCCATGCAAGGAGTTTTCTGTAGATGCCTTAGTTTCATTCTCACAACTAGCCTGTTAGGCAGTTACCATTATTATCAGCATTTTAATGATGAGGAAATGAAGGAACAGAAAGGTTGAGTGAACTCACCAAGTATCACACAGCTAGCAAATAAAGGGTGGAGCCAAGATTTACACCCCAGACATCTGACTTTAATGCTCATACACTGAGCCACTGGGCTGAACTTTTAAGACTTCACAGCTTTGTCGGGTCATGGCACACATGAAATGTGACCATGTTTGTAAGGCACATAGTGGTAAACTGGAAGAGATTTACTTGGGCTTAGCAAAAAAAAAAAATTTACCTTCTTAATATAATAATATACAAAATAATAGGAAAGATGTCTAATATTACATTGTATAAAACTACCAAGTAAAATATTTTTAGATTTTGAATGAAAATCTTGTGCTTGTTTCTAAGAATACGGTTTTTGATATTTGGTTTTATGCTTGAAATAGCAACATACAGTTCCTGATCAAGGTTTTAAATGATCTCTTCGAATTCTGGATAGTCACCCTTGACCAGAGACTTTGCGGGCACATGTGGATGGTGGCAAATGACAGGACAACATTCACTGCTTTTTCTTTGATTGATGAACCATCTTTTCTTGCCATTGAACAGAATTTAGATAACCTAATCTCTAAATTGTCCTTCAGGAATGTGAGCATTCTTTCCATTTAACAGCTATTACTTTCCTTTTTGATGACAAATGTAGTGTTAATATTTCTTATGATCATTTGAATAGATTTCAAATCCAACTGAGCTCTTTCATATTATATATTTCAAAACAATAATGAAGCATTTCCTTAGGAATATGCAATTATCGCTCTACTGGTCTTACACCTTTTTCTTAAGATTTAAATAATAAAATTACTAGTGAGCCATTTTAACCTCCTTTTTAAGGTTAAATTTTTGCTTTTAAATTGATAAACTTCGTCAGTACACTGTGTATTTCACACGGTCCTTGCAATTTTCAGTTAACTTCATTCAGGCTCTCAGCAAGGTCCGGCGTGTTTTGAAGCCAATAATTTATCCTTCGAAGAGTTTTTAACATAATTCAGTTTTTTCAATTCACCTCTTAGCTCATAAACTCTTAGTAAAATTCCCCTGGGACAGTTAGACTGCTTTAGTGTGAAACAGCAGAGACAGGTCTTCTGAACCCATTTCTTCACCTAGAGCTAAGAAGAGAAGGGGCTCTCAAGATTTGGATGTTATCGGGGTCACTTTTTTAGTAACAATCTTATATGTGGAATTCAGACCAATAGGTAAAGTTTATATAACAAAGAATTTCTGTGAATAAATACTGCTTGAATCTCAAGATTTTCAGAATGAACTTGACAACACAGTCTTTACACCTTCTTGTCATTACAGCCTCACCATCAGTTCTGAAGCCAAAGGCCTACAGTCCTCTTTGAGTCAATTAATTATGTCCAATTATTATTTTTGAAAGAAATATTTTTTAATTTACAAAGACAAACAATAATACATTATGAAAACTCCATCTAGAATTAGATTGGCTAATTGTTAATATTTACAGGCATTAGAAACAAAGAAAGAAGGAAAGTAGGAAGAAAGGATGGTAGGAAGGAAGGGATAAATTGAATAATTCAGAAAATTAAGAAAATCAGTTTTGTGCTCGTTAGGAATACCTAATACCAGATTTTGTTGATAATACTGATTACGATGATTACTAACCTAATAAACAGATAGCAATCATGCATTCCATTGGTGTTAGTAGAAAAATATGAACATTACAGTAAATTAAATCAAAAGAAAAAAACTAAATATTTTAGAGTCTCACAAACCAAAAAACTTCACTGATGATAAACAAACTTGGACTAAAGTAACAATCACACCGAGAAGATCCAGTGGGGAAGACAGGGGAGCAGCCTCTCTCTCGCTGTGATGCTTGCTAGTCTTAGGCACAAAATAATTGTTATTGAAACAGAACATTTATAGAGGAAGCTGTTGTTTTCAAATATAATATTAACTACCGTAAAATCTGAATGGCTGTAGAAAACATCTAGAAAGATTTATCACCAAAAAAATTTATGTCTATCAAGCTCCTTGTAACGTACCCGTGGCCATCACACACTGGCTGAAAGCATCAGGATGTTCTACTAGGTATCCCCGTCTCTCTGTCTATTTCTTCTTGCCTTTCAAAAGAGGCCAAGGTCAGTGAGTGGGGAAGCTAGGAGTGGATAAGGCACCCAGGAAAGCAGTTGTTGAGAGTCCTATATTTCTGCTGTAGTTTGAGGGTGATTGGTCAAGAAAGTTTAATGGCACAGAAGGCATTGGCTTTGCAAATGGTCCCAAGCTTTTCTATAGAGCAAGAACAGTGGAGAGACAGTGGAGGAACTGGAAGGATTTAAAACATAAGTAGACTGGAATAGGTCTTAGCAGAAAAGGATGTCTAAGAGATTTGGTACCAGATTAGAAAGGACCTGGAAGAACTGAGAGGCTACATCTTCCAGGGGGGTTGGGCATGAAAGTCCATCTCCAGCTTGAGCATGTAGCTATGGATGCTAGTGTTGAGCAAGCGTGACAAGAACTTCCTAGGGGAACTCAGCTGATGGTTAAGAATGCCAAACTGGGGGAAATGTGGCGCTAAAGGGTCAATACCCAGTATGGAAAACCCGGAGGGATGGGCAAGAAAGGTGAGAAAATGCTAAGACACGTCTGCAATAAGCTGGAGGTTGAAGGCTGGATATTCAGGAGCCCATTCCAGAGGGGAAAGAGGAAGTATCGTATAATATCACTTATATGTGGAATCTAGAAAAATGATACAGATGAACTTATTTGCAAATCAGAAATAGAGACACAGACATAGAGAACAGATGTATGGATACCAGGAGGGAAGTGGGGTGGTGGGATGAATTGGGAGATTGAGACTGACATATATACACTACTATGTATAAAACAGATAACTGACGAGAACCTACTGTATGGCACAGGGCACTCTATTCAGTGTTCTGTAGTGACCTAAATGGGAAGGAAATCCAAAAAAGAGGGGATATATGTATATGTATAACTGATTCACTTCGCTGTACAGCAGAAACTAACACAACATTGTAAAGCAACTATACTCCAATAAAAATTAATCAAAACAAAACAAAAACAAAAAACTAACAAACAAACAAAAAACAGGAAGCGAGGGCAGGAAATATCTAGGGAATCACATGAGATCAAATAGAGCAGAAGACTAGACCGGGTTTCCTGGAAGACAGCTGTTGTTTGGGCAAGGCTAAAGGCTCAACCACAGTTTGAAGCACCAACTTGGCAAATAACCTTTCTCTACCCTTCTTCATCGTAAAAGGGATGTAGATTGGCTCCTCAAGTGAAGAAGAGAGATCTCTGGACACAGATCAGGGCCATTCTTTCTATGAGGATAGGGGTTCATGGAGGTGGGGAGAGGTTCACCTGGAACAGGGGGTCTGGGAAGAGGGGACAGAGGATTCTGATGGAGCCCACTGCTGTCTTAGAGAGACGTAAATAACTTAGGTACGGCTATAACCACTCCACTTTCTATACTCTCCCACTTTCTCTCTGTTCATTCTCCAAATCTCTCATCCACCTTCTTCCCCTCCACCTAATCCTCTATCCCAACTCTCAGGTTTTATGATATATTTTCTGACGACCCAACTACTTTTATGAGGAATGAGTTTGTGTAAACGTGTATCAGTTTGTACAGCTGTTCTTGTAAATTTTTCAACCTCTGTCTTGCCTGTGCTTATTATGCTTTCCTCTATTCTAGCAGCTATCACTTGCATTGTGGTTCTTTAAGGGCCCATAACCCTCCTTGGCTGTGAGCCTTTGAGATCAGTGTCCTTGTCTTACTCATCTTGATGTCCCCTGAGTCAGCATGATTCTTGAAATGTTTTTCATTGAATATTAGAAAATTCTGCCTGCTCCTGGGATTCTAGCTAAAGCTTATGCCTCTGATGATGAAGGGATATGAAATTCCATGAAATGGAAAAAAAGGTAATCTTGTTAAGAATGAATCATAGTATCATTGACTCTCAGGATTATAGACTTTATGCAGAACAACCACCAACACCACCACCATTACCATCACCCTCACATATCAGACAGGAATACGAATGTCTTTACCAAACAATAACTGTCTAGGTGTAGTGAGGCACAGCATGGCCACGCTCATGTGGTCTCATGCTTATCTTGACCAGTTTAGATTCAAGTTTGGGGCCAGAATCAAGCAAGGGCTTGGTTAATTTTTTTTTTTTGTCTGCATCGGATCTTAATTGCGGCATGTGGGATCTTTGTTGTGGCACTTGGGCTCTTCGTTGTGGTGCACGGGCTTCTCTCTAGCTGTGGTGTGCAGGTTTTCTCTTCTCTAGTTGTGGCACGCAGGCTCCAGGGTGCATGGGCTCTGTAGTTGCGGTGTGTGGGTTCCAGAGTGCGTGGGATCTGTAGTTTGGGGCATGTGGTCTCTAGCTGAGGTGTGCGAGCTCAGTAGTTGTGGCGAGTGAGTTTAGTTGCCCTGCGTCATGTGGGATCTTAGTCCCCTGACCAGGGATTGAACCCATGTCCCCTACATTGCGAGGCGGAGTCTTTACCACTGGACCACCAGGGACGTCGCTGGGCTTGGTTAATTTTAAGTCATCTCTCAGGAGATCAGAATGGAAAAAGAAAACAAAAAGAGGGAAAGAAAAACTAGGAGTTACACAAAGAAGTACTCCTGTTAAGAAGTTTAAAATTCTTCTGTGATGACATTTTTGATTGAGTTGCTTTGCATACTAAGTGAGTTTTCTTCTTACCCAGTGCTCACTTATACAGCAGTACTCTTTAGAGGGCACACGTAACTAGCAGTGAGTTTGAGTGAAAAAATTTCTTTTGGTTTTTCTCTCCCTCGTCCTCTCTTCATTTCCTCTGTTTTCTCCTTTCTGTCACCAATTTCCTAAAACACATAAAAGTGTGTTAAAGAGTTCCTCTTTGGGGTGATAGAATGCCAGTCAGTCCAAATTCCTTGGGGTTTAAAATACTATCAAATAATTATCTATCTAAATAATGGCTACTAAATAACTATCCATTCAGAATTAATTGGTTTCCCACTTTCTCTGTGTTATTTAAAAAGAGAAATTTTTGATGCAGTGTGTATCTTGAAAATGTCTCTCCCTTTTATCTTCTTCCTCTTAGATTACAAGGCTTTTGAAGAGGCAGCTGAACATTTCCAGCCGTACATCAAATTTTTTGCTACTTTCGACAAAGGGGTAAGTACCTATGAAACCCCACTTTAACCGCTTTAAAGATTGAAATTCCCACCACTTTTCTTTTGGCCACATTAACCATCCTCTATCCATTAATACTTTCTCCAGAAGTGTTAGAAATATGGCAGTAAATATGGCAGTGAATAAGAGATGAGTATGAAGATGATTAATTCAGAAGCTATATAAGGGTATTTCTGAAAGCATCCAATAAAGAGAGATGAACCACTCTTTATCAACTTTAACACTAAGAATGGGAAGTGTGTGATCCCCGAGTGTGCCAAGACACTGGTCACTGCTTCCTTTTTGTTTAGGGCCATCCTCTGCCTTCCTGGGGTTGCATACTTCCCCCTCTACTGGGTTAGGATGTGGGATGGAGTGGGGAGGAGCACTGACCATGTGAAGCCCTGGTGCTTCAGAAAGTTACTTTCATCCTCAGGAGAAGCTATTGATGTACTTGTCTATAATTCAATGGATCTATATTTTCTGGATGTGGCAAGTTCTTTTTTAAGCCAAAGAACAGCAGAGATAGAGGGATCTTGAATCAATGGGTAATTTATTTGGGGTCTACTAAGGTTGGAGTACTCTACTCTGGCTCCAGTTACTACTAAAATGGCTACTTATTGAGTATTTTCTGTGTGTTGGGCACAATTTGATATATTGCATCTATACTATTTCTAAGCCTTTAAACAACTCCAAAACAACTCTGAAAAGTAAAATACCCTGTTTCTCAGATGAGAAAAGAGATTTAGAAAGGTTAAGTAGTATCCAAACTCTCCAACGAATTAGTAGTAGTGCTGAGATCACAGTTTAGGACAATCTTTACCTAAAACTCATGCCCTTTCTTCTGTACCACACCATTAAGTAGAAGACTCTGTATCTGCCCTTGAGATTCAGGGTGCACACCCACACACCCACATTCATACTCACATCTACACAACACACACAAAACACACATACACAACACCCATATAACCACACACAATACACACACTCACACAACATACAAGTGTAACACATACCTCCTCACACAATCACACTCACACCCACACATATATAACACTCCCAGTACACATACATTCAAACTTACATCCACACCCACTTACACATACTTACCCCAACTAAAGCCCTAAATCACAACATTTACTAGGACAAATAAATCTAGGACAAACTAAGTCCTGATCAAATTCAAATGGTAAAAGTTGAAAGTAAAAAAGGTAAAAGTTACTCCTACTGAGGAGTAAGGCATTGATGAACAGTTCTCATGGGCCTTGATACTATGAGGAGTTCAAGTTTTCTGTGAAAAACAAGAGGAAGCCTGTAGATGCTGGAGCAGGAAAGGAGTATGATGAAAAGAGATTGCATTAAACATATAGACATAACCACTTCTATGGATCTGACCCCAGTCTACAAGCCTATAATCCAGAAGAGAGCTCTATAATCTAAGTAATGTAATCTAAACTTGAAGAAAGTTTACCCTAATCGTTTGGATTAGAGTTGGGAGAGAGCTTGAACAAGAACATCAAAGGGAATAATAACTATCATTTATTAAGTACTTTTTATGTGTCAAGCTTTGTGCTAAGAGCTTTACATAGGTTTTCTCATTTAATCCTCTCAACACCCCTGTATAAGAGGGATTAGGATTCTCAGTCTACAGAAGCTGAAACCAAGGCACCAAGAGATGAAGTGATTTGTGATTTGCTCAGGGTCACATAGTGAGTAGGTCAGCCTGACTTCAGAGTCAACTGCTCTGTACTACTGCACTCCAGAGAAAGAACCACTACATGTCAAATGATTAGCTGCCACCTGGCACATAGTAAGCATTCAGTAAATGTTAGCCAGTACTGTTGTTAAGAAGAGGCAGTCATCTAAGCCCAGGAGGATGGAGGTTGGGAGGGGATATTAGTAGAGAAGGGGAGGTCCAGAGAAGCCTAAAGTAAATTCATCGCTGGCATTTGGTTATGATGGGCCAGGAGTGAATAAGGTGGCTCCTGGGTAAGAACTCATCTGAGGAAAGAGAGAGTCAGGCAGGCAAGTCAGGCCAAGCAAGAAAGCCTCAGTTCTTAGAAGGGTGGTCCAATGCTGAGTTCAGGGTAGTGTCTGTTTTTAGATGTGCTTCCCAGCCCAACCATATGGCTTCATATCTGTGGCCCATGAAGAAGGTGAGGTCAGGCTATAATTAAAAACTCAGAAGGCTCTTCACTAAAAACTCTGTAAGACATTGAGTCATAAGTGCCCTTGTTCATACAGCCTTGTGGGATTTTATAACATTTATAAAGAGAAAGATGCACCCTCTACCTCTATACAGAACACAGAAGGAAGAGCTGTGTCACTGAGCGGACCGGATCATGCCATTTGGGATTTGAGAACTTGCACTCATCAGTTGCGGAGTGGGGGAAATGGTGGGGTCCAGAAGGCATGGCTGCCCCCAGTCCAAGCCTCAGTGGTGTCCAGCAGGGGGTGCTAGAGCAGAAGAGGTGGGTGGAAGGACCTGGTTGTGAGACACATCCTAGGAAATCCCAGAGGGACCTGGGGAAGGGGAGGTGCTTTATAGACGTTTGAAGTCAGGAGAGGCGAGGGCTCGGGAAACCCTAATACAGTCCCAAAGATGAAAAACTAACTGGCAGAGGTTGAGATGACTAGAGGACCTGGCCACTGTCGAGATGAAGGAGAGAAAGACGAGAGAAGACACACAAATAACTTAAGATGGCAAGTCTCTGCTTCAAGACAGCAAAGATTGTAAAGCTACTGAAAACATTAGGAAATCTAGGAAGAAGAATCTATACATAGGAACATAAGATGGGGTGATGAGCTCTAATCTCTACAAACTGGGAAGACATTCAACTGGAAGGATCTTTCATTTATTGATTCATTCACTCACTTAGCAAGCATTTATTGAGTGCCTGTTATGTGCCAGGCGCTCTTCCAGATGCCAGGGACACAACATTGAGCAAAACAGATTCCTATCCTTGTAGAATTTAGAGTTTAGTATATGGGAGTGGTGGGGAAGGTCTGGGAAAGGAAAAGACGGGAAGACAGAAAGTAAGTAAACAAACCAATAAATATATTATATTAAATGTATTATATGAGTTGGAGAACTGTAAAGAGGATGAGATATCAGGGCCGCTGATGTAGATTTGGGAGTTTAGTAGTTTCCAACCAATGTCCATATTGGTATGCCCCAAGGAGCTTTTAAAAGCAAGGATTCTTGAGTCCCATCTTGGATTTTTCTAGCATTGCAACCAGGCCCAGAAATATGCATTTTTCTAAAAGCTCCCTGAGAGATTTTACCTGGCACACGGGTTTGGGACCAACACTGATCTATGGATCTTGATCCTACATCAAGCCACACAAGGGCCTAACCTCCCTGAAGCAAACGGAGCAAGAGTCAGAGGGCTAAGGATGGTGTCCACTCTATGGCACCTTACAGCCTGAAAAATGTCAGTTCTAATCATCTCATGCTATCTCCCACTGGCCTGTTCTTTTCTCGGAATGAACAGTGAGAAGCAAAATCAGTTTTTGAACCATATTGGGCCAAAAGAAGCTGTAATTCTCTAAACAAAGTTGATGGGCAAGACAGATGTTGAGAAGACCTACATTCATTGAGTTGGTTTCATCTGCAACAACCAAAATGGCTTGCTAACTTGTAGAAAAACATCTGTTATCAAAATTCATACACGTGCAAGTGTCAAAAAAATTGTACTTTGTAACCTTCTTGTCTTTGGCATACTCCATTCCAACTATTTTTTTTTAAAGTACAAAAGAATTCATTATATGGACCTCTTGAGTTTTTAATAGCAAAATCCATTCTTACCATCCATGAAACAGGTCTCCTCCCAGAACAGAACCTTGGATATAGTAGACCCCACTAAATAGTTATTGAAGGAATGAAAGAATCAATGCCTCAATCAATCAAATCTCCTTCAGTCTTTACCATCCAAGATACAATTAAAAGAATGGAAGAAAGGAATTCTCTGAGATTCAAAATGAGGAAATTCTATGGTAGTGAATGGGGATATAGTGAACAGGTCTCTGGAAAATTTTGCTCAGGGTTCCAAAGACTTAAACTTATGAACATCATAATCCAACTTTACATTCATGGTCTTAATACTACAGACCCTAACATACGCACACATATACACATGCACACTCACGTGCATAGGTGCGTCTCCACTGCTTACCTCAATGGAGGGTCTGATGAGCTCCTTTTCACCTTCAGGAAGCCTTCGTTCTAGCAGACTGTGCTAGGGATGAACTGATGAGAGCATGTTACAAGAGGAAGAAGGAAACCTCTCACTATGACATGTGCAGTGTCAAGGCAATACTTAAAGGGACATAAATTCCTTTCTGTACAGTGTCAAGGAGAAGGTAATTTTCAGATGAAAGGAAAGTTGGAATGGAGGCAAATTGTTAGTTGAGAACACTCTGCTTGACAAATTGCGTACTCAAATTGTGCCTCAGGTTCGTCATTTGTAAAATAAGTATAATAATAGTTCTTACCTCATACAGTCAAAGTGGGGATTCATAAAGTAATCAACTGAAAACACTTTGCAGCAGTGCCTGGCACATAGTAAGCCCTCCATATGTTTGCTATTATTAGTTTTTGCTCATCTGCTCACTTCCTACTTCATATAAGCAGAGTTTCCTGGTTCCTAAAATATGTAGCAAGTGAACTCAGAAAACCAGAATCCAATGTTATTTTCAAGCCCATTCTGTGATGGGCCCAGCTTTGTGAAGAACTGTGTGTAAACCCAAACAGTGGTTGTAGAGTTGCTCTTTCCTCCCTTCCTCCAACCACACTCCTCACCCCCACCCCACTGAAGATGGAAAAAAGTAAGAAAAAACCCCCACACCTTCTTGTCCTTTAAAACAGAATCAACATGACCATTAAATCTCTTTGACTGCGGCTCTTAACACAGCTTGTTTTCGTTAGCTCTGAGTAGGATGTTGGTATTTCTTTCCCTTAAGTCCTTAAGAAATGTCTTTTGGAATATAGTGACCTGGAATGAATAGCTATTGACGACAAAAGCCATAGGGATACCAGTGTGTGCTCAGAATGGACCTCCTTGTGTAATAGCTTATGTAACACCTAGTTCCTCCCCATCCCCAATTAGTCACGGCTGCCCTGGGCCTCCGCACTGTTGGTTACCACCACAGGGTGTCAACTCTTAGGCAATTCCTCTTTACTTTCAGGGGAACCACTGTTCATCCCTGTGCTTTCTTGGACCACAGCTTTGAACTAGAAAAGAATGGCATTTGGTTTTCTACAGAGTGTTGCACATTCCAGGCCTCTCAAATCATTTCACAAAAGGAGATGAGAGTTCAGCAGCTCTGCAGGCGAACACAGCAAGCATTCTGCCCTGACCAGACCGTGTGGCCACGTTAATGAAGAGCGCAGATGGCTCCCAGGCTACGGGCTGGCTCCCCATGCTTTTTATTTGGTACAGGGTGAGCAACTCATCCCAGCTTGCTGGGTACTATCCCAGTGTAAGCACTGAAAGTCTGAATCCTGGCAAACCTCTCCACTCTGGACAAACCAGGATAGTGGGTCACCTTCTGACAGGTAACTAACCAGGCAGTTCCCAGAGCCTGAGAAACCATAAAACAAGCCCAGGACTGAGAGACAACCCTTGGGCCAATGCTTCAACCAAAATAGCAATTAGGGTTTATGAGCTGATCGAGGACAGATTACTGGGTTGGCCTCTGATTCTGAGTACCTGTATGCTTTAAATGGTTTCTGTCAATTGCCTGTTCTATCAAAACTGATTCAATGAAATCCATACATCCCAGGACACTGAACATGATCTGTGGACATTTGCTTCCTCCTCTAGCCCTTGGCAAATATAGTAGAGTGATGGTGATGGTGGAATTAAATTTCCCACCTTTCATTCTGACTGCTCTCTGGCCCTGATTGGACCTCATTTGCCAGAGAAGTTTTTTTTCTATCTGTCCTTTGATCACAAAAGGAGATCGGTCCAGCCAGGTGGACCGATGAGTTAGGTGATGAGTTCCTATCATTTCAATGTTTAAGTTAAAACCATGCATACTCTTTCATGTCTTTTGCAGAGAACACACACACTTGTAGCTGGACAACCCATTGGTACTCTAGACTAGTGTTCAAGGAAACTATTGTCTTACTTCTAACTGTTACAGGTTGCAAAGAAATTGTCCTTGAAGATGAATGAGGTTGACTTCTATGAGCCATTTATGGACGAGCCCATTGCCATCCCTGACAAACCCTACACAGAAGAGGAGCTTGTGGAGTTTGTGAAGGAGCACCAAAGGTGTCCCAGATGGCATGCAGGGGTGGGGGCAGGGGGGATCCAGGGCCTGGGAGATGGAGAAAAGCCTCTCAGTCCTACCATTTCAGAGCCCCAAGGGCAACAACCTGGAGTTAGTAACCCAGCAGAACTGAACTCAGTAGTGTGGCTTTGTTGGTCATTGATCAGTGGCAGGGATGTCACTATATTTTCTGAATATGGGTCTACACTTGCAAACAAGGTTAGACCACCTCCCTGCAGTGAGGAAATCACCTCATACAGTAGGATGTAAGTAAATTCTACAATGATAATGATAGTGATTTAGTGACAGCCTCCTAAAGTACTATGCTAGGTGCTTTTGGAAACTATTTTACCTACTCTTCAACATTATGGGGTAATTATTATCATCCTAATTTTACAGATCAAGGAATTGGGCTCAGGGTAGTTGAGTAACTTAGTCAAGGATGAACATTTTATGCATAGAACTTCTGGGAGAGGAGTAGTTGATACCACCAGCTCTAGTATGGATCAGCAAGCTTTTTCTACAAAGGGCCAGATAATAAATATTTCAGGCTCTATGGGCCAGATGGTCTCTGTTGCAAATATTCAATTCCGCCGTTATAGTGTGCCAGCAGTCACAGGCCATATGTAAACAAATGGGTGTGGCTGTGTCCCAAAAGAAGTTTATTTATAAAAACAGGAGCCATTGGCTGGATTTGACCCACCAGCTGTAGCTTGCTGACCCCAGCTCTTAAGGGAGGGACAATACTGGAACATGAAATATGGTGGTGGTTCACCCTCTCACCCACCCACCCTCCCCTCCACATGCTCACATAGGTTCATTGAACCTGGAGCATCATGATTCCATCACCCAGTCAGCTTGGTCCTACAGGGATGCAGCACTTGGAGGAACAAATATCAACATGTCTAACAGTATCTGTCAACATTCAAAAAGAAATGAAACCATGAGCAAAAAATAGATTCAACCTGCTCCTCCGAACATCCCTAAAGGGATTTTGATGGATGACCCTGGTGATAAAACAACTGTAGTTCTGGGCTGTTTTCTCTCCTGGGTCTCCTCATTCTGGGCCTGCTCTGGGTTCTCAGGAGTGGCAGCTGTATGTGAGGAGGGAAATGGCTTCTTGGCCTGGGAGTGAGCTGACTCTGTGCCCTCTGACCCATTATTTGTAATAGACTTTATAATTCTTGGATCAAATGAGCCCATGAAAACGCTGAGAGCTTTAGGCCCAGCTCTGTGTGTGACACAACAGGGTCACTCTGCTCTGTCTCCTTAGGGGAGAAAACAGGTATGTAGACACTCTTGAAAATGGACCAACATCTCATTCTACATTTCACTGTACTGAGGCTTTGGTGTCAGCAGAGGTAATCCTTACTCAAGAAAGCTCATCTTTTTTTTTTTTTTTCCAGACCCACTCTACGTCGCTTGCGCCCAGAAGATATGTTTGAAACATGGGTAAGAAAGTGGAAAACTCTTTCTGCTTTGTAGAGATGGGTACATTCCCCAGGAGGAATACCCCTTTGAGTTCCAAAACTCAAACCAAGTCTTATTTGCCTGGAGTGGATGGCTGGATGGTGGAGAATTTGAAATGTGGACAATATCACACTGAGTTACAACCCAGTTCTTCTGGGCTGGCCAGTAGGCAAAATTACTCTATCTCTGAGTTCATTTCCTAGAGTTTCTACTGGTTTTCATTCACTGGCCACCAGAGACCCAAGGTCACATGGTAGAAGGAGCTCAGACCATGAGTTACATACAGACTTGAGCTCAAGCCCACAATCTGCCACCTAGTAGCTTTGCATCCTAGATCAAGTCACGTGGTCTTTCTGAGCTTTAATTTCTGTATCTAAAATCAGACTTTTTGTAAGGATGAAAGGTGTGAAGAACCCAGACATAGCGGGTACTCCATTAATGCATGGTAGCTGTTTTTGTAAATATCAACTCAAGGCACCAGAAAACACTGAGTCAGACTGTCCCCTAGGTCTGTGTCACAGACAAGATGTAAGGTGGGTCAAATAGCATTAGAAAGAGGGCCTTGAAGATACACTCCCCCCTCACCCCCCAGCTTTATACAAAATTCTGTAAACAGTAACAACCAAAGTCTATGGAGCATTTTTCAAAGCATTTCATGCATCCTTTTACTTGGATCTCTCAACAATTCTAGAAAGTGACATAGAACAATTATTATTTTAGCTTCCTGGGGAAACTGACAATCACACAGATTAAATTAATTACTCACGGATACATAACTAATAAGCATTAGACCTTGGGACTTAAATTTAGACCACCTGGAGCCAAATCTTATTTCTCCAGTATACCTCCTAGAGTGGGCCATGTCCCCCATAAGGCAACATTCTGGCGGGCAGGGGGCAGAAAGGGATTAACATGGAAGCATATATTTACTCTGTAATTCAGAGTCTAAAGTGACAGATGAACAGAACCGTGGAGTAACTTGACACTTTCTGTCTTACTGGCATGTAACTTCTTTGGATGTCTGAAGGTAGAACAAACATTTCACACCGAAGGCAAATGATCTGGTCCAGAGGAGTGGACTATTGAGGAACAACACAGCACAATAGAAACATCTTTTCCTAACATTTAAACCTTTCAAAAATTTAACCTTTAGGAGGTCTCATTATTAGATTTAAAAATAACAAAAAGCGTATAACAGTGCTTTGAAAATAATATTCTTTTTTAAAATATTTTCACTTTTCACTTAAAACAATTTCAGACTTATAAAAAATAGTGCAAAGAATTCCATGATCTCTTTACCCAGATTCCACAAATGTTAACATTTTACTCCCTTTGCTTTATCACACACTCTCTTGATAGATATATAGATTTTTTCCTGAACTGTCTGAGAGTAAGTAGCAGACCCAATTCCCCTTTGCTCCTATATACTTCAGAAGTTGTCTGAAAACAAGAACTTTCTCTTACATAATCATAGTATGCTTATCAAAATCAGGAAATTAATACTAATACAATTCCACGTTTAAATTGACCAGTTGTCACTAATATCCTTTATAGCAAGAGAAAACATTTGTTTTTTCCTGGCCCAGGATCCAATCCTGGATCACAGGCTTATGTTTGGTTGTTATGTTTCTTCAGTTGCCTTTAATCTGGAAGAGGTTGTTGGTTTTTGTCTTTCATGACACAAGGTACCATTTTAAGTCGAGAGTGATTATTACGGTTCTGTTCTGCTATGCCTTTATCTTTACTTCTTATTTTGTTCATTCTTAAGAGATAAGTCTCTAGGCTCCTGGAAGGGAGACACTGCAAAATTGTAGAACCCTTCTCTCAGGCCTTTCCTTACTGACACAGCAGTATCACACCCAAAACCACCACACCATAGCGGGAGATGTCCTGTGCCCTCCTCCTGACCACAGACACCCGTAATCCTCCACACTGCCCTGAAGAAATGCTCTCTCTCCCATATCGGAGGTAGATGTTCAGAAAGAAAGTTCACTGCCTGGCTTCACTGGAACCCATTCTCTGCTTTCTTTTCACTTAGTAAGTTACAGCTTTTGCTATACTATAAGATAACAGTGATGGCTCACATTATTATATATTCAGTTGTTTTCTAGTTGGGAAAGGGCTGTGTGTTGAAGTTAACCAGGTAGAGAAAAAGGCAACCAGACTGGCTGACTCCTTTCCAACACCCCATCATGGAATACCCACATGATTCCCCGGAAGCCCTAGCCAGACCTAGTCGGCCCCTCATCCAAGTCTCCAACTAGGGAGGGAGGGCAAGACAGGCCATCCAGGGTGATCTTCACATCCTGAAAAAGGAGGAGCAGAAATCAGCCTGTCAGAAGGCCCTTTGGGGAACCCCTCTGCCTATCCCCACCCCATCCACACGTGCCCACATCCAAAGCAGCATCTTCATGGGCTACTTGGCCATAGCAACTTAAACGCCACATGTTGGGGAAAGTGACCAGCTCATGAACTTAAAAGTCTTTATCTTCAATACCCACATCCTTAGACATTGCAAGATATTTAAATAAAATAGTAAAACTAGGTAGAGCTAAAGCAACTATTGACCTTCTTGTCTCCCAAACTCTACAGGGTTTTAAAGCAGCAAATCATAGAAAACACATAACTTATTATTCCTAAAAACATTATGCTTAGTAATATTTGCTGTGTGAAAATCAGACAGCTATCTATTTATTTATTTAGAATATTCAAAGAATGTCAAGGTAGAGCAGGGCGGTCCAGACCCAATGCTGACCTGTCCTTCCTCTTTGAGACTCCACCTTCCCACCAGCTCTCCATCCTAGCAAGAGGTCAGCCAGAGTCCTTAGCAAAAGCCCACAGAAATGGGAGTCAGCAGTTCTTTCTAAAAGAATCTTCCCTTGGTTGCAATAGGAAAGGAGTTACCCTAGAGGGGGGCAGAGATCTCCTCCAGATGAGCCCCTACACCACTTCACTGCCCCTTAGTTAGGAAGTCTGACAGCTTTAACTGCTTCTTTTTTTCCTTTGCATCTCTTCATTCAATATGAGAGCAAACATTCAACCAAGACTGGAAAGAAACAGAGTTAAATATGAACAATGGTAATTTATCTGATTGGTGGGTAATTGATGTTTCATTTCTCCTTGGTATCTCTAATATTTGCTAACTTTCTTCAAGCGGTATGTAAGATTTTTATCACTATATTCTTTTTTTTTTTAAGTCAATAAACATTAAGAAGAACCTATTACATTGTGCTAAGTACGGAGGTTATAAAAATAAGCCTTGCTGTCCTGTCCTTAGGAATTCAAGGTTGAGTAGATGAAACAGTCGCAATAATACAACACCAGCCCAGTATGCTTGTTGCTATGACAAAGGGACATACAAAGTGCTAGGGAATCTAGAGTAAGGTATTCACCAAAGTAACCCCCAAATTTCCACTTCTTTTGGGGGATCTGGTGCTCAGATACTTTGTATAAAAGCCCCTTCTTGGCCTCTTTCAACTTAAGTAAGAGCCACTGACCAGAGTTTGCAACATCTTCTGCAAAGCCTGTGGAGAGACAATAGATTTACTGAGCCCATTCTGCTGTTGTTCATAATGTCAGGGAGGAAAATCTTTACCCTCTTAGGTTCATTTCTTAGGGCCTACAAATTAAACTGACAAAAGACAGATTGGCAAGAGAAAAAAAAACAAAACAGATTTAATTAGCTATTTATGCATGCGTGTTCACAAAGAAACGTGATTCAAGGAGGGGCTTATATACCATCTTAATGGGGAATGGGGCGGGTAGGGGCAGAGGAGCACTTCTGGGAGAACGAAATGACTTTTTGGAAAGATAAATGGGCCCTTAGGAGAAGAGATGGCAGATATGATAGTTTTGTGATAATGTCTCTCTGAGAAAAGAAAATTAGAGTGATGACAAGTTCTTTGGGGAGGCTCTACTTTTCGGCAGATAAAAGATTTCAGGAATTCAAATGCCTTCAGCCAAAATAGTTTTTATGCCACAGTGGCTTATCCTGGACCCCTTCAGTGAGAAAGAGCATGGGCTTTGGGGCCAGACAGAACTGGCTTGAATCCCAGTTATGTCACGTACCATCTCATGCCTTTAGGTAAGTCACTTAATTCTTGAAGCATTGAATAGGAATAAGACTTTCATTTGAGATTTCGAAACAATGTATTTACAAAGTACTGATACATAGGGTGGCAAATATTATTGTCTCCATTTTCATCATCATTATTATTTTAAGCCATAATGCCTTCCCTCAGAGAGCTTGCCATCTGGTTGAGAAGAGATTTGTGCAATTAAAAAGGTTATTTCCAAGGCAAGGTGATGACTAAATGGGTGATCTAGGCAGCAAAGGCCGTGGGGTTCAGAGAAAGCCCCTGGGGTGTTCTCAGGCCCATGGATGGTCCGCTCGGCTCTTCCTCCCCCCATGCACATTGGATTCTCATTCAGTAACCCTGACTTACCGGCTTGTCCATGGATTCTTGCTCTGTGAGTTTATTACTGAAAACACCTGGCAGTGAGCAGCGCCTGCCTCTTTGCAGGTGTTCAATACAGGTTTGTGGGCTGAATCTTTGAGACCCTCAAAGAGAGAGGCTCTTTCTTTGGGTTACGTATGGCTCTCCATCCAGGGACCACCTCAGGCCTGGGGAATGACAGACATATTATAAGCAACCTCTTAGCAAACGAATATGGATTCTTAATTCTAAAACCAATTGCCAAATGCATTCTAGAAGGGCAAACAGAAATGAACAGAATTAACACTGCTTACTTCCAACTGATGGCAGGAGACAGAGACACGGGGCAGCCTAATGAGAACTGATCAGGATATTCTGTCTGGTGATAATAGCAAATGTAAAATAGTGAAACCTCAGACTCCCCTTCTGGTTGCTGTCAGATTTGTGTAATAAACCTGCACTCAGGCATGCGCGCGCACACACACATGCGTTATCTGTAAAATTCAATTCCCCAGAGAGTCTGACCATGGCAGTGCCTACTCTCTTGTTTTTAATAATAATATTTTCCATTTAATCTCTCTTAGACTATTTGGAGGTTTTTGTCCATTCCAAACTCAAAGGGGAAAAAATTAGCATTTAGATAGGATTGCACCAGCATTAAAATCAATTGAAATGGAAACAGAGATCATGGGAGGGTTGAGATGCCTGGAGTTTTTTTTTTTCCCTAGGATGATTCTGATATGACACATTCGGGGCGCCCAGTGAATCCCTCTGCTGGTGTCAGTGATAATCATATTCACTTGGATTTCTCCCTGGTGCCTTGTTCTCACACAACTTCCTCTCCAGGTCTTCTGAGGATCACATTTCCCAAAGAGGTGTCCCTCCAAGCTCCCACTTCTCCTTCTGCAGGAATAATCAATGCAGAGGAGACACAAGGCACATATATATGGTCCTTTCTGCCCAGGACGTAGAAACATGGAATGCCACTTGCTTGCCCATGGATTTGAAATACTCTCTCTGGATTCTTTACCTCGTCCCAGCCTTCACATCCACACACACTTTTACTGTCACACTCTCAACCTTCCCTAACTCCAAATTCCAGACTCTCCCTGTAGCCTCCCACTTTCATGACATGTTTTAGAGGCCTATCCTGCTTTGGCAAGCTTGGGTTCCAGAGCAGAAAGGACCCCAAGGAAACAACCTGGAGGTCACAGTCAGCAAGGCATCCCCTACTGAGCACACAGGTTCTGCTTCTTCAATAAGAGATGTCTTAACAGAGAAGCACTACACTTGCATATTATCCTTGTGTGACCAAAACAGACCCACATCCTAATTTACCGCATAGAGTCCTGTCTGCTGCCTGTTTGGGGACAGTTTCAGGATCTGTCAGCAGCATTTGGAAGTTTCCATAATCTGGTATATCGCTGATTATATTTGCTGGCGGTGAATTCTTGAGAACACAGACGGACACGCGCACTCACTGAGCTGTGTCCAGAATGCTTGTTGCCCTCAGAGCTCCTGATGAACCAGACTCACATTCTTCCTCATTTTGCCTTTTACTGCTGTTCTCCTGGACCCACCAGACCACCGGGGTGAGGCCCCTTTAGTGCTAATGTCTGTGTGCAGTTGGTGTTTTCCTGTCTTGCAAACCCACTGATCAAACTCCACACATTCCTCCCAGGGGCTCGTCAGTATTCCTGTCCTGAATGCATGCCCTGCTCGGCTCTTCTGTGCCCCTGCGTCCACCCCCCTCCACCACCTCCCATTTCCATTCCAGCCTCTGAGTCTGTCCTTGGTATCTCTTCACCCAGGAGAGTAACTTTGATTCTTTTCTCCCATAGGAAGATGATTTGAACGGGATCCACATTGTGGCCTTTGCGGAGAGGAGTGATCCAGGTAGGAAGCCCCCTGTCTGCTCCTGTGAGCCTTAAGCCTGACTGACCTCTCACCTTTGTCAGCCCTCACCCTCTCTTCTGTCACTTCCGGTTTTTCGCAACCGCAAGGTATCGGGCGCCCCCTGGTGGTCGCCTGTTAGGGACGACTCCACTTTCAAATGTGCACACAGCTAACAGAACGTTGAACCTCATTCTGCCTACCTGCCCAACTAGGAAGAAGCACCAAGTACTGAGGTTGAGGATATTAAAACGTCCTAGCTTTAAGGATGTGTGTGTGTGTGTAAACGTCTGTTCACATTTAAAGTTCATTTACCAATGTTGTGACCTAGCCTATGTGAATCACAATCCTACCTTAAAATAACAATCATGTACCCTTTGGTCTGAAAAATATTGTCTGTGCTTAGGAAAGTTCATGGAAAATATTCCCCCAAATAATGAGGACTGGGCAAAACGAACAGCTTATTTCTAAAGTACAAAATGACCCTATAAATGGATGTGTAATTTTGTTTTATTTTGGTACTTTTTCCTGGTTTCACTCTTTTTAACACCAGTGGAAAGTGAAGTGCAGGAAAAATTAATGTTGCAGGTGGTAAAATGCCGGGTCCCTTCAGCAGTGCTCTGTGAATAAAGGGTCCCCAAAGGGAGGTGTAAGTGGTGATTCTGAAGTGTGTTTTGGAAGACCTGGGACAATCCAGAATGCAACCAGAGAAGGCAGGGAACTTCCTTTAAGATGGCTAAGCAGTCAGGCTTTGGACTATGAGGTGCCTGGGCAGGGGTTCCCACCTGATAGTGCCACAAAGCCACCTGGGGCTGACTGAAACAGGACCTTCAGACACCTGTCAGTTCACGGGGCTCTGAGGCAAGTGCTGATGCACCGTGGGGGTTGGGAACCACTGTTCCAGGTAAGATACAATTGTGTGGTATTTTCCTAGGACCTCAGCCTCTTATACATTCATAGGGACAGATGAGGAAACAAAGGGTCAGAGAAGTTCAACAAACTGCCCAAGAGGACACAATGAGCTAGAGGGAGGCCATGAAGGAGGGACAGATTGTCTCATTCATCAATATATACCTGGTTCTTGCCCATGCCTTGACACATAGTAGGTGCTCAATAAATGCCTGTGGGCAGATGATTAGATAGGCAGATGACTGACTGAGACTGAGCCCAATTCTTCACTGTCTGACCAGTAGTTTTTTGGGTTTTGTTTTGTTTTGCTTTGTTTTTTGGTAACACACTATCAGCCTCCATAGTTTCTTACAGACTGAAACCCAAATGTTTTATCATGAAATTTTTAAAATTGAGATATAATCCACATACCATAAGATTCACTTTTTTAAAGTGTGCAATTCAGCAGTTTCAGTATGTTCAGAAAATGGTGCAAACATCACCACTCTCTAATTCCAGAACATTTTCATCACCTCAGAAAAATCCCATACCCATTAGCAGCCATTCCTATTCCCTTCTCCCCCACCCCCTGGCAACCACTTAATGTACTTTCTGTCTCTATGGATTTGACTGTTCTGGATATTTCATATAAATGGAAGCATGTAATATGTGGCCTTTTGTGCTTGGCATCTTTCACTCAGCATAATGTTTTCAGTATTCATCTGTATATAGTATGTATCAGTAATTCATTCCTTTTTAGGGCCAAATAATATTCTATTGTTTGAAAAACAAATTTATGCTGCAAATTATCTGAAAGCTTCCTTCCCCCCTTTTTTCATTAATTTTTTTGAATGTCCATTGATGTCCCAGTTTTCCTATCATTGACTTGCAGATTTGGAAAAACTCTTCAAGAAAATCTAGTCTGCATCCAAAAAAAAAAAAATACCAGTATGCTTCCAGCTTTTTTCCACAGATTCTGGCCACCCCTCAGCCCCTGGAGAAGAAAATAGCAAAGGAAGCCAGTTGCCCAAGGTTTACAAGCTATAATCAAACAGAATGGGGTCCCTGGTGGTGTGTGAACAGAGATGAGATCGCCATGAGCAGCAGCCTGCTGGCCAGACTCCAGGGGGCTTCCTCCCCCGCCCGCACCCCCCCCTCCCCTCCCCCTCCCAGGATTGTGGGGAGGCCTGTCTGGCTTTCTGGAACAATGGAACAAAGAGGCCTCCGAGAGGTTGCAGGAACCTGTTTGACCGAGATTGCTGCTGTAATGAATCAAGCTCCTGAAACTACTTCCACCTCCTCCCTGCACAAACACCCCTGGGCCCGAAGCTGTGTCTTGCCCCAAAGGAGCCCAAGCTGGGGCTTGTTACTGGGAAGCTGGAAGAAATGCGCTGGGGGTGGGGGGAGGGGGAGGAGCTCACAGCATCTTTCCTCGGTGGGAGGGAGGGGGGCTTGGCCTGCTCAGGGCTGGGAAAGGGAAAGGCTTTGCCGTGAAAGTCCCTGACTCTGCGACTAGTCAGTCATTACTCTCAGGTCACTGATGTGTAACCGGGCCAGAGGGGCCTGGCTGCAGGACCAGGAATTTCATTCCTACCCAGACAGTACTTCCTCATATACCTTGCTTTTGCTAACAAGCTAGATGTGGCCCACTGCGCCAACCAAACCCCTCGCCAAAGCAAACGGGTCATACCTCTAGGAAAATAATACAGCTCTCTTTAAAGAGCTAACAGTCTGCAGGAACTGTGCTGTGAGCTTTATGGAGGTGGTCCTATTTGGCCCCTAAAGCCACCCTGTGATTTATGCATAATAATTATCATCCCAGCGTCAGATGAGAAAAGTGATTCCTAAGGGTTAAATGACTTGCCCAAATCACTCGATGTATCCAAGCCAAGATTCAAATTCTATCAGGCTTTCTTGACCTCAGAATTCATTATGATTCTGAGGAAGAAGGTCGTGACGATGATGGTGATTTACTGTAATGCTTAGGTGACATAGCAACCCCATGTGGGAGGTGCTACTTTTATTCCCACTTGACAACTGATGACGCTGAGGCCCGGAGCAGCTGACTTGCTGGGAAGCAGTGGAGCTGGGATTAAGCTGAGCGCTGTCTGGCTCCCCAGCCGCACCCTGAACCACAAGGCCCTGCCTTGTGTCTGCCGGCCCTTCGGCGTTACTACCCCTGAGGACGTCTGAGTGACCATTTAGCCTGCCCTCCTTCCTCTCTGCTGTCCTTTACCACCCCCTGCACCTCCAACATTTGAAAGACCCAGAGAAGTTCAACGATGCGCTTGAGATCACACGGTTAGAGGCGCAGCGGACACAGCAGCTTAGATTTCTGGCTGGCTCCTTGGTCACTGTCCATCCGACCACACTACCGTCTCCAGGACCCCCCAGCCAGCTGCAGGCTCTGGGCATGCGCAAAGCTGCTGCGAGGAAGGGGGGCGGAGGGAGCCGAGAGAGCACGAGAAACAAGAGGGAGTGAGGAGAGCAAGCGGAGCCATCTGGAAGCTTGAGCGCCCAATCAGTGAAGAAAAGTCAAACTTCCTCCCCACTGATGTTTCCAAATTTGGAATCTACGATTTTTCAGCAGCAGCAGCAATAACAAAGGTCTGAGTGACCCGGGTCTCCCAAGGACTCTCACAGCGGTTCTGACATTCCCAGCCGAGAGCTTGTGTTCAGGGATTGCAGACAATGTCTGCTCTCCGGCCCTGAGCGTAATCGCCAGGTCTCTTCTGCGGTGAGCTCTCATCCCCGTTGCCCCCGCAGGCGGGCCTGGCTGGGAAGGACATTTCCGGCTCTCTGGTCTTGCCCGGTGCCCTGTGGTGCGGCCCGGCTTCCTCTTCCACGGCCTCCTCTCAGCTCCTGCGCTCAGAATGCCGCTGGAGCTACTGTTTGACAGGTTTGAAAATGAACGAGTCTCCCCCGCCGCCCCCAGATGTGTCTGCGTCAGGCTGACATCTTCTTTAGAACAGTAGATGAACGGTTCACAAAGTGGCGTTTCTACATGAGCGCATGCTGGATGGATATCCTCCAAGGGTACTGGCAATATTAGCGCCAACAAGCTGGAAATGCGCGAGCCGGCTGCCATCTGCGCCTGTGCCTGGGGAACACAGCCAGTGAGGGGCCCTGAGTCAAAGCCCGATATGCAGGTAGGGAAACAAAGGCATGGAGAAGTTAAGTAGCATCCCCAGGTCACGTGACTAATCAGTGGTAGAACGGGGATTCTAGCCCAGGCGGTCCAGCCCCAAGCCTAGGCTCTGTAACTACCACCTATGCTCCTCTGCATTGCAAAGCTGTACCGCTGGACTTTTCCACCAATGCTGGGCCCCGAGAGCTAGGAGAGAGCAGAGAAGGAGGGCTGTAGTAAGGAGTGTCAGGGTGTTCTGATGTCGCAGGTGCCATCTCGGGACCGTGGGGCCCACACAATGTCCCCCTGTTCTAAGCGGATGTCTCACTCTAACAGGTGACTGGGTGACTCGCCTTGTCTGGGAGGTGCTCTCAACCTTGTCCTCCCTAGGCTCCCAAAGGGCCCAGCTTCAGATGCCATGCCGCAGCTTTCTGAGACTTCCACACTTACTGAGTGGGCCTTTCTGCAAGGGGACCTCTCAGGTGACTGCCCTCCACACCTTTGTGTCCCAGCACCTGGCCCTGGGTCTAGTACCTGTGGGCACTCAGAACATACCTGCCCGATGAAAAATGAATCCCTCCCATTAACACTTGAAATGAATTAAATGTTGATGGAGTGGGAAAGAAAGACAGAAAATCTTTGCAGTTTCTTCTGCAAATGCCACACATGATAACAGTGGTATCATTATTATCAGTGAGCCCCCAAGATAATAAGGGAGCTGTTTTCTCCATCTTCAGACGATGAGATGGAAGCCCCAGAGAGGTTAAGTGACCTGTGCAGGGTCTTCAAACTCCAGACACAACCTCCAAGCTGCGTGATGCCTGCTTATCTGTGTCGTCTGCTATAGAAGCAATAGCCACAGGATCGGGCCAAACAGCCCGGCTTCCCAAGCCTAGGCCTGTCTCCAGGGGCGAGACCCCGAGTCCCATAACTGCACATGGTGTGGCAGCAGGGAGGGTCTTTCAGTGCCTTTATGGAATGAGCACCGCCAGTCCCCAAGGTTGGGTCCAGAGGATGGTGTGAGAGCCGGGTGGGCAGCACGCTGAGGGCCTGGGCCTGTTACTTCGGGGCCACTGCTTGGTCTGAGACACACGTGTCTCTGCCAGACAGGGCTTGGCTCCTGACGTGGCTGCGACTGGCCTGGAACTGGTCCCCCAGGGCTTGTGCAGCCTCATTCCCACCAGGCTCTCTCTGCCTGGGAAGGAGGAGAGCATAATCACCGGCTTCCCCTCCCACAGGATGTGATTCCCAGAGGTCTCTGGCTCACCGTGGGAAACCTGGCCCATCCTGAGCCCTCGGCCCCGGGTCGTGGGATCTCAGGGTCCAGGCCCGTGTGGCAGGGACAGAGTCACAGCTTTCACAGCACTGGGCCCCTCTTCTTTAGTTAGGGCCATCTCTGAGATTCCAGGCACACTCTGGGAAATCGCTGAGACAGCCAACCAAACAGGCTGTAGCTGGGAAGTGTGTGGCTTAGCGGCAGGTTAGAAGGAGGGGAAGGGACCCTGACTACTCCGGGGGAGGGCAGGGGCCGGCCACCAGCCCCCGCTCCACCCGAGTGTCTCCCCATGCCCCTGCCCTTGCTTCCCTCACATTGAAGCTTTCACACTGGGCACTGGGATCTCAAGCACAAACTCGAGCAAGAAGATGCAGCAGTTTTGGTAGGCATGTGGAGACCACAGATGGATTGTGGAAACGGCTCTCGACCTGCAGGCCAAAGACCTGTGTTAGAACCCTGGCTCTGCCACTTGCTGGCGTGTGATGCTGGGCAAGTCAGGTACTCTCCCTGTGTCTCAACTTCATCCTCTTTAAAATGGAGATAAAAACATCTTCCTAACCTCCATCAGGACTAGATGTGAAGATTAAATACAAAAGGACTCAGTAGCTAGTAGCCAGGAAATGCTCAAGAAATACTCATAAAATCGAAGTTGGGCTAAATGATCGCAGACTTCCTGCATGTAAAGAACAATGTCCTGTGTGCATAAAGGAAGAAGTTGGGAGACGAACTTCTTGAGAAAAAAGGAGATTTCAGCTGGATGCAAGAAAACGACTCTTGTCTGTCTGGGTTATTGACTCTGTAGTGGACCTTTAGGGAGGTCCGAGGGGCTCAGCCCTGGAAACATTCAAGAGAGAAGACAGACAAATGTTCTGGGTGGGGCTATACACCTGCCTGAATCTGTGGGATGTTTGGGAGTCCCTTCTGGCTTTGAAAATGGCTGCTTCTCTAACTAATGATCACAGAGAATTGTCCTCTAGTTTCAATGGTGAGATAACTGCTAGCCTACAAATTTCAAAATAATATTTCCTCATTTTTCTTAACCTACCTCTGAAAGAAATTATGGGCTATTCCTTTTGAAAGCTACATGGCCACAATCGTAAAAGACCTCTTAGCTGGGTATATCACTGATAAAGGAAACAGTCATTAATTTCAAACTCATTCATTCATTCATATAATTGCAACTGTGAACGGTCTTCTGCTTCACATTGAATTACAAAAGCGAAATGTGGCTTCCTACACCTGCCTTCCTGGTCAAAAAGGGAGGGTCCACAGTGGATGTGTCCCTTTTCCAGCTCACCTGTTTTACAAAGAAATAGTTGCTGTCCCTGAGAGGAAACTGAACTTCTAACTTAAAATGTTAGCGACTGAATCCATGTGAGGCCAGTGTGACTGCCTTAATTCCGTTTTCCCAGATGAATGAGAATCCATTCCAACAGGTCTATATTCAAGGCTGGGGAATAATGGGGGGAAAGGCATGGGGCTTGTGAGCCTTGGATCAGGAATATCCAAATTAGCTTAATGACTCTAAAACAAAGTAATTAAACCGTGCTTTAACCATGTACTGAGGCGAGGTTCTCATAGTCATACCGGCTGGTACAGCCATCCCTGCAGACCTCAGTCACTGAGTCAGCAACAGAGGCCAGAAGGAATCGCTCCATGACACACCACCTCCTGGTGTAACTGCCTAGGAGTATGTCTTCTCTGACACACGGGGCCGAGACTCTGTCTAACCGCCCCCTTGTGCCCAGATCATTGCACTTAAGACATACGCATTGAATGAACAGATGAGTGGCCAGGTTCCTTGTATTCAAGCAGAAGAATGTCAGAGCATTTCAGAAGAATAATGGCTAAACCTTACTATGTGCCAGGCACCATCTAAGGGCCACAGAGACACTAACACATTTAACTAACAGTCATTCTACGAAATAGGTACTATTATTATCATCCCCATTTTACAGTTGAGAAACCAAGACATTAAATAACTTGCCCTAAGTCACACTCTAAATGGCAGACCCAGGATTTGGACTGTTTGCCCCAAGTGTCCGTGTGTTTAAACATCATGCTGGGCTCCCTCCCTAAAGAACAGGTTCTGTTCTGTTCTTGGAAATATTCAGGGATGCAGAAGGATTATGCCCATTATAAAATCCATCATCCTGAACACCAAAAAGCTGCCCTCGACTCCGGAAGAAACTTCCCCAGCTTTAATGTCAACTCAATTATTAATTTATTCTGGGCATGTTTTTTGAGCTTTCCTTGTTCCTCCATAGACACAAAGAACATCCTTCTCACAAAAACTTTTTGTATTCTTAAAAACAGGCATTAAGCCACCATTTTGACTTCTCTTGTTTATGTAAAAACTCCAATCCACTTGATTTTTCTCGCAGGACCCAGTTTTTGTTCCTTCAGTCTTTCTCTTTTTATCTCCAAACCTGCTCTAAAACATAGAAACGATCCCTGTATGTACATTCTTATTCATAAATCCCGTTATGTGGGTTTTTCCATCAGAAAATCACAGCGCCATCTGTGTGTTTGGCTTCCGTTCGGATCTTCTCCCTCTACAACACTGTGCCTAGACAGTTTCTGCCTTCCCTTTACGTGAGTTAGTCTTCTGCACTTCAAGTTTACTTTCTACCTGAATTCGGGTCTGTGTGGTTGAATTTCATCCTCTTTGTGAATTTCTGATTTGTCACATGTGATTCTCTTCTCCCAGAGTACTGGCAACATCACCTTATTTATTGCCATCTATCTCTTCCCGGCTGCTGAAAGTAGTCACTGAAGCTGTTGAGGAGAAATCCCCTGCTGCAGTCTGCGTATAATGACACTTAAATCCACAGATAACCCAGGTGGCACCATAGTCCCTGTCCTGTGACACGGCGACACACCCAGAGAAGGAAGATCCGTAGTGTCCAAGTAGCAGCAGCCAGTGGCACTCTGGAGGGACTTGACTTTCTCGGCCACACATCAGGCAGCAAGAGGAATATCCCTACCTCCACCCCAACCCCTACAGTAATAGATAATGAGCGCTAAAACACAAGGCCCCATCCATCTCAAGTGTCCGTCATACAATCTACTTTGTCATATAGTTCAGAGCATAGATGGAAAAATCACCTAGGCCACCCGGATCTCTGCTGGAGAGGGCTGCAGGCCATAACGACCCTCTTCTCTACTAGCGGGGTGGCTCTGCCTTCCAGGTAACAAGGGCTGAGGGGGCCTAGTCTGAATCTTTAGTGTGATTTAGCTACAGTTAAAGAGACTACACCCACTCAAAGCAGAGCTCCTAAGAAGAGTGTGCATTTTGCCTAGAATATGTTAAATATGAGGAAGTGCAGAGAAAAACCTTTCCCAAGAGGCCCCAGGTAGCCAAACAAAGGCTAGGGTGCCTGGAGAGAGGAGAGGTGTGTTCAACAGAGGCCACAGAGAGGGGCTTAGAATGGCTGGGGCCCCCATCTAAAGAAGGAAACTTTTACAAAGAAAGAGCAGTTGCCATACTGAATTTCTAAGTAGTGGGTGAGTTAGTTGCTTATATAGAAGATAAATTTCAGGCCACAAATTCATCTGTGCAAGAGATAAAACTTTATTTTCTAGAACTGAACCTAAATTTTACCACTGGGTGGTGGAAACTGGGTCTGACAATTAATGGTCTCCCCTCCCCCACCCACCATCCCTAGGGATCCGGTGTCTTGCTGGTTCTCAGGTATGATGGGTGAAGTGTGCATCTGGTCAGAGTTACCATCATCACCTATCCATGCTGGCATCTGCAGAGAAGTCCGTCGTTTTGTCTGGACTCTAGGTTTATGCCAAGGTCACCACTGGTCCCCTTCATCCCAACCGCTGGACTTCTTCAGATCTGCCCCCTCCGCTAGCCTTGTCCATGTTCCTCAAAACCACAGAGAACTCCGTGGGGCCTCCTTACAATCTTCTCTGCCCTAGTGCTCCTGCACCAGAGGGTTCGCCAAGAGAATCTGAGGTCATTCCATTTTCATGAGTTTTAAAACAAAGAATGAATCCCCTATACTCTGGGACTCCCTGAAACTGTGGAGTTTCTGTACATGGACACATGGGCTTGCTTTTGTGCACATGCACATGTACACACACACACATACACACAGGCACAGAGATTATTCTCAGGGACTTGCCAGAATCTAAACTCTTTATTTCTAGCTGGGAGTGGGGAAGGGATGCTGAGGGTTTAGGCTATCCTTTCTCTTACTAAACATTCTTCCAAAATTTTTGTCTATGATATAAAGTTTATCTTTCTCATTTCTTCAAGATTTAGGCTTTCTGTGCTCTTGAAGCTGTGAGTTTGTCTTTTGAGGCTTGTCTCTGCTTTTCTTATGAATCATCCCTCCCCTGGGGGGCAATGAATACTTCAAATTGAATAAAGGGATGGCAGAGCATGCAGGGAAATGGTGACGAGGGGAGGGAACTCTATTTACTATCTCAAATCTTTGAAACCAACTGTCAATCAGAAGCCCACTTAGTCTGAAGGTTATAGGAACTCCAGGTTGTAGAAAACTAAGGATCCAGGCTAAACGTTCTTGCTCCATAGAGCAAATGCTATGGGGAACTCTCAGGGATAGTATCAATAAATTATCAGTTTTAAGAGATGGCACAGAGCACTGAGGACCAGACAGGAGTTTCTCTGTTCCTGGGTTGCACTTTCTGCCACAAGGCTGGTCAATTTTCATATGCAATTTAGCAAATGGAACTTAGCTTTCAGTTACAACCAGACGCTTCCCTGTGAAACTTTCAATTTCTTTATTCGAAATGTTTATTGTTCCCTTTGAACAAGCTGCTTTGTGGCTGGAGTTCTCATCTGACTCATTTTATAGAATAATTCTATAATTGAGGGTATGCACCAAATGGCCTAAGAAACACTTGTGGAAAAACGGCGCCCTGCTCTCCACATTAGAAGCCATATATGCACAGGGCTTACTCAACCTTCTTGAATCCTGCTTCAGATGGCTACGAGTTCCTGGAGATCCTGAAGCAGGTTGCTCGGGACAACACGGACAACCCTGACCTGAGCATCGTATGGATCGACCCAGATGACTTTCCTCTGGTGAGTGGCTCAGACTGGGGCCCCGTCCTTGGCCACCTTCACAGCCTCATGTTTGTGTTTAGTGTGAGACCTGGATGCACGAAGGAGGATGTGAAATAGGAGGGGCACTTGCTGTCCCCACCCACTGTGGGAGATCTTAGCCCCTGGGGCAACATTGAACTTAGGGCCTGGTGCGTACACTGACATGGTTAGACTTATTTTTCTCACTCCCTGGAGGCCAGAAGTCCTTCTGCAGGGCCCACTCTAGGGTGTTGGGTGAAATTCTTCTGCCAGCAGCTCCATAGCTGCCCTTCACCCCACCACCACCCCTTGCTATAACCTCTTTCATTTTCTGGGTGGTGACCATCGCTCTGAAGCAACCTGAGTTACTAAGTAATAAATGTTCAGAGATGAACATTTTGCATAGAGTTAAGAACAACCTCTGCTGGAAATTCCCTGGCAGTCCAGCAGTTAGGACTCTGCAATTCCTCTGCAGGGTGCACGGGTTCAATCCCTGGTGGGGGAACTAAGACCCTGCAAGCCTCGCGGCCAAGAAGAAGAAAAAAGAACCCTCTGTGAGGACAGAGACCCTGCCTGTCTTGTTCAGCGTGTTCTCCCAGGTCCTTAAAGCCCAAACTCTTGCTGGGTCAGTGATCAATGGCCAGAAAGCCTTGATTATGCTTTGTTTTGAAGAGAATAAACAGAATTTGTACAATACATGAGCCCAGTGGTAATGATAATGAGGGTAGCTAATATACTATCTGCCTAGAACTATGGTAAATTCCATGCATCATCTCATCCAGTCCTCTCAACAACCCTGTGAAGTACAGATTATTATAATCCCTATCTTACAGGTGAAAAGAATGACAGCTGGAGAGGTTAAAGCAGTAAGTGGTAGACATACTCTTCCAGCCTAGGTTTGTGTGATGCCAAAGCTTGGTCTGGTAGTCAGTAGACTTTAGGTTGAGCTAACTGCTGATACTCAGTACAAGTTTAGTTATTATTAGGATATAAATGATAACTCTATCTTCTTCCAGGAATTATCATTTGTTGCATAGGTCACAACTGATCAAACTATGATTAAATAGACAAAAATGAGGGGTTTTATTGATCTCAAGGGTCCTGGAACCCAATCCTACATAGAGAATGAGTGAATCAAAGGCAGAACATTCCATGTCACCTGAGGCCAATTTCATAATTCTGGGTAAGCGTAACAAAGTCATGGTCTTATAAGACCCTATATATTATAGCCGTTTGTTTAGCTGCTGCCTGGTTGTATTTCTCATTTACCTGAACTATTTGGTTATGCAAGTTTGCAGATGGTCTACATTTCTCCTGACCTGTTCTATATGTTTGCCTTGTTTTTTGCAAACGAGATATCTTCAGACTATTCTGATTTCCAAGTTCCTGACTATCCCCAGTCCCCATGAGACCATATATTTGTCTGGGAGACTTTTTTTTCTTTCTTTCTTTTCTTTTTGGCTGCGTTGGGTCTTAGTTGTGGCACGCAGGATCTACACTGAGGCATGCGGGATCTTTTCCTTGTGGCGTGCGGGCTTCTCTCCAGTTGCAGCACGCGGGCTTCTCTCTAGCGGGCTTCTCTCTAGTTGTGGTGTGCAGGTTTTTCTCTCTCTAGTTGTGGCATGTGGGCTCCAGAGCATGCGGGCTCTGCAGTTTTGCGGCACGTGGGCTCTCTCGTTGAGGCGTGAGAGCTCAGTAGTTGTGGCACGAGGGCCCAGTTGCCCTGCAGCATGTGGGATCTTAGTTCCCCGACCAGGGATTGAACCTGCGCCCCCTGCATTGGAAGGCGGATTCTTCACCACTGGACCCCCAGGGAAATCCCATGTTTGGGAGACTTTCTACCACTGAATATCTCCCTTTTCTTAGCCCCATGGCCCCTTACTTTTTTAGTCCTGTCCCAGTCAGAGATTAGTCCACATGGAACCCAAGTCTGGCTGAATGAAGAAGCCCTCTTCTTACTCACGTGCCCACTTACAGCACACCACTGCTTTCCCAGGCATCTTACGAGCAGAGTGGTGCAAGGTAAGGGATTTTTAAGTGAGACATTGAAAGAGAGGTGGAGGGAAATGGCTCTTTCACCACACATAAACTGTAAAAGAGTCACAAGTAACTTGGGAATCAGCTTTGGACTATCTCTGTAATATTCTTCCTTACAGCTGTAGAAGCTTTTATATTACATTCTTTCATAGTTTGTGTTATGACATCTTTTTTTTTTTTCATGTTTATTTAAAGTGCTGAACGCTGGGGCCAAGTCTTCAATTACCTCAGTGCCCGCAGCTGTTTTGGAGACCTTTAACCAATGGTGACCTAATTACTGTGATGGGATGGCAGGTGGGTCCAGCCACAAAAAGTGGCTTTAACAGGGAATGCCTTCTGCCTGCCTGCCTGTCTAATTTTATTTTTTGTTGCTACAGCTTGTTGCCTATTGGGAAAAGACTTTCAAGATTGACCTATTCAAGCCACAGATTGGAGTGGTGAATGTTACAGATGTGAGTATACCTCACGAAAGTTTGCTCAGATACCCTCAGCCTGCCCTGGTTTCTGCCATGCAGCCCAGACTATGAGATCACGTACAGGAGCCTGGCCCCATGTGAAACGAGCAGGACCCTTGGCCTTGCCAAAGCTCAGGAGACTTGCCAGTGTGGCCCAATCCTAGTCTGAGCCAGTCCCAGCCTATTGTTCCATGGTTCTCTTCCATGGGCACATTTCCTTGCTTATGGAACCAGCCCAACCTGGTTCACTGACTATTTAGAACTTTCCACACAAGTAAACTCTCCTGTATTTTCTTCCAAAGCCCAACAACAAGGTCTCTTTACGCAAGGGAACCCACACCGGGAGTTGTTATTGCTCAATGGGTGATGGGGCAGCTGTGGCCCAGAAGCCCATGGAGGCAATCACCATTGTGTGTGTGTGTGTGTGTGTGTGTGTGTGTGTGTATTCATGAATATATGGATATATATGATATATAGGATCTATATGAAACTTCTGGTAGGACAGCCATGAAACTACCACCAATGGGACTAGGGATGGGGTCAGGGCAGCCAGAAATACTTTTGCTTTTCACCTTGTATCCTACTGTTCTGTTTTAAAATGTTTTAACTTAAGCAGAATTTTAAATTATTATTATTTATTATTATTATTAATTTAAAGAGTGGTTTACAAAATAAAGAAATGTAGAATTTCCTAGGTGACTGAACATCTACCAACAGGGTAAAAAAGGACATTGCTAACTGGCTATATATACATACAATAGAAAAAAAATATATATATGCAATGGAATACACCTTTCCTTTTATGTTGCACAAACAGGATACTACACACACCATTCTGCAACTAAGCATTTGCATTTAACAGTGTGCACATATTCCTGATAGTGTAAGTGACCTGGAGCCCACTCAGCACAGCTGCTTGGAACCCCCTGGCCTTGCTGATCCTTCGTGCACTCATTCACTCACTCACTCACTCACTCACTCATTCTGTCTCTGGCTGCAGGCTGACAGTGTCTGGATGGAGATTCCAGATGGTGATGACCTGCCCACAGCTGAGGAGCTGGAAGACTGGATTGAGGATGTGCTTTCTGGGAAGATAAACACTGAAGACGATGACAATGAAGATGAAGAGGATGAAGAGGATGACGACGACAATGATGATGACAATGACAATTCTGACGAAGAGGATGATGATGACAGTGACGATGATGAGGACTAGCCCCCAACTCCAGACAATTTTCATGAAAACAAAACCACAGCTACCCACCACCATGCAGACAGCACAAGGTAGCAGCAAGCAGCCCTGGCCCACGTCCAGCCAGCTCCTTTCCCTTTTCCAACATCTCTTCTTCCACTTCCTTCTCATCAGGAGATGTGCAACTCAGCAAATGCCTTTCTAAATCCAGCAATCCCACTCAGCAAGGACAGTGGGGAATTTTTCCCATGTCGACTGTCTTGATTGTCATGAAAAATCTCTCGTGCTTTGCCAGATCATCAGTGGCCATGGCAGTGCCCGAATCTGGCAGTCTGGGGAGAGCGATCCCCTAACACCTTGACTCAGATGTACTTGTTGTCTTTGACTATGGCAGTAACAGAATTCACAGCTTGCTAACTCACAAGCATGGTGTGACCTTATAACCAGAGCCCAGGGAAGACACACAATCCATTTAGCCCCCATGCCTACAACATCAGTTAGGATGCCTCCTAAAGCCAAGAGGATGCCTCTTAGGGAAGGCTCAGGCTTGGAAACAAGTTTATAAATCAGCTTCTCTTGGTTCTATTAAACTTATTTTAAGTGTAGGTCAGACCATTATGAACTCAGATCCAAACCTTTGCATGGCTATTGAGAGGTAGGTCTTGAAAAACATGCGTACTGATGTCACCATCATTTCTAGTATATTAGGATACTGGGATGGGAAGTTGATGTGCTCTCTGAACTTCCCTCTAGGTGACCGTCTCGCATAGACACACAGGGGTTGTTTTAATTCTTTCTGATGGCTTGAGGTCTCTGATTGGGTCAGCTGTCATCCTAGCCTGAGCTGGGATCCTGATATCCCCTCTCTGTTGCTCCTAGTCAGCCTTCCCATTCAGAGTCAAAGTTGGTTTATCCATAGGGCAATTAACTCTCCATCTATCAATGCTCCCACAGTTAAACAGAACAATAATCATTAGAGTTCATAATGATACCCTGAGGTACTGAAAAAATCCCTAAGTGCCTTCCGAACTATCTAAAGGTCATATTGTGCTCGGTAGTTTTAGTGTTAAGTGTGCATTATAATGTTCTAATTTATTTTCTCAATCTTTTAACACATGTATAAGACACTGCAAATTCTTTGAAAATAGGGCAATCCTTTATGGAATAGTAGCTAACTAACTCTGCCATTAAAGTTATATTTTGAAAATACTGAGACTATCTTGAACATCCTCTCCTGATTTTTTGTTTCTGCTCGTTCTCTCTGGGCTCCTGTTCTTCCTCTCTATTCCTTCTTTGTTTTCCTTTCTGGCCCCTCTTCCTCTGCCTGCCCTTTAGACGTTAGTCTTCCACAGTATCACTCAGCTCTAACATTCTTCCAGGACAGTTTATCATCCATGCCTATCAGCTAATAACTTCCAAGTCTGGGTCTCTAACCTTGACCTCTCTCCTTAGTTTTAGACTCACTCATTCAACTGTTTCTGGACATCTTGGTTTGGATGTTGCACAAGTGCTTCAAACAACATCACAAAAGCCAAACTCATTACCTTCTCCCCTAAACTTCTCCTTCTCCTCTTCTTGGAGCCCCAGTTCAAATGATTAGTATCACCATCTGTCCAATTGCCTGGGTGGTCTGAAGGGGTCCCCTTCCCGTCTACTCCCATGGCATTTTGTGCATACCCCAAATCCTGGCACTCATCATTTAAATTGTAGCACATATTTGTATGTCTGTCCTTTCACTAAAACATAGGCTCCTTGGAGACAAGGAATTTATTTACTATTGTATCCCCAACACCTAGCACTTTGCTCAGCATGAAGTAGATACTCATTTATTGAACTGATGGGTGAATAATTGTTTGATCGGCACTGTTGGATCACAGTGCTTCCAAGGCCTCCTTATTTTTATCCCTTCGCCTCACAAAACAAGGCAGACCCTTCCCAAGCTGGGCTACGTTGCCATCCAGACAGGCCCAAATAAGTTCCCGGGGAGGTGAGTTTTCAAAGTGATCTTTGAAGCTAACCTTTCAAATAGCCAAGGAATGTGCTCTGTCATGAAAGTGGTCTATTTCCCAGCCCAGGAAAATTCCCTGGTTCTTACAGGCCTGAGTAATATGCATTAAGTTTAAATCATGCTATGCTGCTCCTGTGCTAGAAGCACTGAGTGTTAAACTAGTACTATCTGTAAGTAGTAGTGCTGTTTAGTTATTGGTCTAAAACTTTTTCAGCTGATATTTATTGAATGTTTGGTATGTGCCTGGAGCACTATGCTATATGCTTCACATGTATTATCTCGTTTAATCCTTATGAAGATCTTATGAGTTTTGTTATTTTCCCCATTTTACAGATGAGGAAACTGAATGAGGCACAGAGGCCTCGAGTAATTTTCCAAGGGTCACACAAATACTTTAAAGGAGTGTAAATGTAACCCCATTTTTACACTTAAATCAAGGATTTAAGCTATATTTAATTCCTTAAATTAAGCAATCAAAGGATTCCATTTCTTTTCTTCAGATGGTGTCCCAAGATGGACTCAAGTGAATTTCTCATAATCCTTTTTACTGCTCAAGCCAAGATGCCCTTTCCCCTTTCATTCTGGAGGCAAGTAATCAATTATACAGTACTAGAAATGTAGGCTAATTAGAACTGTGAGATCTGGCCATCCTGCTAGAAAACAAAATAAAACAAAAAATCATTGTGTTATCAAGAATGCACAATCATTTAAATATATTTCTTTAGAATATCATCTCATAGTTGAAATGAGCTTGTCTCTTCTGTAACAAGGTTGTGTACTGTCCAGGCCCTAGTTTGTATTGCCCAGAAAGCCCTTTCTGTTAATGATGTCACCAGTCATAGGTCATTATCGAATAGCTTTTGATCAATAATCCCTGCTACACCCAGACACACACATCCCTTGAGTGGGTCCTATGGCCTGTCTTCAAACTTCCCACTCTCCCCAGGGCTCCTCAGCCCTGCTCAGTGAGCGTCAGAATCATGTCTGAGCTTATTTTAGAAAACACAGACTCCTGTCCCCAGCCCAGACTTACTGATATACCATCTCCAGAGTTGGGGCCTGACCCTCTCCATTTTAACAAGAGTCACTGGGGATGGATGCAAGTCAGAACTAACCACTGCTCTTCCCACACCCCCCAGTCATCTCATCCAGCCTACGGCTTCCAACTCTATCTGTCTCTAGCCAGGCCTCTCCTGAGTTCCAAACCCCTCGCTCCAGCCGTCTCCCCTGGACAGCATCACTGGGATGTCCCATAGGCACCTTAGACCAACACAGCTTTGGGGCTTTAAGGGGGGGGGGTGCCCTTAAAAAGTATTGATAGCTCTCTTTTCCTGACTGAGATCTGAACCACCTGAGAAATTAGCTCCAAAAGTCAGCAGTCCAAAATATCACCCTGATTACAGAGAAGCAGTGATTTGGAGACTAGAGATTAGGAGAAGGGGCTTCCCAGTTTCCAGCCTTCAAGCGCAGGTCATCCAGGTGTGCAGAGAGGACCAGTGCTCTCAGCGCTCAAGGATGGAGAGGCAGGAGAAAAGGAGTGGACCCCTCACACTAACTGCACCCTAAGAACTTCACTCTAAGAAGCATGGACAAATGGCTACCGCCCATTAACCAGGTAACTTACTCCATCTCAGGACGGGAACAAGGACTGGACAAAAGGCCAGCAATGTTTTGGGGAACGTCCTTCACAGAAGCAGAGAAGTGGGGAAGAGGCATCCCCCTTTGACAATGTCCCAGCCAGAAACCTTAGAGCCATTCTGTTGTCTCCCACTTCCGCATCCAATAGGGAGCAAGTCCTGTCCTCTTCTCTTCATTCACTCTTACTGTGTAATTGAGGCTTTACAATCTCTCAGCTGGGTGACCACAAGTTTCTGACTGTACTTCCATCTCCAGCCCTGCACACTGCAATCAAATGATCTTTTGAAAATGAAAAACTGATCATGTCACACACATGCTTAAAATTCTTCAGTGGTTCTCTATTCCCAATAGGTGCTTAAAATTTGTTGTTGTTGTTGTTTTTAAAGATTATGAGGCCAAAGACCAAGTAATGAATGGAAAGTTTTCTGACGGCCAAATGTGGAGTCTAGACTGTGGGGCGTGAGGTTGGGGAGGAACAATGAGGTAGGGCTTGTAAAACTAAAAGTCCTTGAAGAGTCTCTCCTCCGCATGAGGAAAGCGAAGTCTGAGTAGTGTTGACGCTGGGGATATCTGGGCTCAGGGATGAGAAGAGCACTGGGGTGATCCATGCTGCAAATGTGGAGCGCCATCTTGGAATGATGGCGTCCAAATGCCTCATCTGGATTATAGCACTCAGTTGTTACTTAAGCAGAAGTGGGGTCAGTACCACTGCCAACGAGCTAAGGGGTCAGGACCAGCTTTGTCCTGGGGTAAAAACTGATTTCCTTTACAGGACACCGGCGATCTATGTGAAGAGTCTCTCATCTACCTTCCATCCTCAATGTCTCATGACACCTGCCAACCATCTGCCCCTTTGCCCCTCTACTCTTAGAACCTGAAGTTGGCCGAAGCTGCCTGGCTGTTTAACACCGCCAAGTCTTGGCTCATGCTGTTCCATCTACTGGAAAGCCTGTCCTTCCCCATCTGTGCCTGCCTGGCAAACTCCCATAGAGATACACTCTGTGACACTTCCAGTCACGCCCCAGGTGAATCGACCACCTCCTCTGCTGAGGCCTCGCTGCACCCCGTGGAGGCCTCTTACAGAACCTGCAATGTATTGTACTTTTAAGTGTGTGTCTCCCCACCCCAACCCCCTTGCCATTAATCTGAAAGCAACCTTAGGGAAAAGACTTTGGCTGATTCTGTTCTATCCTCAGTGCCTAAACCAGGACTGGTACTTAATCTTTTTCTTTTTCTTTTTAATTTTTTTTTTTTATACAGCAGTTTCTTATTAGTTATTCATTCTATACACATCAGTGTATACATGTCAATCCCAATCTCCCAATTCATCCCACCCCCACCCCCACCCCCTGCCACTTTCCCCTCTTGGTGTCCATACATTTGTTCTTTACATCTGTGTCTCAATTTCTGCCCCGCAAACCGGTTCATCTGTACCATTTTTCTAGGTTCCATATATATGTGTTAATATGCGATATTTGTTTTTCTCTTTCTGACTTACTTCACTCTGTATGACAGTCTCTAGATTCAACCACATCTCTACAAATGACCCAGTTTCGTTCCTTTTTATGGCTGAGTAATATTCCATTGTATATATGTACCATATATGTAAGGATATGTTCCTTATCCATTCGTCTGTCAATGGGCATTTAGGTTGCTTCTGTGACCTGGCTATTGTAAACAGTGCTGCAATGAACATTGGGGTGCATGTGTCTTTTTGAATTATGGTTTTCTCTGGGTATATGCCCAGTAGTGGGATTGCTGGGTCATATGGTAATTCTATTTTTAGTTTTTTTAAGGAACCTCCATACTGTTCTCCATAGTGGCTGTATCAATTTACATTCCCACCAACAGTGCAAGAGGGTTCTCCTTTCTTCACACCCTCTCCAGCATTTGTTGTTTGTAGATTTTCTGATGATGCCCATTCTGACTGGTGTGAAGTGATACCTCACTGTAGTTTTGATTTGCATTTCTCTAATAATTAGTGATGTTGAGCATCTTTTCATGTGCTTCTTGGCCATCTGTATGTCCTCTTTGGAGAAATGTCTATTTAGGTCTTCTGCTCATTTTTGGATTGGGTTGTTTGTTTTTTTAAAAATGAGCTGCATGAGCTCTTTCTATATTTTGGAGATTAATCCTTTGTCTGTTGATGCATTTGCAAATATCTTCCCTCATTCTGAGGGTTGTCTTTTCATCTTGTTTGTAGTTTCCTTTGTTTTGCAAAAGCTTTTAAGTTTCATTAGGTGCCATTTGTTTATTTTTGTTTTTATTTCCATTACTCTAGGAGGTGGATCAAAAAAGATCTTGCTGTGATTTATGTCAAAGAGTGTTCTTCCTATGTTTTCCTCTAAGAGTTTGATAGTGTCCAGTCTTACATTTAGGTCTCTAATCCATTTTGAGTTTATTTTTGTGTATGGTGTTAGGGAGTGTTCTAATTTCATTCTTTTACATGTAGCTGTCCAGTTTTCCCAGCACCACTTATTGAAGAGACTGTCTTTTCTCCATTGTATATCCTTGCCTCTTTTGTTATAGATTAGTTGACCATAGGTGCGTGGGTTTATCTCTGGGCTTTCTATCCTATTCCATTGATCTATGTTTCTGTTTTTGTGCCAGTACCATATTGTCTTGATTACTGTAGCTTTGTAGTATAGTCTGAAGTCAGGGAGTCTGATTCCTCCAGCTCCGTTTTTTTCCCTCAAGACTGCTTTGGCTATTCTGGGTCTTTTGTTGTCTCTGTACAAATTTTAAGATTTTTTGTTCTAGTTCTGTAAAAAATGCCATTGGTAATTTAATAGGGATTGCATTGAATCTGTAGATTGCTTTGGGTAGTATAGTCATTTTCACAATATTGATTCTTCCAATCCAAGAACATGGTATATCTCCATCTGTTGGTATCATCTTTAATTTCTTTCAAAAGTGTCTTATAGTTTTCTGCATACAGGTCTTTTGTCTCCCTAGGTAGGTTTATTTCTAGGTATTTTATTCTTTTTCTTGCAATGGTACATGGGAATGTTTCCTTAATTTCTCTTTCAGATTTTTCATCATTAGTGTTTAGGAATGCAAGAGATTTCTGTGCATTAACTTTCTATCCTGCAACTTTACCAAATTCATTGATTAGCTCTAGTAGTTTTCTGGTGGCATCTTTAGGATTCTCTATGTATAGTATCATGTCATCTGCAAACAGTGACAGTTTTACTTCTTCTTTTCCAATTTGTATTCCTTTTATTTCTTTTTCTTCTGTGATTGCTGTGGCTAGGACTTCCAAAACTATGTTGAATAATAGTGGTGAGAGTGGACATCCTTGTCTTGTTCCTGATCTTAAGGAAATGCTTTCAGTTTTTCATCATTGAGAATGATGTTTGCTGTGGGTTTGTTGTATATGGCCTTTATTATGTTGAGGTAGGTTCCCTCTATGCCCACTTTCTGGAGTGTTTTTATCATAAATAGGTGTTGAATTTTGTCAAAAGCTTTTTCTGCATCTATTGAGATGATCATATGGTTTTTCTTCTTCAATTTGTTAATATGGTGTATCACATTGATTGATTTGCGTACATTGAAGAATCCTTGCATCGCTGGGATAAATCCCACTTGATCATGGTGTATGATCCTTTTAATGTGTTGTTGGATTCTGTTTCCTGGTATTTTGTTGAGGATTTTTGCATCTATATTCATCAGTTATATTGGTCTGTAATTTTCTTTTTTTGTAGTATCTTTGTCTGCTTTTGCTATCAGGGTGATGGTGGCCTCATAGAATGAGTTTGGGAGTGTTCCTCCTCTGCAATTTTTCGGAAGAGTTTGAGAAGGATGGGTGCTAGCTCTTCTCTAAATGTTGATAGAATTCACCTTTGAAGCCATCTGGTCCTGGACTTTTGTTTGTTGGAAGATTTTTAATCACAGTTTCAATTTCATTACTTGTGATTGGTCTGTTCATATTTTCTGTTTCTTCCTGTTTTAGTCTTGGAAGGTTATACCTATCTAAGAATTTGTCCATTTCTTCCAGGTTGTCCATTTTATTGGCATAGAGTTGCTTGTGGTAGTCTCTTGGGATGCTTTGTATTTCTGCAGTGTCCGTTGTAACTTCTCCTTTTTCATTTCTAATTTCATTGATTTGAGTCCTCTCCCTCTTTTTATTGATGAGTCTGGCTAATGGTTTATCAATTTTGTTTATCTTCTCAAAGAATCAGCTTTTCGTTTTATTGATCTTTGCTATTGTTTTCTTTGTTTCTATTTCATTTATTTCTGCTCTGATCTTTATGATTTCTTTCCTTCTGCTAACTTTGGGTTTGTTTGTTTTTCTTACTCTAGTTCCTTTAGGTGTAAGGTTAGATTGTTTATTTGAGATTTTTCTTTTTTCTTGAGGTAGGCTTGTATAGCTATAAACTTCCCTCTTAGAACTGCTTTTGCTGCATCCCATAGGTTTTGGATCGTCGTGTTTTCTTTGTAATTTGTCTCTAGGTATTTTTGATTTCCTCTTTGATTTCTTCAGCGATCTCTTGGTTATTTAGTAACGTATTGTTTAGCCTCCATGTGTTTGTGTTTTTTACGTTGTTTTCCCTGTAATTCATTTCTAATCTCATAGCGTTGTGGTCAGAAAAGATACTTGATATGATTTCAATTTTCTTAAATTTACTGAGGCTTGATTTGTGACCCAAGAGGTGATCTATCTGGAGAATGTTCCGTGCGCACTTGAGAAGAAAGTGTAATCTGCTGTTTTTGGAAGGAATGTCCTATAAATATCAGTTAAATCAATCTGGTCTGTTGTGTCATTTAAAGATTGTGTTTCCTTATTTATTTTCATTTTGGATGATCTGTCCATTGGTGTATGTGAGGTGTTAAAGTCCCCCACTAGTATTGTGTTACTGTCCATTTCCTCTTTTCTAGCTGTTAGCAGTTGCCTTATGTATTGAGGTGCTCCTATGTTGGGTGCATATATATTTATAATTGTTAGATCTTCTTCTTAGATTGATCTGCTGATCATTGTGTAGTGTCCTTCCTTGTCTCTTGTAACAGTCTTTATTTTAAAGTCTATTTTATCTGATATGAGTATAGCTACTCCAGCTTTCTTTTGATTTCCTTTTGCATGGAATATCTTTTTCCATCCCCTCACTTTCAGTCTGAATGTGTCCGTAGGTCTGAAGTGGGTCTCTTGTAGACAGCATATATATGGGTCTTGTTTCTGTATCCATTCAGCAAGCCTGTGTCTTTTGGTTGGAGCATTTAATCCTTTCATGTTTAAGGTAATTATCGATATGTATGTTCCTATGACCATTTTCTTAATTGTTTTGGGTTTGTTTTTGTAGGTCCTTTTCTTCTCTTGTGTTTCCCACTTAGAGAAGTTCCTTTAGCATTTGTTGTAGAGCTGGTTTGGTGGTGCTGAATTCTCTTAGCTTTTGCTTGTCTGTAAAACTTTTGATTTCTCCATTAAATCTGAATAAGATCCGTGCCAGGTAGAGTAATCTTTGTTGTAGGTTCTTCCCTTTCATCACTTTAAGTATTTCATGCCACTCCCTTCTGGCTTGTAGAGTTTCTGCTGAGAAATCAGCTGTTAACCTTATGGGAGTTCCCTTGTATGTTATTTGTCATTTTTCCCTTGCTGCTTTCAATAATTTTTCTTTGTCTTTAATTTTTGCCAATTTGATTACTATGTGTCTCGGAGTGTTTCTCCTTGGGTTTATCCTGTATGGGACTTTCTGCACTTCCTGGACTTGGGTGGCTATTTCCTTTCCCATGTTAGCGAAGTTTTCGACTATAATCTCTTCAAATATTTTCTCTGGTCCTTTCTCTCTCTCTTCTCCTTCGTGGGACCCCTATAATGCAAATGTTGTTGCGTTTAATGTTGTCCCAGAGGTCTCCTAGGCTGTGTTCATTTCTTTTCATTCTTTTTTCTTTATTCTGTTCCACAGCAGCGAATCCCACCATTCTGTCTTCCAGGTCACTTATCCGTTCTTCTGCCTCAGTTATTCTGCTATTGATTCCTTCTAGTGTAGTTTTCATTTCAGTTATTGTGTTGTTCATCTCTGTTTGTTTGTTCTTTAATTCTTCTAGATCTTTGTTAAACATTTCTTGCATCTTCTATATCTTTGCCTCCATTCTTTTTCTGAGGCCCTGGATCATCTTCACTATCATTATTCTGAATTCCTTTTCTGGAAGGTTGCCTATCTCCACTTCATTTAGTTGTTTTTCTGGGGTTTTATCTTGTTCCTTCATCTGGTACATAGTCCTCTGCCTTTTCATTTTGTCTGTGTCTCTGTGAATGTATTTTCATTTCACAGGCTGCAGGATTGTAGTTCTTCTTCCTTCTGCTGTCTGCCCTCTGGTGGATGAGGTTGTCTAAGAGGCTTGTGCAAGTTTCCTGATGGGAGGGACTGGTGGTGGGTAGAGCTGGCTGTTTCTTTGGTGGGCAGAGCTCAGTAAAACTTTAATCCATTTGTCTGCTGATGGGTGGGGCTGGGTTTCCTCCCTGTTGGTTGTTTGCCCTGAGGCGACCCAGCACTGGAGGCTACCTGGCTCTTTGGTGAGGCTAATGGCGTACTCTGGGAAGGCTCATGCCAAGGAGTACTTCCCAGAACTTCTGCTGACAGTGTCCTTGTCCCCACAGTGAGCCACAGCCACACCCTGCCTCTGCAGGAGACCCCCCAACACTAGCAGGTAGGTCTGGTTCAGTTTCCTATGGGGTCACTGCTCCTTCCCTTGGATCCCAATGCACACACTACTTTGTGTGTGCCCTCCAAGAGTGGAGTGTCTGTTTCCCCCAGTCCTGTCGAAGTCCTGCATACAAATCCCACTAGTCTTCAAAGTGTGATTCTCTAGGAATTCCTCCTCCCATTGCCAGACCTCCAGATTGGGAAGACTGACGTGGGGCTCAGAACCTTCACTCCAGTGGGTGGACTTCTGTGGTATAAGTGTTCTCCAGTTTGTGAGTCACCCACCCAGCAGTTATGGGATTTGATTTTATTGTGATTGCGCCCCTCGTACCATCTCATTGTGGCTTCTCCTTTGTCTTTGGATACGGGGTATCATTTTGGTGAGTTCCAGTATCTTCCTTTCAATGATTGTTCAGCAGTTAGTTGTGATTCTGGTGTTCTTGCAAGAGAGAGTGAGAGCACGTCCTTCTACTCTGCCATCTTGAACCAATCTCAGTGATCTCAGTACTTAATCTTGTTTGACTAAATATTCTCTAAGCCCCAATGCAAAGCTAATTTAACAACTATTAGCACCATCAAGAATGTGCTATTGATTCTCGAAAGTCTATCTTATCCCAAGAAGTTTTTGGCAACACGGTGTCATCTGTTCAGATTTGCTAAGGATAGCCAATTGCTGAAGAAATAGGAAGACTATCTCCTTGGCTCAGTAAGAAGGTTTCCAATGGGGGATGTTCTCTTTCCTCAGGTTAGCAAAGTCCCTCAGCAATATAGCCATCATGATGGGAAGCAAAGCAGCATGGGGATGATAGCAGAGGTCCCAGGCCCCATTCTCTGGGCATGGAATGACCACAGCCACCTAAGTGTCCATGCATTTATTTTAATGCACCTGCAGACCCAAATGGTTGCAAGGTGAATTAAGGACCTTTTTCAAATTAATGTGGTATTTCATCAATCAGAACTCTTTGGAGCAGTGATGACTAGAATTCTTAATGATCACCCTAGTCACAGATGATTAGGTTACACCCAGTAGTTTTAGCATTGAGTGTGCTGCCATGTTCTCATTCATTCATTCACTCATTCCAATATTCAGTCAATGGACCCATAAAGCTGGTTACCACATGTGGATCACAGAAGGCAAAACTGAGTGGGTAAGATGGGAGAGCTGAGCAAGGAGCTAGAAAAGGAAAAATGTTTAAAGCCCCCGTGTCAGTCCTACAAATGCATCATCATTTTGTCTGAGACATTATGAATTCTCAGAACTGCAGAAACACGTTCAGATGTAAATATAGAGAACACATCCAGAAGGCAAATACAGTTTTGATTTTCCACGTCAGCATTAGCCTGCGTAACTAGAAGATGCTGCATGACACCAATAGGGAATTACCAAGTCTCTCTTGTGCAGGGATACTGCCCATTCCCACACTACTACTGGTGGGTCTTGTCTCTGGCACTGGGCAAGCAGGCAGTGGCTGTAGCTGATGCCATCCTGATATCCCTCACTCCACTTTCATAATCTCATAGTTCATCATCTGACATTCTCAAAACTCTTCCAAAATTCTATATCTGTATTATGACTAATTAATGAAAAAGAGAAGTCTTTGGTTTATGTTTGCATACACTTTTAATCTTTTCTCTAGTAGGTTTTGCTTGTGCAGGTGTAAATTGTGCCCATCTTGGCCCAGAGAAACAAAGTTTATCAGTAATCTATACAATGAATATCATCAAGTCAATTACTTTCTCTGATCTTTATCCATGCAACAGGTAAGAATCTTACTGTGTGCTACCAGCATTCAGTAAGGATAGCTGAGAGTAGCAGAAGGCAAGCTCCAATATTTCTTTGTCAAATAAGCAAGTTCCCTTTAAATAGATCTATCAAAAATAAGTCAATAATTTAAACTGAATTAGCAAGCCATTTGCAAAAACAATCCAACATTCACCCTCCTCACAGTTCCAGGGTCTGACATTTTCCTCCCTCCTTACTTGACTCAAAGATCTTTTTTCACTTGCTGATTTACTCAAAAGGTCTGTTTCACCTCCAAGTTTTAGAGCCTAAGAATTTAATTTTCAGTAATCTATTCATTTAAAACATTCTCTTGACCATAAAATGATTGCAACCTGTAGTTTTTCTTACAATGGCAATTCCACTTTCCCATTCAATCTATCATTACAATTATCTTGGTTTTCAGAGAAACTTGACAGGTTATACATATTTTTTTGTTTTGTTTTGTTTTGTTTTGTTTTTTTGACAGGTTATATTTAAGAGGGTATCAAAATTATTTCAAGAGTGAAGATGTTCCTTAAAAAGTAGAAAACATTTATGATTACCAAAGGGGAAGGGGGGAGGGATAAATTAGGAGTTTGGGATTAACATATACACACTACTATATATGAAATATATAGATAGCCAACAAGGACCTACTGTATAGCACAGGGCACTATACTCAGTATTTTGTAATAACCTATAAGGGAAAATAACCTGAAAAAAATATGTATAACTGAATCACTTTGCTGTATACCTGAAACTAACACAACATTGTACATCAACTATAGCTCAATAAAAAAATAAATAAAATAAAAAGTAAAACTTTTTAGATTAAAGTAATCACATGAAAAAAAAAGTAACAAAATGTAACTTGGGATTTCAGTTTATTTTCTGAGTTTTACAGTATAAAAAATGTAACATGTAAAATGTTTTACAATTAATTGGAATGGGGGACCCAAAAGAGAACAAAATAACTTGGATGCCAGGTACACTATGCCCCTCATAGACTCTAACATTGTTACTGATGCTACAATGAAAAGAGGCTTCACTGCATACATCTTATGAATATATGTAACTGTACTTGGGCAGATGGTTGCTGGTAGTGTAATTCATTCATTCACATGTTTGCAATGTCTCAATACAGCCCACCACCCAGTTTATGCAGGAAGTCACACTCAGACTTTGTCATACATATCTAGTGATTGTGCATTTTGCTAACCAGCAAAACTTCCCCTTCTGGTTACAAAGTGCAGTATTAACTAATAAGGGAAAATGCAAAAGACCCCTGGCCACATCTTTGCACAAACAGTTATGGCCCCATCAGATAGAGACAGATGGTTTTGTCACTGAAGTTGCTGGGTGGATACTGGATTCTAAATCTAGAAATGTAAAGTTCTTTCAACACAAAAGCGATGGTCAAATAAACTTCCCTTGAGTAAGACCTGGCCCCAGCCTCTCTGGTCTTCTCCCAAGCATCTTTGTTGAGGAAGTGGTCATCACAACACGAGTTAATTCACCACCCCAGTGAGCCAGTATCCACCACTGCGCTCATCCTGGCTGGTGTCCTGCACTCCATGCAATAGTTGTCATAAACAACTGCTTGGAAATCAAATTTTGTTAAACATGTCACAATTTAGGAGTCCCAGAGGACTTTGCTATTTAGTTAAAGCCTACTGTGAATCCATTATAAAAATAAGGACTTATCAGCAAATTGTGGATTTTTTTTTTAGAATGATGATCAACACTAAGTGAATATTTCATTATTTCTATAACTGAGGGGCGATGGCAAATGGAAAGCGACCGCCACGTCTCTCCACCTGGCCCCTGGAATGGTGATGGTGTATAACTCTTTAAATTCCCTACAACATGAATTGAACTAGACTTGACACCTGCAGATCAGATGCCCGGGTCCTACTACTAATTCCCTGAGCAAGAGTCTCTGGTCCTCAGACATGAAGCTTTCCCAAGGTGAGGGCTTTTGGGGGTTTAAAAACTCCTAAAGGATGACCTCCTTCAGAATGAAAGCTCATGTCCACAAGGGAAAGCTCAGATAAATACAAGCGAATACAAAACCAGACACTGCACATTCAAATATTTTTATCCAAGTATTATTTCAGTGCCAAAAGAAGTGCCAAAGACACTCAAGATAAAAGCCTGGGAATTGGTCACATTTGTCCCCAAGGCTTAAGAGTGTTTTTATCCCACTAAAACAAGGACAAAACACTGATGTTTTCAAGCTGAGAGACATAGCGATTGTAGATTCCTGGCGCCGTATTGGGAGTAACATTTCACCGTGCTGCTTTAGGTGTCAGAAATCTGTTGTTGTGTTGGGGAGACTCTAAAACAACCCACTGAAGACATTTATGTTACAGGTGAAACAAAACAAATTGGGTTATCTAAGTAGAAATGGGACAGGCCTGGTAAAAGGGACACAGAGTACTAAAACCTAATTTTATTCAGTAGTTATACATTCCCTATTTACCCTCTGAAAATGTGTCCTACTCATTCCTAACAAGCAGCAATGCTGAGAGGCGTGTCATCTTTCCTTTCCTATCCTCTACTGAAAGCAAACAGCAGGAGAGAAGGTAGTTTACGCACAACTAAACCAAAACCTCAAGACATTGGAATAGAGAAAAAGTGTGCCCAGAGTCCTGTTTTATGTCTGGTGATTAAAATTCTAGAGGGCAAATGTGGGGAAAACAGTGGGATGCAAAGTGCTTGCTGAGAACGTGAAGTCAAGGATGGAGGCCAGGGGCTCCAGTCCCAAACCCCCCTAGGCTGGGCTGCAGGCTGTCCCTCTCCCACCCCAACCAGTGGAAGTTGTTGGGGCATAATGTTGACAGAGCGACAGGAAGAGGCCTCCTCAGGTCAGAAGGAGGCCAGGCCAGCCCCTGCACACCTCCCCAAGGTGCACACCTGCCCAAGCCAGCAGGGTGGGAGTGGAGGGGAAGAGGGGCAGAAGCAAAGGGAGGCTGCCAGAACAAACAGCACCTGAGTCCTACAGCAGGTGCAGCGCTAGCAGGGCTGGTTTTCCTAAGGGAAGGAGGATTCTCAAGTTCTTTCCATCAAAATTCCTGAGAAATCTGCCAGCACGGCGGAGCAGCTTTCCCTGGAGCCGTAGCTCTGGTGCAAACCCGAGGTCAAAGAACAGATGTGATTCCACCTCCAACAAACCCCCAATCCCAGGTTTTGATCCAAGGTTAAGTATCCTCAGGTCTCTCCTCCACATCCAGAAAATACCAAATTATTTAGGTAACGCTTCAAGGTACAGTGACTGAGGGATTGGAATCAAACATTAGATTTGAAATTTCATTTATTAGGCATGAGATTTTAAGCAAGTTCCTCCCTCTCTGATCATCCCTTTTCTTACCTGTATAATTCAGATAACGCCTACCTTAAAGGAATTCACATTCTAAGACAACGCCTAACATACAATACCTGATAGATACATCTTATTACCCTTCTCTTCCTTCTTTGAACCAAAATATATTTTGTCAAAAATGTGACCCCAAATCTAATTTTCTGGGCTTCCACTTGGTTAAAGCTCAATATGGAGATTTCAATGTAGTGTCTAAGGTACCTTATTCACTACTGCACTGAGTACCATTCAAAAACTGTGCTATGGGCTTAAGAATAACTCATATTTTATTTATAATGGATTATGACCACAAGGTTACATAGCAGTAAATTCACAGTAGTGATTTATTTTTTGTAAAACGAGACTCACAAAGCACAAACACTACCCAGAAATACTTACATCACTTTACAATTGCAGGGTCTCTGCTGGACTATTTGAATATTACGGCACCATTTCTGTGCTACTTTTAGTAATCAATCTTTTTTTTTTTTAAATGAAGCTCAATTTTTAAGTTATATTGAGAAATCTATGGTAAGGCTTCCGGGGTAGTGAAGTTGGAGCAGTCATTATCATGGAGCTTGACCTTTCTTTCTTTGTTTCTTGCTGTTTTCAGGTCATAAAGTCCTGAGGCAAGAAAGTCTAACGGACTTGCCTACAGGACAGCAGGCTCTCCAGAAGCCACTGCTGTGCTAAAGCCATTTACTCCTGGGGAGAAGCCAGTGTAACCTAGGGGAAGGAGTAAAGGAGAGGAGGGAGAAGTAACTGGCTTTAGAGTAACCTCCCAGAAGATGGGTGCTGTTAGGGTATCTCTCAAACACAGGGCATATGTAGAAACACATGGACTTTCACACACTCATCTATATAAACACATCCACAAGTTATTTGCTGAGATACACACCCATCTGCTACAGATAACACAGATGTTCAGATGGCTAACATAAACATGCCGTCCATCTGGTAATTACACTCAGAGAAATGCTCACATATATAGAAACACACACCCACAAACAAATACGCATCCCAGTGTAGGGAGCCTTCCATAGCAGGGTTCACATAGACGAGAGTAAACCAAGGGCTTGATTTTGCTGATTTCACCGAGCGGCTGCTACACTCACTCTCCCGGGAGAAAGTAAGGAGGGGCAGGGTCGTCAGTTCCTGTCAGCCCAACAGGCTCGTGGCTTCCCACAGGGTTACAGCCTTATCTATATACATGCACACCAAAGCGACCAGGAGACACAAGAAAGAGAGTACCCGACTACCACCAGCTATGGTGAAGACAGCGGAGCACCTCATGCCCACCCAACACACACCGGAACGGCCACAGTCTCCCCACCGCAAAGGAGGTCCGAGCTCTGGCAATGAGCCGCAGCACAGCACACACACACACACACTACGGCCACTTTCCTCTATCCATTGGCTGTACAGAATTTGTCCTGTGCGTAGACAGAGGACAGAGACGGAGGAAGGGAGATGATGACGGCTGGGCAAAAAATGGTCAAGCATCTTCTCTAGGGCTTACTTTAAAAACTTTCGCAAAACTATCACACGTTTTGACTTAAATGATAATGCAAAGGATGGATCAATCACAAAACCTTAAAATCCCTTCCAGCTCTAAGAATGCAGACTTCAATGTTTAGTTCATGGATGATTAAAAATTGTCATTATCTTCAAAAGTACACACTTAAGAACAGAAACTATCTACCGGTTAAAACATCACCAGGGAAGAGAATGACCTCAGAGGTATACTCCTCATTAAGTTTTTCTACTCCTTACTGTTTAACGCTCACATTTTAATAACAGGTTGAAAGTTATAGAAAATCTATAAACATTTCAGGCTAACAAAATCTTGTATCCTCTAATGTGAACTTATCTTCTAATTCTACTAGCCCAGGGCACAGTTTACCCCTTTCCAAAAGAAGAGCTTATTGACTGCAAGAACTGAAAAGGACTGTGTCCAATTGTATGATACAGCTTTTCTGAAAACTTACATTTAAAAAAAAAATGCCATTTCCATTGTTCCCACTGCACCAGTAACTCAAGCTATTAAGAGTTACAAAGATCCTGCATTTTATTACGTTGTTCTTTCGAAAAGGACTCAATACAAAGTCAGTGTAAAAAAATCAATATTCAATTTAAAACAGAAACAGTAATTTCACAAAGTCTGACATTCTCCTATGCAAAGACTGGGAGAGAGAGAAAAGAAATTCTTTAATTTAAACCTTTCTTCACCCTGCTGGGAAGGCAGGCACCAAAGCCATGAATCCAACGTAACCTCTTCTGGACTGGTAATTGAAGACAGGGTTGTAAGCACAGTTTTTTAGAATGTTGATGGATAGTGTCATTATTAACCATATGAATATACATGTACGGCACTTCTATTGCTGGGTTTCTGATGCAGCAGCCTCTGATACATTTAGTCTGGGACAGTATAACCTTTATGCAGCCAAAGTCTCTTATACATTCACCATCCCTTGCCCAGTCTCCCAAAATATATTCCTGAGAAAGACATTATCAAAAGGAATGTCCGGCTTGAAGGGACCTAAAGGCAAAACTAAGAAGAACAAAAGCACCATGGTTACATGGTATGTTTTTCATAAACGGAAGCCATGTAGTTAAATAGTACGTCTTGGCTCCACCCCATACTGACTGGTTCCTCTTTCTTGCTTTTCCAACACATCTTCTTGTTGACCTGAAGGCTGTGGATTCAAGAACGCTGTTTACTTTTCCAGGTACAGGGGTGTGACAAATATCGAAAGCCAATTTTGGTTTAAGACAGTAATAACAAACACTGCACCACTTGTGGAATGCATAAACCAGAAAGGGTACATGCGAACACGTACACAAAGAGCATCTGACAGTGCCATCCTTGGCTATAGCAAGGTGACTGGTTACCCTAAACAGTAACCAGTAACCTGGGGAAAAGCGAGAGTGAACACTTTGCAAAGGTTTGCTGTGGATACAGGAAGGCAGATGGAGGAACTGAAGGCCGCTGCAGGGCTCTGCCCGTTGGCGCCTCCGCTCGCCCGGCCCGGCTGCTCCCCTGGGCCCGGGCCCAGGCAAGCCCACTGAAACCATCTAAGAAACAGACCAGGCCGGCATCATGCTGGATCACAAGCTCGGCTCCCTACTTTCCTTTCCCCAAGTGCTGCAGCTTGCCCATTCCCTCTCCTCACTTCACTGCCAACTACAAGTGATTTAGCACCAGGACCTAAAGGAGCCCCTGCCTGGGTGGTAAGGGGCGGAGGTGATGAGTGCACAGTGACGGTGGTCAGAAGTCAGGGGCTGGACGCCGCAGCTGTCCCTTGGCAGGGCAGCTTGCTATGGAGCTTTGTGAGGACGTATCTCCCGGGAAATGGAGGCTCCGAGCTGAACTTGCCAGTCCCTGAGTCACAGCGTGGGTCTCCCCCTGGTGGGTGTGGGGCAGTGGGAGGAGGCTCCGCGGGGGGAGGGGCTCCTGCCGCAGCCCAAAAGGGACATCCTAGCTGGCGTGCCCTCCCTGGGACCTACCTGGGGGGTACTTCACCCTTCCCTACGTAAACAAACAATCCGTGGGTTGGAACTGAGGCTATGCATGGAGCCCGAGGGCACACGTGAAGAGCCAGGTCCTGGGCGGCTCTGAAGGCTGGGCTCCCTGGCCGGGGCTGCCAGCCAGGTAGGGTGTGGTGTGTTTTGGGGGGGGTGGGGGTGGGATGGAGTGGGGACAGGTAGGCCATCACAGGGTTAGGAAAGGGCTACCTGCTCAAGCTGGTAGGCAAGCAGGTCAAAACCGGGGCAGGCAGATTCTCTCTTTGGGGAAAAAAACAAAATCAGTAAGAGCTGTAAACTGACAGTACACGTTTGTCGTTGTGATCTTTCTCTGCAGAACCTAAGGCAACACAGAACAAAGATGAAGGCAGGCGTTTCGTGAACAGCCCGTGGCTCCCGCGGTGCCGGATGTTGACATATACAAACACGTGTGGACACGTCCTGTCTGGTTCCTTGAAACAGGACAAAGACATGTCCTCAGAGGCCCACGAGTGGGATGGCCTGAAGCCAGGGCAGGGCTGGGTGCTGGACGAAAGGCAGGGACGAGTTGTAAGGCGAGGTTCCCAAGACCCTCCAGCTCCGCTTTGGTTTGCAGCTGTCACGGAAACGCCAGGGAACGGCTTCTCGAGACGTCCCATCCCCAAGTCAGATGTCATCAGTCACTTTCTTCCAGGACGGACATCTTCTGCTTCCTTCCAAATAAAGTGCAGATGGTCAAAGGACCCTGGTCTCTCACCTGCCAGTTCAGTCAGCAATGAAGAATAATAAAAACAAAGATGCCCCTCTGGTATACATATATATCTCTCTATATATTCTTTTTTTTTTTTTTTTAATAAAGCCACAAATATAGAACTTTTAAACCGACGTCTCAGACTGTAAGCGAAGGACAAATTTGTGAGACTTGGGGTCTATGAACTCTTCCGAGAGCATGATGAACGGGATTTTCTTCACATTGACTACGAGGCTGAAGTCCAAGCATTTGAGGACAAAAACGAGTCCATCCCGCAGCCCGCTGGTCACGGCCTCATCACTGACAAGCCGCCACTGCATGGCGAGCCAGCGCTCCCGGTCGTACTGCAGCGTGGGGCCCGTGCTGAGGTACCGCTCAAGGAAGGCCTGCAAGGACAAGCGGAGATGCTGTTAGGGAGGGAGCACGCGCTCCAGGCCGTGCTGCTGGGGGCTGCCTGCTCTCACTCCTGGGAAATCATGTCCTCCCAACAAACCAGGACGGCCCCGCAGATCACACCCAATTCCATCAGGCCTGCCCAACGGAGTCCTTGCTGGGGAGGGGAGGCTCCCCCACGTCCTCACTCTCCAACCAGAGGCTGCCAATGGTGGTAAGCACAGAGGCGAGGAAGGTGGGGTGGCTGGTACCCACGTCTGCCCAGAAGCCGTGGCTGAGGCACCAGCTGCCTTTAAGGGCCCAGGTCCCACGGCCCATGCCACGGCTTGTACCTGTTCATAGGTCGGCCTCCTCCCATCCCGAGAGCTCCTCGGGGCAAGTGTCAGGCACGGAAGAGCACTCTGGGAACGTGAGCAGGGATATACCCCGCACACACAAAAACACAGGGACACACAGGGATATACCTGCACACACAAAAATGCGTGCTCTGCCCTTACTGCTGTGTGCCTCTGGGTGAGCCGTTTAACCTCTCTGTGGATGGAGGGCATGACAGCGCTAATGCACAGGGCTGCCGTGAGGACGGAGTGGCTGACTCTAACCATCTCACGGTGCCAGGCTGTTTTATGGTGGATGGAGTGTGCACGTGGCAAGTCCGGGGGATGGCCGGGCCCCATGTCCACCTCCCTGTCTCCCGGCTCCAGCAGGGCTGAGCTCCGTGGGTTCCTCGACGTTCCCCTTGACGTGTGCTGTTCCTCCTGCTGAATGTCAGCCTTCAGCAAAGTCCTCCTGGTCCTTTAAATCTTCTCACACCACTCCCTGAACCTCTCAGACAGGGGAACATGTCCTCCTTTAAGTGCCTATAATCATGGGCATGACTGCCAGGTGACATTTTGCTTTCTGAACAATTACTGCCAACTTGCTTGTCTGAGGCCTACACTAAACTATACTCTCCTGGAAGGCAGGAACTATTTTTTAAATTTGGATTTTCCACATGCCTGGCATATGCTGGGGGGCTCAACAGCACGTGTGTTACATCAATAAATACATCGATTTAGCTTTGAGAAAGAAGAAGAAAGAACGAACCAGGGATCCAGATAGAAAATACTAGGATAAAACATTCTGGTCCTAAACACAGGTCACAGATGGTTTCTAAGTGGTATCCTCTTCCAACCACACCTCACTGCTGCTGCCAGGTACATTATTTCTCATCTATAAGCATATATATTCTAAGGCAGAAGGGAGAGTTGTGCCTCTACTACAACACACACGCATATAAAAATAACTCCTATGTGGGAATTTCCTGGTGGCCCAATGGTTAGGACTCAGCGCTTTCACTGCTGGGGCCCAGGTTCAGTCCCTGGTTGGGGAATTAAGACCCTGCAAGTCACGTGGCACGGCCAAAAAAAAACCAAAAAAAAACAACTCTTATGAATCATAAGGAAAAGAAACAGCTCAACAGTTAGAGAAATGAAATTAATAAGACAATTTATAAAAGAATAGAAAATGAAGATATGAAAAGATGTTCTATCACATTAATAGTTAAGAAATATGACTTCAAATAATAAAAATATATTTCCTTCCTCTTAGATGGGCAATGATCAAAAAGAATGATAACACCCACTGCTGGCAAGGGTAAGGGGGAAATAAATGGTCTCATATCCTAAAGGCAAAAGTGTAAAACAGTAACCCCCTTAGAAGGACAATTAGGCAGGATCTGTACCTTTGATCCAGCTGTTCCTCTACTAGAAATTTATCCTTCAGAAGTACTTGCATAAATGCACAGACATATGTAAAAAAGAGATATTCACTGCAACACTGTTTAGACCAGGGGTTGGCAAACTTTTCTTTAAATGTAAATATTTTTGGTGTTGCAAAGGCGCACACTGTCACAACTACTCAACTCTGCTGTAGTAGAGAGAAAGCAGCCGTAGACAATCTGTAAACAAAAGGGTGTAGCTGTATCCCAATAAAACTCGATTAACAAAAACCACCAACCCCTAGTTTAGAGTAATGAAAGATCTTAATCCAAATGTGCATCAGTAGGCAATCCATTAAACAAACCATGGTATTCAGTGGAATAAGACGCAGCTATTACAGGGAATGAGTCAGATCTGTATGACGGAGATTGGGAAGTACTGACATGGAAGGATAGCCAAGAGACAGCTTTAAGTGAAAAAAGCAAGTTTCCAAACTTTACCTATAAGGTATGAGATCCCATTTCTGTTTTTTTTAAAAATCCATTTCTGCTTTAAAAACACACACACACACACAAACACCTGAAAGAATATACCCCTAACTCTTTATATCAGTAAGAACCATCTGGGGTAGGGGAATGAAAACTTCGCTTTGTACATTATACTTTTCCTTAATGTTTGGATTTTTATACAAAGATTATTAGTTTTAATTCAGAAAAGTATACTTTTTTTAAATGAAAAAGAAAGCAACCAGGAAACTTAAAAAAAAAGAAAAAAACCTTGAAAAAAGGAAAACCACCACTTCCATTCTATGTGGTATGAGCTATCACTTTGCACATGCAGACATATTGTACTCACTTGCAACCACAGTGTTCACAGTTTTTTGCATTCTGTTTTTTGTAACTTAATATTCTAACCAAGATTCTTCCATGTTTTAACAGGTGAAATACTGTAATATTTAAGCCACTGTTCTATTTTTAAGTTATTTCCAGTTTGGAGTTAATACAGATAATTTTGCAAAAATCACCTGCACATATATATTCATGAGTATAGCTGACTGTGCTGAGTACTTTTTCTAGGAGAGGGATTAGTGAGTCAACGAATATAGGAAATGTTATGGCTTCTTACTGAATATTTCCATATTGCTTTTCTAAGGATCGTTACTGGTTAGTGACAATGCAGCCAGCAGTTGTATATTACAAGGCAATGTATGAACACAGGTCCTTATACTAATAATATCACTACCAAGTGTTATGTGTGTACTATATGCAAGCTCATTTACTTTCTACCACACGATTTACATGTCATGCTGCCATATTTAATATAATTCTCATACAACAATCCTATCAGGTAGATACTATTATTATCCCCATTTTATAAAAGAGGAAACAAGTGAAGAGTAACTTAGGCAAAGTCACAAACCAATTAGGTGGTGGAGCCAGGATTTGAACCCACTTCTGTTTGAAGAGAGGTCCTTTGCTGAACCCTTTCTCTACTTTGCCTCCTTGGCCACAGCCCTCTATTAGATGCATGGTTGGTTCTTGTAACAGCCCCAAAAGTGTGCTCACGTCATAATCCAAAAGAGCATTCAATAAAACTAACCCCCTAAGCGCGAAAACACCAAAGCGATGGCGCGTTTTCTATTGTTGATAATAATGGCTATTTATCTGGTCCTTATATTATGACAGACGCTATTTTAAGCACTTCACAGGAATGGACTCTCTTAGTTCTCATGACAACCCAATGAGGTAGATATTAGTATTATCCCCAATTTACAGACTAGCAAACTGAGGCACAGAGCCATTAGGCTCTTGGCCCAAGGTTTCCCACTAGTTGGTGGAGATGCCAGGTTAGAGTGAGTCAACTTGGCCCCAGAATCCGCAGAGTAACCTGAACTACTACCTGGACTGTCTCTAAGTGAAAGTCTTTCCTCTGCTTGAATCTAGAGGCCTTCAAAGGCACATTTTAAAAACGACTGTACCGAAACAACATAAAATAAGTGAGAATCATTAATTCTTATTAGTTGGTGCTTTAGAGAAGCCTTTGATTTTATCATTCCTGGTAATACCCTAAAGTGAGACTTTCCAAGCTCGGTGACAAGTCGCACCTTTGGGGTCATGCTGTTGGTGATGCAGAAGGCCAGGTGCTGCAGGATGCTCTCCATGCTGTGGTAGTGCTGCTGCCGGGTGGTGCGCAGGTACTTCTGCAGAGCCCGGGCCATGGAGGGGAAGATGGCCTGGGCGGCCTCCCTGGGGTCCATCACCTCCCCTGGGGCTTTCTGCTGCTCCTCAGCGTGGAGACGCTGGATGTGGATGAAGGCCTCCTCCACTGCAACCACCAGCCTGCAGGCGATGCAACACAGCAATCAGGACCGTGGTGCAGGGCTTGAGAACAGAGTCACACTGAACATGGGATGACTCCTCCCAGTCTGCCACCAGCTCAGCCAAGGCTCCAGTCCTTAGCTGTCACTGCAGATGGTTGGGAGAGGAGGGGAGGGGAAAGGAAGGCAAAGGCAAAAATAATACGTGGGATGGGGGCTCCAGGGTGAGGAGGAAGGAGGCTGGGAGTCGGAGATGACTTCTGTTCTCAATTCTGCCACTAATTTACTTGGGAGACTCACTTCAGTCCCTTTCATCTTTACAATGAAGGGTTAGATGAAAAGAGTTTTAAGGCCCCTCAAACTCTGGCTACAAAAGGCTCTGCTTGCACTGAGAGGTGGCTGGTGGTGCAAGAAGCAGCCTTACAGAGAGCCAGAGCTGTATCCGCGGATCCAGCCGCCCATACCAGCAGCCCCTGGGAGAAAAGAAGGAAGGGGCCCAGCACACATGATGAAAACCATCTTTGTCCACTTCGGCTAACGTGATCAGATCTTGAAAATCAGCAAGAGCCTGGGGATATAGGGCGGGCCACTCAAAGTGCGGGCTGAGGGCCAGCAGCTTCATCATCAGCTGGGAATTTTAAAGAAATGCAAATTCTTGGGTGGGCCCCACTCTAGACCTACTGAAAAAAGTTAAGTATCCGTTGCGGGTAGGGCCCCGGAACCTGAGATCTGTGTTTTAACAAGTCCTCCTGGTGATGCTTTTGAATGCTGAAGTTTGAGAAACACTGGAGCAAGATTCCCTCCAAAGGCCCAAGCAGGTCATGTTTATAAACTGAAATTTCATTCTGGTTAAAAAAAAAAAAGTCTTACAGAGAACAGACTGTGGGTTGCCAAGGGGGAGGGGGCTGGGGGAGGGAAGGACTGGGAGTTTGGGATTAGCAGATGCAAGCTGTTATACATAGGATGGATAAACAACAAGGTCTTACTGTATAGCACAGGGAACTGTATTCAATATCCTGTGATAAACCATAATGGAAAAGAATACGAAAAAGAATGCATGTATATGTATAACTGAGTCACTTTGCTGTACAGTAGACATGAGCACAACACTGTAAATCAACTACACTTCAATAAAATAAATTTTAAAAAAAGAGAATTAGTATGCCATTCAAAAGAAAAGTGTTACAGGCATGCTAGTGTTGGGGGGTGGGCAGTGTACCTTGCTCTCCGCTTCTTCACCCGTCGTTCATGTTCCGCCTCCTCATAATACAGCTCGTTGTGGCTCGAGTCCCTGCGCCGAGCAGCTGCGGCGATCATTGCCCGGGACTGACCAGTGGCGTTATTACTGGGGCCTTTGGGGGAAAGGACGATGGAGGAAGGACAGTTTTAATGCCTTGGGGCTGCGAAACAGAGCAGAAATCTAGTCCACAGTCTGTCAGCAACGTCTGCCCATCCCCTGTGAAGCACATACACAAATCCCAAAAGTAACTTCCCAGAAGGGTGAACAGGACCCCTGCTCTGCGTTCAAAATGCTCACAAGAAGAAGGAAATCTCCCAAAACCCCAACTTGATGAGTGGAAATGGAAAAAGAACTCCGAAGGAGATGAAGAATGCTTGACGATTAAAATGCTGGCCAAAAATAGCACAGACTGTGCTGAAGATGTTACTTACCATCTGTTACATAAAGTTCCATTTTGGCCATGAGGGCAGCTGGAACATGCATTTCAGCGACAAGACAATGGGAGAGAATGACAGGGATGGGGGGAACAGGACAGAGGAAAAAGAGAGTCAATGGCCACGGAGGCATTGACCACACACGTGCTGGAGTGTCATGGTAGCCACAACTTTTACAGAAAATACCCATGCTTGGGGTCTTGCAAAATGTCATGTTTATTAATACACACCTAGAACTCCTGGTCTCGTTCCCCTGACCACGGACTGTCTTAACTTTTCAGAAGGACGAGAGGCAGATCGTGTGCTTTCTTATGCAGCATCTACTTAATGGCCTGGCTTGCTAGTGGGATTCTGCACTAGGTTTGTGAAATTTACCAATCCTTTAGGATTCACAAGCAAGTGCACATCTCATAGAGCCAAAAACAAAAAAAGGGGGAGGATATTGTCACTAAAACTGACACCGCCTATAAATCACTCGACTTGTTAACAACATGATCCTCTTCTAGGCTTTGCAAAGCTCTTGCCCTGACCCAGGGTACCTGGCAAGAAATGACACCGTGTCCTGTTTCTTGCACTTAACCATCTGATAGCCTGAAACACAGCTCTGATGTCTCCAGCCTGGCCTCTGGCCTCCAGCCACTCACTCAACTCTAGTTCTCAGCCAGGACTGACAAATGCCTGTAAGAATCTCGCCAGAGGCCTGAATTATAGTCTTCATGGATTGAGGTAGCTGAATCTTTGGTAATTTATCCAAATTTTGAAAAGCAGCCTTCTTTTCCTATGAGCTTTCAATGTAAGATGTTCACCACAGGAGGCAGGAAACCCACATCACTACTGTTTCATGTAGTTTTCATAAAATCCTCAAATGAATGAATCTCCCACATATGCAGACTATCAATCAACATTTCTCTAAACATATCTTTGTCAGGAAAAAAAAAAAAAAAAAGGAAAGGAAAGAAAGGAAGAAAAGACAAAAGAAAAAGAAAAAAAGGAAAAATTGTTCTGAAATGAGAACGTACCATAAAGGCAGACCCTGAGAGGGGTAGAACCAAACGGGACATACAGTTTAGTCTAAGTACTGGGTTGGTCAACTGCTCCCTGCACCCACCAGAGACACCACTTCAAGGCACGTACCATCTACGTTGTAGACTTTCAGCCCGGCCATGTGCTTGGCTGCTCGGAATTTGGAGGCTGTTAGGAGGTTGGGGTTATAGATGGTGAAATCTTTATAGTAATTTTCCAGAACCACCAATGCTGCTCGCTGGATACTGAGAAAAGAAGGCAAAATTAATGCAGTTTTTCCAAGCAGGTCCTATGTGAAAAAAAAATCCTCTTTTGGGAGTCAGGTAAAATAACAGATCACCAAGGATAACCGCACATAGAAGGCTCCTGGGTTTCACCACATCTTTTGTCTTCAGGACAAGAATTTAAAGATGAAACTTAAGTCCCATCGTTCAGTGGCTTCTGTGCCTTCTCCCAGGCTACATCATTAGCCTCATCCCATCTAGCCAATAGGCGAGAAAGGAATGTTATACCTTCTCATTTAGATTTGCTTAGGCTACACAGAACTTTCCTCATTTTCTCAGTTTACAGAAGAGCAAACTGAGGACCCCCCAAAAGGTCAAGGACTTACAGATGGCTGCAGAGCTACTGAGTGAAACAACAAAGTGTAGATTCAAGTTTGTCAGGTACTAGAGCAGTGTTTCTACCTACACCTCATTGCCCCTGATGGAAGGAATGTAGGGTTTTCAGTTTTCTGTAGGTCAAAACAACACCCACACAGGGCAGAGTGCACTGGAAAAATATTGGCTGCAAACACTGGTTAATCCTGATTCCTACTCTTCGTCCCATCCATCCCAGGCCAGCGAGAGCTCCCTCTTTCAGAGGAAACAAGACCCTTTTCCCTGAGCCCCCTGAGGCCTCAGCTGAGACCTCACTCTTTCTTGGTCTACAAGGCCTCCTGTTCCATGGGTTGCTGTCCCCAGTCCTCCGCAGGGGTGTGTGAAGAGGACTCCACTTGCCAGTGTTCTGCGATCTCTAACCTGTCACCAGCTTGGCCCCTCTGAGAGCAGCAGAGGAGCAGAAAAGAGGTAGCAGGGTGGGTGAAGGGGGCACCCATACTCAGTATCGGTCGCAAAAGAACATGTTCTTGCAGGACGCTCACCACTTCAAAGAGTGACCTGTAATAATATCGCCAGGGATTTTACATACCTCATCTCATTTGACCCTCACAATCATTCAAGGGAAGAAAACCAAGGCTCAAAAATCTATGACCTGCAAACAGGACACATCTACCAAACAGCAGAGCTGCAACTCCAATCTGCGCCTTCTCCCAGATGTGTGGCCACTGTAGGACAGTGTACGTACGCACTGACCTCTCCAGGTCTCTTAGGTGTTCACCAACCACCAGTGTGCTAAACGCCACACAGTTATTCGTATCTTGCCCTTTATATTTTTCTTCCTGTTTCCCTGCTAAGTAGGTGAGCTTGTAAGGATTATTTACAATAGCCTGGGCACCAGGATAGGGCTGCCTTCAATTCCTGGATGACCACACTGCCTTCTACAGCTCTCCGAGTGGCTCAGGGTTCTTCACACCAAGACAAGACAGCGCCTAACCCATCAGCTTGACACTCTGCCAACCCACTCCTCAGCTCCCCTTGGGGCTGTGCCCCCAGCGTTTAACATGGAGTCGAAAAACAATCTAGAAGTCAATCAGCTCATCTCCTTGAGAGCAGAGACCTGGCAATGCTTTCTTACTCATATCCCCACAGTGCCTCGATCCGTGATCTGCATTCAGTTGGGGCTTAGTATCAACCTAGATATGCACACTCATGCAGGGCCGGGGAAATCTGGGAAGACCAACTTCCAATAACAGAAGTATAAGATTCCTAAGAGCAAATCCACATTCAAAAGCCCTAGTCATTTAGTCTTCCAGTCGCCCACTCACCACTCTCGTATTTAAGAACCTATGTCAGCCAAGCTCTGGGAATGCAAAGATAGGGTGGGAGGAGCTTCTCCTTGCCAGCGGTGTATGTGGAACAGAAGCTCTGTGACCACCAACTGGAATACACAGGGGCTGAGGCAGCACCGAGGAGGGCTTCTAGCCACCTGGGACTTGGGTAGGCATAAGAGCAACTACCTGAGGAAGTGAAGTGGCCCTTGAGTTGAGGTTTGTGTGTCATAGATCTTTGTGCAGAAGTCCCCTTGGCTTCCACAGACACCCCTGCCCAGTGGATCCCCAGTTCAGCATGGCCAGCCTCCTCTCTGTCACTCTGTCTGTGACATTCTCCCACGGGCGGGGCACGTGCCGCTTCTCTATCTCTTGCTCCATCCTGAGGCTGAAGGCGGCCTCTGCCTGCTCACCGGTCACACGCAAACACTCCCTCCTATGCACCTCTACCCGCCTGCCCAGGCACTGCTTTTCCGAAGGCCCTGGGCTTTTTGGAGATGAGGAGCCCCTTTTACCCAGCAGTAGGTCTGTTCATGTGCACAGACTTGCCGCATGCAGGCTACTTCATCCCAGGCTCCTGTGCTGACATGGACACATCTCAAGGGGCCTGGATTCCAGCAGAGAAGTATTTCCCTGATCAAGATTTAAAACTTAAAAAGGCAACTCAGAGGTTATTCTCAGGCCCGTCTTCAAAGCAAACCCTCTTGTGGTTGTGGGCTTTGGCTTTTCTGTTCAGCCAGCCCACAAGGAGGGGGCCCAGGGCATCACACTACCTCAGCCGGGGCCTGCAAGGCAGAGAGGGAACAGCTGGACCGGAGCCTGGCGGCCCTGTTTCCCAACCTCTCTACCCCCAAAACCACCGTGCTGCCTGGAGAAGGGGTGTCTGTCCACACCCAGCTCTGGCAGGGGCCTTGCTCTCCAAACTGGGCAAGTCCACAATCAGCATTACTCCAGAGCCCTGGGCGGCCTGGGGAGGGCTCAGGGACTGGACACGAGCCTCCCCAGGCTCAGGAGCCTTTGCTCAGACAACCAAACAAGGGGGAGAGCTCAGGTGATGTTTTCTTCCTTCAGCCCTGTCTCAACAGAGAGGCACCAGAAAGCCCCAGAATCAGCTGTGGACCTGCCCGCCTCCACAGGCTGACAAGCTAACACGGGAGCTAAAAAAAAAAAAAAAAAAAAAAAAGTTGAGATTTGGATTGAAATCCAATCTGCCTTTCTTCACCTTTTTGAAGAGAGCAGACTATGTAATATACGATGTAAGTCTTGTTGGTGAGTCAGGATCACCAGCCCCAATTAAGTACTGGGCTGTGCCTCGTATGTATCAGGGGGGAGGTGTCAGAGCCCTTAGGGGGCAGGGCCTCCTCCTGGTGCCCACGCTGCAGTCACCTTGAGTACTCACAGCCGTTTTTTCTCATTCTTCACCATGTTCTCCCTCACTACTACTGGCTACCGAAGTCATTCCTAGCTGCTGTCAACCTAGCTGCCTCAGGCAATGATCCTCTGTTCTTGTACATCTTCAACCTTGGTATAAATAGAGAAAATGGGCTTTGCCGCACCGGAGTGAGGAGCTCTGCTCGGGCTAAGTGATATCCGCTCCAGGACGGCAGTCCGATGTCGATTTCAACCCCAAGTCTAAGGGCTTTCTCATTTCTGTTCTGGCTCCTGATTCATGCTCTGGACTGGTTGAGTTTGTTAGATAACTTCAGGATAAAAGAAATCTACGACTACTCTATTATTTGGCATCCACTGAGGGGACACCCTGCAGGGCACCCTAGCATCAGCCTAAGTTACGGTCCCACAATGCCAGGATGCAGAAGCAGCACTATCCTCAGCCAGTGTCGGGGTTCAGAAGCCCCCCGACTCTGCTCCTTGGCGTCTTCCAAATATGGCATCTCACAGAGCCAAAGCAGGGCTGATTTCTTTCAGGAAGCCTTTTCCAACCCTCCGGTCCCCACTGACCTGTCAGGGGAGTCACAAGGGCGAGGCTCGCTCTCCAACAAGCCCCGGGAAAGTCCCCCACGCACAGGGACACCTGCGGTGGCTTCCCCACGGGGCACGGTACTCGTTGGCTCAACCTGCACATTTAGGAAACCCTAGTAACTGCCACAGGTATAGGATCAGTTCTGAGCATGTATAAAACCATGGAGTTTCAGAGGCAGAGGGGCCTCAGAGATGAACAAAGGCAAACCCTTCAACTAGCCCCAGTCTCCGGACCAGACTGCCTCTGGGGAAGGAGGGAGGCAAGAAAAACCGAGCTGGTGAGAAATTTGCTGCCTCTCTTATGACTACCACAGTCATAGACAAAAGACAGTAACCTGACTAAATGATCCTCACGCAGAAACCCCACACACAGGCAGGCAGAGCCTGATGTCCAGCCTGATTGTGGACATGCCCACACCAAAAACCCATGGCAAGGCACACTTTCCCAAGATACGGAACTCTGAGCTCAATAATTACTGTGTTCCAATACACCCTCCCAGGGAAATACCCTTTTTCACAGACCACATATATTTGTGGAAAACAGCGCATGGATACGCATAGCTCGTAACAGAAATTCACTTGAGACCTGCACATAAAAACACAAGTATAGGAATCCCAGATACACCTAGAAAAGGACAACATGGATGACGGACTAGCCATGATCAGGACCAGAAGAAGTTGATGCTGTTCCCAGTGGGAAAGTAACCCCCCTCAACTCTACTTGGTCCGAACTTGAGCTCGTGGATGAGACAGGGCGGCAATGGATCAGCACAAATGTCTGAGGGAATTCAACAGCCACGGCTGAATCTGAAACTCACCCTTGACCATGTTGCCTTACGGGTCTATTTTCTTTTCAGGACAAAGAGGGTGCAATGTGAAATGCTATGTCTAATCAGCTACAAAACATCTTCCAGTGTCAGTGAACAACTGTCATACAGAACTGCCATGGCAATGGAGGAGAGGGCTCACCCTCGTGTAACATTTCTAAAACACATTTGCAGAGAAGCACCTCCGAACACAGTTCAAATTTTAGTGCATAAAACTCTGAAAGACATGTTTTTGAAAAATAAATTCTGAAAAACAAAACCAAACTAATGCCCTACGTATCTGTACCTCCGCAGCCTCCCCACTCTCTCTGACTGTGGGTTTAGGATGCACCCTGTAAATGGTGCAGGCTCAGGGCCCAGAGAGCATGACCCTTGACTCTTCCATTTATTCTTTGACCTTGAACGAGTTAACTCATTTCTCCAAAGCTCAGATTCTTCATCTGTAAGATGAGAATATAACAACACAGAAAACCCTGCTATAACACGGTAAGTGGGCTCCAAAAGAGTCGACTGTATAAATGCATTACTAAAAGGTTAATGCAGTGACTTGGGCCAGCCTGGTGCAGGTAGCTGGTCAGAAAATCTAGTGACAGACTGCAAGACCCAAATATACAGGTTTGGGCTGAGGTCTGGAGTCACCCGTGGTAGTTGTCTCATGAGCTTAAATGTCAATGGGGACAATTCCAAATTCAATGATTTTCTGAGACTTCAAGAGTTGGCACTGAGGCCAGGAAAAATACTGGAGACTCAGGAGTCCACCCTTCACTTTCCTATTTCCCAAGGAGAAGCTGCCTGCTTGGTTTAGGTTTTTGTTAAAGATTAAATGAGATAATATATTTTAAAGTGCCTGACCCAAAGCAAATGGCTTATGAATGGTAGCACCGTGAGCTTACACATCCGTGTTTGGGGAGGCCAATCTGTCCCCTATGTGTACCTGCACTGCCCTCCCCACCAAGGGCTACCACGAGGGCACTACTACAGGAAATGAGCCAGGACCATTGCTTTCTTTAGGGACTTAGACCATAAAGTCATGCTACTCTCTGCGTTTATGCAGTATTGGCTGCCAACTCTCAGCCTCCTGAAAAAACAAAACTTTAGCTACCGAGAGGCATCTGTGGTACAAAAAGTAGAAAAAGCACTGCCTTGGAGTCAGAAGGCCTGGATTCCAGATCTGATCCTGCTACTCTGTAAACCATATAAGTTACTTCCCCTTTCTGGGCCTGTCTCTTGGCTGGTGATAGAGAGGGAATACCAACTACTGCATTTGGTTGTTGAGAAGAACAAATGAAATACTGCCAGTGAAAACATTTATAAACTTACAGGATTATACAAATATAAAATAGTATCATATTACTAACGAGTCTGAGCATTTTGTAGCAAGGGATGGGGTTGGTTGTTGGCTAAACTATTCACACAGTTCCTGGACATAAAAGCATGACCCAATCTCCACTTATATATATATATATATATATATATATTTTTTTTTTTTTTTAATTTATTTATTTTATTTTTGGCTGCATTGGGTCTTCGTTGCTGCGCACGGGCTCTTCTCTGGTTGCGGCAAGCAGGGGCTTCTCTTCGTTGCGATGTGCAGGCTTCTCACTGGGTGGCTTCTCTTGTTGCAGAGCACGGGCTCTAGGCGCACGGGTTTCAGTAGTTGTGGCACACAGGCTCAGTAGTTGTGGCTCGCGGGCTCTAGAGCGCAGGCTCAGTAGTTGTGGCGCACGGGCTTAGCTGCTCCGAGGCATGTGGGATCTTCCCGGACCAGGGCTCGAACCTGAGTCCCCTGCATTGGCAGGCGGATTCTTAACCACTGTGCCACCAGGGAAGTCCCTCCACTTATATTAAATCAGAAAATTTTTGAAATGAAGAGAGTTTTAGCGTTCAGCCAAGCAGAGACTCAAGAATCGAAGAAATCAGAGTCCCTCTAGTCCCAACACGCAATCCAAGCACCAACTCTTTAAAACACCCCAGAAATCATTCAGCCTCTGCTTGAAAAGAAAATGCGCTCTCACTTTGTACTGAAATGACCTTATTTTAAGTTCTACCCATCGGTCCACCCACAGCTTCCTTCCGCACCCAAGCCCCTCTTTCTTGTGAAAGCCCATCATATACTTGAAGAAAACAACTGTGGACATAACCCTCCGCCCTTTTAACCTTCCTATTTTGCAGATAAGGGCCCTGAGGCCTAAAAAAGCATGTGCACACCACCCCGCCCCCCCATACAGAGTTGTCTCTTTCCTATTCATTCACTTTCCTCGGATCTGATTGTGGCTTCTGCAATTAAACTAGCACATGCTACTAAAATCAGAAATATTAAGGCTGTAAGAGCTCACCCAGTCAGAGGCCTCACACTCTGCAGCTTTAAGTTCTCCCAGAGCAGGGAGAAAAGGTGAGATAGGGCCAGGTGGGGAAGCCTTGCTCAGGTTTTCAGCCACTTCTTTTCAAATGTTAATTGCTCCCTTGAGCTCTGTCAACAAAAACAGCTTTCCCACTGTGTGAAAAATGAGCAAGCATTTCCTACATGCCAAAGCCCCCACATAAACACTAGCTAGCTGCCTTTATTCTGACTGCCTGGGTATGTGCTGACAGGAAAGCTCTGGAGAGACAGTGTGCTGGTCATAGAGTGAAATCTGCAAAGGCCCCCCCCTTCAGGGTTAGTGTTCATTATCCCGCCAATCAACTAAGGATGCTAACATTCAGAAAGATTCTAATGACCAGCCTTGACCACTCCATCCAAAGGCAAGTAGGAATTATGAGCACCTGCTAAGTCCTGCTAAGTCCCAAGTGCTGGGATGGATGTGAACGACACCTCAAGGGGCTCACACTCCCGTCGGTGACAACCACCCAAACAGGCAAGTACAGTTGAGTGACTTGGGGGCTAAGACAGAGCATTGGAGTGGGGGTGGGGAGTTTCAGGTGAAGATCCACAGAGGAGGCAAAGCTGAGTCTCAAAAGATGAATAATGGTCACATCACATGGACGACAGCCTATAAAGCCAATTCCAGGCAGAGGAAGCAACACAGGCAGAAACAGGTTGGTGTTCAACAATCCACCTAAATGGCTACAACAAGAGCAATGGGGTCACAGTGCTGAGTCCTAGGACAGCTCTGAGAAACCTGATGGGGTGGGTTGAAGAGCATCTCCCCCAAATCCGCATCTACCCAGAAACTCAGAATGTGACCTTATTGGTCTTTGCAGATGTAATTACAATTAGTTAATAAGATGAGGTCATACTGGTGTCTGTGTAAGAAGAAAATAGGACACACAGAGAAGGCCGTGTGATGACGGAGCTGAGATGGGAGGGATGCAGCTACAAGCCAAGGAGCACCAAGGATTGCAGGCAGTGGCCAGAAGCGAGGACGAGCAAGGGAGGGCTCTTCCCTGGTGCAGAGGGAACACGGCCCTACCAACACCTACATTTCGGACTTCTAACCTTCAAAACTCAGAGAGAAAATTGGTTCAAGTCACTCAGTTTGTGGTCCTTTGCCAGCAGCTGTAGGAAGAGAATACACTTGTATTTAGGGAAAGCAGGATGGAGGCAGGTAGAGGGCAAGGCTGAGCTAAGGTTAGGTGGCCGAGGTGCTGCATGAATGGCAAAGGGGAGAGGGTGAGGAGAGAGGACGAGGGAGGGAAAGGTCGGTGGGGGCATGGGGGGGTGGGTAGCAGAGAGGGTGAGCCAGCTGAGAAGACCCAGAGGACAACGGCCGTAAAGGGGCCTGGGTACCACGGATCTTTAAGGCATGCCTACCCGGTAGGTGAACTTTAGGCTGGAACCCAGGTCTTTGAGACAACTCTAAAATGCAGGCTCCAAAATGAACGTTGACTCAGCTTCTTGGGAAAATTCCCACCCTGGGAGAGAGCTTGATGCCCTCGGTTTCACCTGACTGCTACTTCTCCCCGGGACAGTCACCAAGGGTTACATCTTCCTGAATGTGTGGGCTTCACTGCTCCCTGGACTTGGAGAGAAACTGACTTTGTGACCGAGAGTCAGGAGCATTTGCAGTAACATCCGTGTGAGTCCTAGAGACGCACATATAATTAGCCCCTGAACGTTGCTGCCACCTCCTCTGCTGGGAACCGGACACACGAGTGTTCACACCTCCTGGCCCTCCTGTCCTTCAATTAAAATGTTTGTCTTACAGCTGCATTGGGGGCAGTAGCTTACACAAGTCCCACACAGACAACAGGCAGTGATCACCTGGGAACTTGAGAACAGGGAGCGGCAAAAACTGGAATCGGCACCTGTTTACTGACAGGTCTGGGTTAGGATGCAGGAAGATCTGGGAGAAAGGCAGGACGTTCTGGGAACTTCTCATGACAGAGCGGGGGGGACACACGTGGCTGCCTGAGATCTTGAGATGCGAGGCCAATCCTGAGAGGGGACAGTGGCCAGCGTCCCTGTCCTGCTGGGGAGGCCCATGGAGGCCCTTCTCCAGGCCACATGGATCCTCCAGTGACCCAGGCGTGCCGGTTCCTCAGCTTCAGCGACCAAGTTCTCTGAATCGAGATTCGAAAACTGGCAGGTGTCCCTGGACGAGGCTTTGAACACCAGCTGCAGACAAGCGCTGCAGGGGATCCCCATTGAAAGATAGCAAACTGAGACCAGAAGCCGCATAGTCCTACAGGGGAAGGAGGTGAAATGTGCTGTCTGGCGGGGCACACAGGGCACTTCTCCAAGCCCTTCACTGTCCCGCTTTAAGTTCCTGCTAAGAAAGTGTAACCTGGGAAACACCCTCTCTAATAAAACAAGCAAAGTCTGGGAGGAGACAGTCTGTGAGCACAGAAGTGGCCAACAGCTACATGCAATGCCCTGGTCCTCCTGGTCGCAGCAACTAAACAACGAGACGTGTGTCATTCCTCTAGGCTGCAACACGGAGAGACCACCGGGCGGTTCTGAGTGTGCTGACAGCACTGATGAGAAAGCCCCCACCTAGGGGATGATCCAGTCAGAGCTGGCTGTCCCGTAACAGAAAGATGCTGGCAGACCCCTTGCACTGGGGGGACCTACGAGATGTGCTTCCCCTCAAGTGGCAGGTTTGGCTACGGCCACATCTGCCCAGAGAGCTCGCAGCCCACTTCCAGGCCAGGGCACAGGCCCCTCCCACAGGATCCAACCTGGGCTGCACCTGCCATGGGAAAACAGCCTTCCAAGCTTTAAATCACTGAGCTAAATCACACCAGATAAACATCGAAGACGACCACCTGTTCTGGGTGCCTTGAAAAGCAGATTTAGATCGGGACCAAGAGCAGCTCCAGACCCACCCAAGATGCTCGGCTGGCCTGCTCTTATCCAGCCTCACATCCTCCTGACACGGGTACCTCTGGCCCTGGGAAGAACCGCAGGTACCCAAATAGAAAGGTCTGGAGGGCAAGGGCAACCAGTCTAGCCAATGGATCTCTGCTCACAGAGACCAAGCGAGGCCAATACGGAGCAGGACAGGGAAAGGGGACCCTGTTCACTTGCCCTCTTGAGTGTTAGCGTACCACACACACTGAACCAAATCACACCCATCAATCTGTGGAGGAGCGTGCAGAAAGCCAGGCAGGCCGAGGGGCGAGTCCTTGGGAAAACGGACCACACACCACTCCAGTGCGGATCCACCACCCGCCGCCAGGGGCTGGGGGTGGGGATGGGACCATGGAAACCAGGTTCACGCCCAGGGCTCCGTCCCCTTACTCTCCGCCTCAGAGCGAGGATCTGTGGGCAGACGCCGTGCGAGGGCAGCCTTCCCAGCTGTAACTGCTGCCAGTAGGCAGCTGAGCAAACACAGGCCCGCAGTGTCCGGCACCTTCCACTCTCATTAAAGCCACTTTTAACAGGCACCACGGGGCCAAACCACAAACGGCAGCTCTGAGCCCGCCTTCGAAATTCTCCCACAGCAGAGCAGAGCGTGAGCAAAAATCTGCACACGCTACTCTTTAGCTCTTACTCGTTTTCATCCTTTGTTTCCTTAGGGAGTGGGGGTGGGGACTGCTAATATCTTCACTGAAAAGCAGCTACGCAAGAAGGCACATTTCCAAAACTGAGACTGCATGGGAAACCATGATCATAAAAAACATGAACCAAGACCTTCAGCGGTCAGTTTAAAACACGCCCTCACTTCACAGGCGTTGGAGCCAGGCCCGCGACAGTTGGTGCTGGTGCTGAACGTGGGAGGGAGGGGCCCACAGCCCAGCGTGACGGCCAAGCCTCATCAGTGGGGTAATCACCAGCTTTGATATCATTTGACCCAGAATCACAGACACAAGATCTCCAGTGGAGCTGGATATATCCCGGTGTTACTGGAGTAACCTTAACCTCCCCAGGAGACTCTCCTTTTCTCACTTCTAACTAGAAAACCAAAGTGCCATCGAGAGAAACAAGGCCCCCACTCAAGCTGGGAAGATGCAGGCGTGAGCTGGAAGAGAGGACAATAGGAGCTCTGTTTCATGGGGTTAAGCTCTGCTCATTGATCCGTGGTTTCCTGGGGCTTTAGGGTCAAAGGTCACCAGGGTGCCTAACGTTCCTGTCTTAGCTCGGGCTGCCATAACGAAATACCAGAGACCGAGTGGTTTAAACAACAGAAGCGTCTTTTCCTACAGTTCTGGAGCCTAGAAGTCCAAGCTCAAGGTCTGGCCAATTCAGTTTCTGCTGAGGACTCTCTCCCCTGGCTTGCAGACGGCTGCCTTCTCACTGTGCCCTCACATGCTTTTTCCCCAGTCTGCGTGCACCAGGGGAGAGAGCGTGCAGGCAAGCTCTCTGGTGTCTCTCCTTCTAAGGCCACTAATTTTAGAAGATCTATGAACTCCCTTAACCTTAATTACTTCTTTAGAGGTCCTATATCCAAACATAGCCACACTGGGGGTTTAGAGCTTCAACCAATGAATTTGGGGGTAACATTCCACCTCTGGTTCCCCCAAAATTCATGTCCTTCCTGCAAAACACATTCATTCCATCTCCACAGCCCCCAGTCTCTTAACTCATTCCAGCATCAACTCTCAGCCTAAAGTCCCAAGTCTCATCTAAATATCATCTAAATCAGATACGGGTGAGACTTGAGGCAAAATTCCTCTCCAACTTCACAGTGAACCTGTGAAACCACACCAGTTATGTGCTTACAAAATTTCACGGTGGATCAGGCATAGGATAGACATTCCCATTCCAAAAGGGGCAGACTGGAAAGAAGGAGGGAGTAATGGGTCCGAAGCAAGTCCAAAACCTAGCAAGGCAAATTCCATCAGAATTTTTTTTTTTTTTTTTTGGCTGCGTTGGGTCTTCGCTGCTGCGTGAGGGCTTTTCTCTAGTTGCAGCGAGCGGGGGCTACTCTTCAGTGTGGCGTACGGGCTTCTCATTGCGGTGGGTTCTCTTGTTGCGGAGCACGGGCTCTAGGTATTCGGGCTTCAGTAGTTGTGGTGCACAGGCTCAGTAGTTGTGGCACAAGGGCTTAGTCACTCCACAGCATGTGGGATCCTCCCGGGCCAGGGATCAAACCCATGTCCCCTGCGTCGGCAAGTGGATTCTTAACCACTGCACCACCAGGGAAGTCCCTACATAGATCTTAACGCTTGAGAATAATCCTCTTTGGTTCATCACTTTGCCCTTGGGGCTCACTGGGGTGGCAACATCACCCTCCTAAGGCTCTGTGGGGTGGCCCTGCCAATGGAGCTGTGTGCACTGGGCACCTGGCCCACTGAAATCCAGGCAGGGGACCATCCTCTGAAACCAATGGGGAAGCAGCCTTGCCCCTGGCCCTGTGGTAGGAGTGATGAATCTGAATCACCTTTGGAGTCATTCTTCTCTTTTCTTGAAGGATAATGCATGTTCATAGCATTCCCTCATTCCACCCCACTTTCTGTTTCCTTTAGTCCCAGCTGACAGTGTTTCTACTGGTATAATCCCATCTTTATTCCTGGCTTCTGCTGAGATGGCTGAGTCCATCCCTGATTCACACCCATATACTAATCTCCTTATCAAATGGCTGTCAGTCACCCCCTTGGTGTTCTCTTTAGTATATGCTTCATCATTTTTTTGCAATATGGATAGGCCGAGAATTTTCCAAATCTTCAAGTTCTGGTTACCGTTTGCTTAACAATTCCTCCTTCAGTTTATCTCTTTCCTCCCATTTTACTATAAGCAATAAGGAGGATCCAAGCTGTACCTTCAATGCCTTGCTTAGAAATCTCCTCAGCTAAATATCCAATCTCATTGCTTCTAAGTTCTACCTCCCACAAAAACACTAGAACATGAACATAATCCCACCAAGTTCTTTGCCATTTTATCACAAAGATCACCTTTTCTCCATCATCCAATAACATGTTCCTTGTTTCCTCATTTCTAGCTATGAATTTTTCAGGGAACACATTCAGTCTGTATTAGTTCCTTTTCAACACAATGCTACAATCATACATGATCATAAATTTCCACTGTTTGAAAAGCAATCCAAGAATCATTTCTTCTAAAGCATGGGTGGTTCTGTGATCAGTAACCAGAACTTTGATTAAATGGTCCATGGTCAATGCCAATTCGTAAGATACTTTTAGTCTCAATGAATGAAGCATTGAGTTAAAAAACCTGCTGGCTGAATTAGGTACAATGGAGCTTCGGCAATATGAATATCTTACAGAACGGGTCACTGTGAATAGACAAGTTTCCCAGAGGACTGAGACAAGAGTTAAATCTGCTTTTGTGGTTTCTGTCCTTGCTGATGACTACCAGCGATCACCCTCCATTGATGTTCATGTACCTCCTTATAGCAGCTCTTTCCCTGACTTGAAATAGGTTACTTCTGGATTCTTGGAGATCTCAAAGTCAATAATTAAATTTTTTAGAACTATAAGAATATGCAGGCTCTGAGAATGAGGGCCTGAGGTTGTTGTGGGAGCCTGCCACACAGTGAACCCCAATGAACCAACGCTTCCAATATCCCCCACCTGGTGCAGTCTTTGCCCCTTAAATCTGGGCTGGGGCTCTGACTTGCTCTAAGAAGAGGATGCACTGCAAGTAGTACTGGGCGAGTTCCCGGCCTAAGCCTTATATATAAGCTTGAGAGCTTCTGCTTGTGTGTTCTTAGCAGCCCTGAGAAGTTGTCTAGCTACACTAATGAAGACACTACTCCCCCAGAGGGAAGGCCCTCTGGGGAAGGAGAGAACCACAGAATACCCTGGACAAGAAAGCAGCAAAATCCCAGTGGATTCACCACATGACTGCAATTACACAGGGACCACTGGCCAGAGCAGCCAAAGAACCTCCCAGCTGAGCCCAGCCCACAGAACTATGAGAAATGATAATAATGTTGCCCTAAGTACTAAGTTTTGGGATGGTTTTAACAGCCATAGATAAAAGAGGTCTTCTTTGGCAGGGGTCCCCAACCCCCAGGCCACGGACCGGTAGCGGTCCTCGGCCTGTTAGGAACCGGGCCACACAGCAGGAGGTGAGCAGCGGACCAGCGAGCAAAGCTTCATCTGTCGCTCCCCATCACTCCTATTACCGCCTGACCCGCACCCCCCCCACCCCCCCCCCCCCCGCTCATATCAGTGGAAAAATTGTCTTCCATGAAACCGGTCGCTGGTGCCAAAAAGGTTGGGGACTGCTATTTTTCAGGACATGTGACAAACAGAAAGTTAAAAATGTTTGACCAGGGGACTTCCCTGGTGGCACAGTGGTTAAGAATCCGCCTGCCAATGCAGGGGACACAGGTTCGAGCCCTGGTCCAGGAAGATCCCAAATGCCACAGAGCAACTCAGCCCGTGCGCCACAACTACTGAGCCTGCGCTCTAGAGCCCGCGAGGCACAACTACTGAGCCCACGCACCACAACTACTGAAGCCTGTGTGCCTAGGGCCCGTGCTCCACAAGAGAAGCCACCACAACGGGAAGCCCCTGCACCGCAATAAAGAGTAGCCCCCGCTCGCCGCAACTAGAGAAAGCCCGCGTGCAGCAATGAAGACCCAAAGCAGCCAAAAATAAATTAAAAAAAAAAAAAAAGAAAAAAAAGTTTGACCAGACAAAGGCTCAAATCTACTTACTACTGTGGTTATAAGGCAGAGGCTTTGTTTGCTGAGTGACTGAATAAAAGAACCAGTGGAGCTAAGGAACGACCGTAGAGTGGGAGCCAGCCATCTCTGACAAGCCTCTTCGCACCCTCCTTTCCAGCCCTGAAGCTATGATTTAAATGAGATAGAACAAGGTGTACAAAAATATCTAGCACCCAGCCTGGTTCATGGTAAGCACTCAAAAAATGCTTACAAGTCCACTCATGCGTTCTTAAAGCAGTGACGTGAACATGAACACATCTGTTCAGGGGCACCACAGTGAAATGGTTAAGATCATTCTGGAACCAGCCTGGGCTCAGATCCTGGATCCTACAATTACAAACTGTGTGGCCATAGACAACCTACATAACTCCTCCAAGCCTCAGTTTCCTCACCTGAAAACGAGGGTAACAGTGCCTACCTCACAGGATTGCTGTGACGATTCAATGAGTTACATGTTAAGAGCTTAGAAGGTACCTGGCACATGTTAAGGTCTATGTCAGTGTTAACTGGTAAGGTTTCCATTGTTGTTGCTTTGTTCTGCATCTTGGATTCAGTCAGTCAATTACACTGGCTGCTATGCTCCAATATTTACAGGATTTACCTTTAAAGATTTCAAAACTGAGAAATCATTAATGAGGATCATTAAAAGTCATTTTAAGTCTCTTTTTTCTTCCGGGTTTCTCCCCAGATACAGTCAGATCTAAACCTAGTGTTTGGTGAAATCCTGGAAAAGTTAGCAACTCATCGCGAGAACTTGGCCAAGAAAAGTGACACGTGAGGTATGTGTGGAGAATTACGAACCCAATGTGCCAAGACCCCAGGATGCTGCGGAGAACACGGGCACGGAGTGTGAGGCACAGGAAGGCGCTGGTTCCTTGCGGTTTCAAGCAGGTCCCTGAACCTATGGCTCGGGGCCCTCAATTGTAAAGGGGCGACACCACTACAGCACCTGCCCCCACCCCTGACAGCAGCGAGGAGGGGAAAGGGAGACATCCCGAAGAGCCCTGGTAATCCCTACGGCACTGGGCAAAGGTTAGGATGTATCTTAATCTACTTTGGGGTCTCACTTTGTACAACTGGAACCTTTTACATTTCTGAAAGTTTTCAAATAAGCCCAGACCCCCGTTCCTGCCAACAAGCAAGGCCCCTGCAAGTACCTTTTGTGAGAGCTAAGGAGAAGCATATTTTAAGACACTAAAGAATAGACATTTTTCTGACTATTCTCAAAAATAGCTCAGTTGACTTTATAAAATCACCTTTGAAAACCAAACAACAAAAGAACTCGCCATCGCTCTGCATCCCAGCCCAGTAGGTCGCTGCTCCGGGGAGGGCCTTACATAACAGGAGAGTAGACTGGCCTGATTCTGGGCAGGTCTGGGGATGACCTGCTTTTCTGATCCCCGGGACCTGCTTTGTGTCTATTCCGATTCCCCCTTCCCTCCTGTTTTGACACTTTACAAAAGGGCTTAGAAGTTCTATTTCTGGCCCAGTGACTCTTCCAGCCACCGATGGGTTTAGACCAGATTTAGCCCAAGGCTCGGCGGGTGACAGGCCCACGGGGGCCAGCAGGGAGAGACGGATGCCGAGCTCGCCCCAGATCTCGCAGCCTGGCTGTCGCATGGGTGGCCGGCCCCGCCCGAGGGTTCTGGGAGTAAAGACACCTCTCCTTCCCTGGCCATCTTTCCACCCCACAGCCAGGGTCTCCATGTGAGGGGCAAGAGGGGCCTTATGAAGGCAGGAGAGGAGGAAAACAAATGGCCCTGCAGAGGGGCCGGAAGGAAGATACGGGGCTACCCCCGGGCCGCCTTCCGTCTCCCTGGGGAGCTGGGGTGAGTGGCTTCAGGGATAGCAGGTAAGGACTAGGCAGCTGTTTGGTCATGGCGAGGACAACCCCGAGGGGTCCGCAGCAAGCCCTGGGCCGCACAGCACCGTGGGCCCTGCGTCTCTTGCCCAGGTCTACCCCTGGCTGGCGCAGCCATGTGGTGAGGAACCGGGACCACACACAATTTTCTGCACATACCGTGGCACACGGCCCTGGGGCTGTTTTGTGTGTCCCCTCGCCGCCTCCACCCTGATCCAGCACGTAGAGCAAGCAGTCCTAGAGGGAGGAGGGACATGGGAGCCCACGGAGGGAGTCAGCCCCACTGCCTGGACTACCTAAAGTGGGAAGACTCCCTTCCCCTTTCCACCTTCGCAGGTGGGATTCACACAACTAGGGCTGAGCCAATACACAAAACCACGGCAGGCCTCACAACGGGCCAGGGTATTAGCTACTTACATTTACAGAGTCCCAAATGTCACTCATCTCTCTGTGACCAGAGCTGGATTTCTCTCCACCCTCCTGACCTTTAGCAAAACCTGTCCAGTCCTGAGATCGATGTGTGGCCGGGCTTTATCTCTGTCACTGCCTGAAGTCCCCCCTCGTCCTTCTGTGTTCCCGTCGCCCACTCCAAGGCCTGTGTCTGCAACTGTGCACTGCACAGTGTGGCACTGGCCCCCCTCCAAGGAGTTCCGGGATAGAGCTTTGGAGGCAGGCACCCTGTGTCTCTGGAGCCCCCCAGGTCCGGGCTCTGTAGGCAGCAGACGTTTAATACAAGTCTGCTGGTCATTCTCCGATGTAAAATATGGGGAAAGAAAGCTGCCTGAGATGAATAAGCAGCAGAGACTTACTTGCCTTCAGAGCCCCTCTGGCATCTGCAAAGGACTCAATACACCTGATTTCGCTGCGTAGAGCCTGGGAATCAGACACCGATTCCCTCCAAGGATCGGTCAAAGTGGCACAGGCCTTGAATGCGAAACCACCCCAGTCCTCAGGCGGTACATCTGAGCCAGAGGAATGAGAGAAGATTCGTGCCAACACCGAGATGGTTTGGCAGTATCACGGACTCCAAACCGGGGTTGGGCCACCTCCCCGGGGCCCCAGCCAAAAATATGACAAAGCCCATTGTTCTGATCTCCACTGAGGTGCCCTTGCCATCTTGGCTGCTTTGCAGTATCACAGCAGTAATAGCTACAACCAACAAAGTGCTTACCATACGCCAAGCAGGTTACACACGTCGACACACATGTTGATGCAGAGGAGGGAGGAGAGCCCTAGGAGAGGACAATGTCACACATCCCAGGTCATTCTCTCATCCGGTAACCATCTGAGTGCCAACCATGTGCTATGCTCTAGGCCAGGCACTGAGGATGCAAAGAAGAGTAAGACACAGCACCTGTCCTCAGAGAGCCCACAGTTTGTGGAAGAAAACATAGAAAAATAGGCCAATGACGCCACGTGAGAGATGCCATAATGGGGGCATTAACTTAGGTCTGGCTTCATGGCATCTAGCGGATCCTAAACAAAGCTAGTCATGTTCTTTTGTATAAATTACTTAAATTCCCTAAACCCCCATCTCCTCATCTGTAATATAGGGATGAATAGTACCCACACCAAAGAGTTCTGTGAAGACAATCTATACAAAGTGCTTACCTCGGGGTAAATAAAAACAAAATAAAATAAATAATGATGATCACTCTTTTAGTTAACCACAAAATAATTAGATTTTATGCACAGATTTAAAATATGACATCTTAATGTATTTCTAACTTCTTCTCACACGCATACATTTTTAAAACACTCAACTCTTCCAAATTTGTTCTTGATTCTTTACTGGAGGATCACTAAGGTGACCATATAATTTATTGCCCAAACCAGGACACTTGTGAGAGTGGGGAGAAAAGGAATGATTAATAATTCCACTGGGACAATGGGGTAAACCAGATGTACCATTATGAACAAAATGGAACCGCTGATTACTCTATCGTTCACAGGCCAATTTCCGGAGCAAGGTCAGCAGCCATCACTAGGCTTCCTTTCTCCATCATTTTTAAGAGCTGCCAACAACTTTGGAAATAGGCCCAATAAAACTCCAAGCTGGAAGAGAGCCAGTACCTGTGCCACACCATCTAGAAATCAGGAAAGTCAATGCACATGAACAACCCCACCTCCACCCTGCCATACACACAGACACACACACACACACCTCCTCCCAAAACCTGAAAAAAAGAGTCAGAGCCCGGTCCTGGCTCTTGGCACCTGCCGTCACCCCTCACTTGTTGAAGACTAGCCGTCTTCCAGCAAGACATCAGTGGTCCTTCCGCCCCTAGACGATCCCCCTCACCTGAGGTGTCCAAAGCTGTAGAAGCGGGACTCGCCATCAGTGGAGCGGACCACCTGCAGCGTGAACATGGGCTGCAGCTGTCTGAGCTCCAGCAGGACAACGGCCAGGTAGTGGATGAAGAGGAGGGCGTCCACGAGGGAGACGGCGTATTGCACGATGCCCTGGTAATTTCGGTCCCGAGAGTCCAAAATGCGGACCCCGTAAAAAAGCCAATAGGAAACCACGAAGAGAAAGATGAGGACCAACAAGAGGGCACGGAACACGAAGATCCGCGGCACGTCAGCTCTCTGCTTGCGGAAGAACAGCGCCCAGGTCCCAATGAGCAGGATGAGGAGCTTGAATGCCATGGAGATGAAGAGTCCCTCGCAGATGGTGCCGCAAGGCTCCAGCTCCTCCCGCCACAGGATGGGGGGCAGCAGGATGAAGGCGATGGGGGTGAGGAAGACCAGGAGTCCGAGCACCGTGGCGACGGTGAGGCCCAGGTAGCGCCTGCAGTCCAGCCCCACGCTGTCCTCCATGTCCTTGCTGATGCGGGCGATGTCCTCCTGCGAGATGCTGTGCTCCGACGTGCCCGTGATGGCCGTGGTGGTCTCCCCCCAGTTGTCATCCTGACAGGGAGAGGACAGTGAGGGTGAAGAGCCACATGGCAGGTCACGTGTAAAAGCCACAAAGCCCGCGGAGGCACGGGGGACAGGGAGGGCCCACCTCCTTCAACCAACCCACGTGCGTGGGCTTCCTGGGAAATGGAGGCTTAGCTCTTTAAATAGAGGAAATTTTTTAACTTTAACAATTTTCATTGAAATTTTTCAAAATGTACTATATATTTACCTTTTCAAACAGAGAAAACATAATTTGACCTGTTTGCGTGTTTGGGTGATTCGTGACTACAACAGTGATTATCGTCCACTGTGTTGGCATCCCTGAGAGGCTCGGGGATAGACAATCCTGCTGTTAGACTAACGTGTGCGAGCTCACCTACCGCCTAAGGAGAGAACCCTCTGCATTTCCTTCCTGATTCATGGCTGGGCGATAAAGGCTTACTTTAAAGCCCAACTCCTGAGTGGGGAGTATTACTATGCCCTCCAGGAGCTCTGAGGAGGGAAGATCTTGCACAGGAGGGAAACTTACATGGCTATATACAAATCAAAAGCCACCTGTAGTTGGTACACACATCTTTTAAAACTCCATGATGTTTTCAATAAGTATCAAGCACTCTGACAACATTTCTCATTGAACAAGCTAAGCAGATGCAAGTATCTCTGGCCAGGACAGCTCAAAAATTCCTCCCTAAACACATGTTCTCATGGCAAACTAAACATCCAGAGCATAAAAATACTGAGATTACTAAAATGTATGCCTTTTACTTTCTTGCTTTCACTGTCTCACCTTCTCTTGCTTTTTAAAGTCTGAGGTAGTTTGGAGTGATTGTCTCTTCATTTAACATGATCCAGTTGCCAGGGTTTTAAACAATTTCGCTACTTCTCTAGCAACTAGGACGTCATTCCAAAGCAACAACAGAGCAAGAAGACAATGAAAAGCCACATTGGGTCCAAAGAGGTTTTTGCCTCAGAAATTTGTGTATATGATTTAACTTGGAAAAAACAGTCAGCCATGGTGGTAAGTTGGGTGCAATTAATGCGTAAGATACCAATTTAGAAAAATCTAAGTTAATAGCTGAATCAGCAAGAGAGAGATCTCACAGCCAAACAATAACCTCAAATCTAGTAACAATCAAAAAAATTATGATTCATGAAATGTATAAGTTATGGCAAGAAATAGTGGTGGCGGCAGGGAAGGTCTGGACCTGCGAACAATAGTTCTTCAACTTGGAAAGTTACAAGTATCAAGTACTATGAGGGAAGTTACTAGTTAAGATAACAGCCAGAAGCAACCGCTACTCTCTCACTGCTGGTGGAAGTTTAAAATGGTATAATCACTCTTGAAAACTGGTCTGGTAGTTTCATATAAATGTAGATTTACACTTAACCGTATGGCCCAGCAATTCTACTCCCAGATTTTTACCCCAAATAAATGAAAACATATGTCCACAAAAAGATGTGAACCAGAATGTTCTTAACATCTTTATTTTCATGCCAAAAACGATGCAACCCAAATGTCTATCCACCATGAGAATGGAATAACAAATTGTGGTATATTCATACACTAGAACACTACTCAGCAAAAATAAAAAAGAATGAATTGCTGAAACACAGCAAAACATGGATGAATCTCAAAGTTATTATGCCGAGTGAAAAAAGTCCAAAACAAAAGAATATGATTCCAATTATATTAAATTCTAAAACAGGCAAAACTAATCTACAGTGATAGAAATCAAAGCAGGGCTTGCCTTAGAGGGGTTTGGGGGCAGGGGTTGACTGGGAAAGCATAAGAGAACTTTCAAGAGTGAAAGTAATATATCTCAATAGGAGTGTGGGTTATATGGGTTTATTCAGCTATTACAACTTTTCAAACTGTACACTTAAGATCTGTTTATTTCTCTGTGTGAATTTACTTCAATTTTGAAAAAGAAAAAAACACAAGCACAAGAAGAAACAGCCACACATCCAAAGATGGACAACTTGCTTTAACATAAGGTGAGTTTACAGATTAGTAAAGTTACTTTGTAACACTCTTAGTGAAGGCAAATATTGGATTCCATGTTTTGTATTGGGCCTAATATTCAGTTGATGACCGGTGTTGAAATAATGATCACTAGTATTGTGGTCATTTTGTTATGTAGCTGATTTAGCTACTCACCCTTTTTCCTGCCAAAGAGTTGCTAACTAAATTCCCTGTCCATTTTAAGAATATGTGCACATCTGTGCCTAAAAAATGAAGATGTCCAAGAATCTTCCCAAGACTGAGGTTCTTAGAAGAGAAAGGATCTTAGATCTTCTATCTCAATCCCCTGGATTTTCAATGAAGAAACTGAGGCCCACAAAGGTTGTGAATGCCCAAAGTCAAGTCACATAGCTGCTGAGAAGTACAGCCTTTCAATGCTTTTCCCTGGTGTAAACACCAACAGCTTCCTAATGTAGCTTCCTAGTGAGCTACAAGATGTAGAGAAGATGACAGACGAAATGCCTTCACAGTGGGCCACCAGCACCTCTGAATTCACATCCAGGAGGAAACTGACCCCTGCAGCACTTAAGGGTGGTCCAGTCTTAGGATTGGCCCCATCCATCCAACCATTCCTCTGGCCCTCTGGCTCTCCATCCCTATGACTGCCCCAGAGCCAAGGCAGGCTGTGCAATAGTAAGGACTAAAGGCATTTACTTACCACTGAACAAACCCCACATTCAACCACAACTGCAGCTTTGGCTTCTAAGAGCATCTTGCATGCTCTGAAGAATTCCAATTTCAGTCCATATATCTGCTTATAAATGCACATCTGTCTGTACCCGTAGGTACACACAGATACATGCTTATCTATATCTTTACAGCTGTGTGGGCACACATCAGTTTATTTGGGGCCAAGGCTAGACATGCATATACTTCAAGGGGCTGTGCAAACATGTTTCTGAGTATAGCTCAGATGTTTATTCAAATCAAGTAGACTGTGAGACAGTTGGGACCCAGAGAGAAGAACGCACACAATGTTTTAAAAAAATTAATAAATAGTCCATATTTTAAAATTGGATGATTTCACATAAAATCCTAACTTCCAGCTTTTCTTAAATATTGCAAGACCCAGGAACACTGAATTCCTGCATTCCTGCTGTTTCCTTGACAGAGGAAATGCATTCTCCAGGTGCCAGATTCTATCACTCCACGCCACAGCCATGACACTGACATGCCACACAGATTGCTATTTATTCCCAAGCTAGCCTGATATATTTTTGCCTCTTCTGTGTAACCCAGGGTCTATTTCACTCACCTATGTTTCCCTAGCAGGCATCTAAGTGTACAGCTCCAGGTTTAGTGAGGCTTCGTCTGGGCTGTCCTAACCTCTCAGCTCTTCTTCCTAACATGACTTAGGGTCTCTGGAGAGCGAGTTTCCTTCTCTCTTACACTGCTCTACTTTGGAGTGAGTCTCAGCCTGCAGCCTGCAACTTTCCCTTCTCTGCTCTGTCGTCAGCCTTGCTGGCTTCTTTTCAACACCATTCAAAGCAGGCCAACCAATCACACTTCAGAAGAATCCTCAAGCTAGCCAATGGTAGGTCGGGCTGTCCTTAGACCAACAAGAAACCACAGGATATAGATAAACTAATTAACATGCTAGAAAAATAAAGATAAAAACCCAAGAGAACCTATTACAACAAGACTTAGGAAAACATTTACAGAAAAGAGGCTTGATCAAGTGCCAGTGTACTTACAGACTGCCTTTGATCCTTACCTGAGCTTCTTCCGTCCGAGTAGAATCATTTGCCAACAGGGGCTCTCCGGTGGGCGCTTGAATGGTGACAGATTTTTCTGACCCTCTGCCATCTTTATTCCGGGGCGATTTGTGCCTCTCTCTATTTCTTTCCCTGAAGAAAAATAATGAAAGATAATCAGCTAGCACATTTATGCCATGTTAATTAACCCTCATCAAAACATGTTATAGGACTTCCTTGGTGGTGCAGTGGTTAAGAATCCACCCACCAACGCAAGGGACACTGGTTCAAGCCCTGGTCTGGGAAGATCTCACATGCCGCTGAGCAACTAAGCCCGTGCGCCACAACTACTGAGACTGCGTGCCACAACTACTGAAGCCCGCACACCTAGAGCCCGTGCTCTGCAACGAGAAGCCACCGCAATGAAAAGCCTGCGCACGGCAACAAAGTGTAGCCCTGCTCGCTGCAACTAGAGAAAGCCCATGCGCAGCAACAAAGACCCAACGCAGCCAAAAATAAATTAACTAATTAAATTAAAAAAATATATTGTTAAAAAAAACATGTTATAAATTTCATTTTGAATTTAAGAAACTTCTACACACACACACACACACACACACAGTGCCAACACCCACCCATCCCACCCCCCGGCAAAGAGTAAGCTGATTTTTTTTTTTTTTTAATTGAGTCTGAACTTTATTTTTTTTATTTTCGGCTGCGTTGGATCTCCGTTGCTGCGTGCGGGCTTTCTCTAGTTGCGGCGAGCAGGGGCTACTCTTCGTTGCGGTGCACGGGCTTCTCATTGCGGTGGCTTCTCTTGTTGCGGAGCACGGGCTCTAGGCGCATGGGCTTCAGTAGTTGTGGCACGTGGGCTCGGTAGTTTTGGCTCTTGGGCTCTAGAGCACAGGCTCAGTAGTTGTGGCGCACGGGCTTAGTTGCTCCGCGGCATGTGGGGTCTTCCCGGACCAGGGCTCGAACCCGTGTCCCCTGCACTGGCAGGCGGATTCTTAACCACTGCACCACCAGGGAAGTCCGAGTAAGCTGATCTTTACTCCCTACTTACTATTTTCTTTCTGCCACTCCAAGACCCAAAAAAAGACTATCACTTCTTCTCTATCAACAGTGATCATATTTTTTCAAAGCCTAATACTGTGAACTTTAGAATTTCTGTAGGTAAGGCACATTTCATTGTAAAATTACTGACTTGATTTGATTATAATTTGCCTAAACTTATTTTCTAGGACTTTTTTTTATTGGGACAACACAGCAAAATACTTAAGCTTGGTCTGTCCAAAAAAATCTGGGACACACTGTCACCCTACACCTTTGGACAAGAAGAGAAGAAAGGAAACCCTAAACCAATACAGAGAATCAGTTACTTCTCATTCCTACAAATTCAAAACTAAAAGTCATTCCCATAGATTCTAGATGAACTTAAAGCACCCACAGAAACAGGCAAAATCTAGAGCAAATGACCCCAAGAGGTACACACACGGTTGTGTGTGTGTGTGTGTGTGTGTGTGTTTTCAGGCCCCCTAAGGAAAGCAGGCTGTTGCATCATTTTACCCCAGATGAACTTCCTAGGTGGTCTTCCAGGGTGACTATGAGCGCACCCTGCTGTGGGTCAATGCTGAAATTAGGAAAGGAATCAACCACTGTGCAAAGCCCAGGGGTCATGACCTGGGCATTACCCACGTATGGAGACTGGCACCCCTACCCCCAACTGTGAAGAGTCAACCCAGGAGCCCCACCAAAGGAGCCCCTCAGTGGCCAAGAATAAGTTCCCTCAAACTCCGTCCCACAGGCCGCGCTGACATCAGTCCTCCTTCCTTCACCCACGCGCCCTCCTCCCCAAGGTCTCCCAGGCAGGACAGAAGCATTGCACACACACACTACAGAGACAGACGGTCAGATTTTGGTTCTGCCCCTACCTGATGTGTGAGCTTGCACAAGTTAGTGAACCTGCCAATTAAAGAACGTCGCTCACCAGTGGCTCTAAAAGGATAAAGTCACTAGCCACTGCAGTTGCTGACCTTCGACACACCCTGAAAGGAGTTCAGGGCAGAGATCAGGAATGAGGCACTCTGTGCTCTGGGAAAACTGGCAGAACAGCCCTTCAGACAGTTAGACATTTTTAGGAGAACATTTTATGAACCCAATTTCTCGCATCTTCTCATACCTAGAAAAGCACTAAAATCATTAATGGAGACGTCTGCTCCTCATGACTAGCAGCAACCTTCTACCAAGATGTGTGCTTGCTTGCATGTACCCCTTGCGTCAAGTCATATATATGCTGACCTCCCCCACTACCTCTTCGGAGCAGTTCCTCAGAGCCAGCTGAGAGGCTGTCTCCCAGGCTTCAGTCCTCAGGAAGCCCCAAATAAAAGTGACCTCACAGCTCTCATGTTGTTTGTTTTATTTCAGTTGACAAACCTCTGAAAAACCTCAGTTTCATCATCTATGCAATGGGGATAATGATCTCACCACACAGACACAGGGATGTGAAATAATACACTGTAGCTATTATTACTGCTATTACTATCCACACATGGCAAAGAATGGTGACTTGACTTGGTGAAGCAGAGTATGTATTCCTTGGAGACAGATGAAAAAGAAGCTCTTAACACACAATCAAACCCCCTCCCACTGCACAGCATCCCTCCTATTAACCTACTACTTAGCTAACAAAACCACATGCAGACTTTCTGTGGTCAAACTTCTGCTTTATCAGTATCTCCCTAGGATAAGCCCTGGTTAATTCCTTCAAAGGGCAGGGAGGCTTCAGTTGTCCCAGAGACGCTTTCAGTGATACTACCTCTAATCCCTGTAGCATAATTTATCACTACAATCTATTGCTAAATTAGAGTCCAGAAATAGATGTGTTCTGGTCAGCTCTGGTGTTTTATTTTAACTGGGCAACTAAGGAAACAGCTAAGAGATTTTGTTTGTTTATCCAGGGGTGTGTCTCACTGCCAATCACTCCACTGCCCATCCCAATTTAAAGAGCACTTTACCAAGTGCTTTCTTATATTAATCTTGTTCAATCCTAACAATAACCCTATGTGGTATTACTGTCTGCGTTTTATAAATGAGGAAACGGAGGCTCACAGAGGTTAAGTGACTCCCCAAAGTCATAGTAAGTGGCAGAGCAGGATGTGAACCCGCTGCCTCGATTCAGACCCGCTATGCTGCACTGATTTGAGGAGCAACTGGAAGATTCTGTAGCGTAAGTATTCCTTACGCTCATTCTCACACCCTGAACTTGAGGAACTTACCAGAGCTATGGAATCTGCCTTTGAAGCCACTGCTAGAAGTCATGACTGGACCATGACCTTGGAGAACACAAAGCAGTGCACCCAACACTCTGGGCTGCCAAAGACAACCACTTCAAAAGGACTCACTGTGGGAAACAATAAGCAATTTGGGAAAGATTTCCCATGTGTCTGATCAGTCTTAGAATGAGCTGTTTAGACTAAGTCTGGAATCACTGTTCCCCAGGACCCCACCTTGGCCCGGCCAGACCGAGGCACTCCTCCTCTTACTCTGTTTCCACTTTCCCCAAGTGCTCTCACATCTATCACTGTCCTGCCATCTGCCAAGTCACTTGCTCCCCTAACCCATCAATCTCTTCACTAGTCCCACGGGTCAAACCCTGTGACAGCACAAATTCCACTGGAAATCAAAATTCTTTCACTGAGTGCCAATTCCTGCAGGCTGAACACTACCAGGGCCAGAAGTGGGTAGGGAACCACCCAGGGCTGGAAACAGCCTCTCAGGGGCCAGCCATTCCTCGACCCGACCCCAACTGGCCCAGCCTGGCCCTTAAAGGGCCCAACAGTCCCCAAAGGAGAAGCGATCTCTACAGTTCCCCTGGTAACATCAGAGGTAAACCAGATAAGAGCCTATTACCTGACAACCCCAGGAAGGTTTCTCATCCTCCAAGCCCAAAACCCTAAACCAGCGCTTCTCAAACTTGAATGTGCAGACAAGCCACCTGGGGTGCAGATTAAGTACAGATTCACTGGCCCCATCCCCAGAGAAACAGTCCGGAGGGGAGAGACAACAGTAATCTGCCCTTTTCATCAGCACCCCAGGTGATTAGGAGGCAGGTGGTCCAGGAAACTTTGCCCAAGGCTCTCCCACCCAAATGCTCCTGGGGGATGAGGTTGCTGGAGCGACTACTCAGAAATTTCCCTGTTTGTAAAATGCCCTGTATACAGCGGGGGCTCAGTAATGGGAGCTGTGAGTGCAGCGCTCAGCTATACAATGTTGCAATGTACAGTGTGGCTTCTATACTAAAACAGCATTAAGTGGACGAGGCTGGGGGCAGGAATCAGGGTAGTGCATCAGGCCCAGAGCCAAGAGCCTTCCATACACTGTCAAGGGAGGAGCCGATGGAAAGCTCACCCTATCAACTCAATGTGGGCTGCATGTTGTGCTGGTCCTGGTCAAGGGAGAAAGACCTGTTGCACAGCTTTTATAAAAATCACTGGTCCTGAATTACTGCTCTGAATTACTGTCTGAGCCCGGACTACATAGAGAAGTCCAACAAAAAGGCTGCCTTCCAAGTGCTTTCCGGCATGCAGAGCTATGAGCCCAGTATGGCTGCTGCTTCACTGCAGCGGTACCCAAACGTTCATCCCCAGAGCTCCAACTGCCGTGATGCCAAGGACATGCCAAGTACCCTCCAGAGAGGGCCCGCCAGTGGTGAAGACCATCATCAGTCCACGGTGCCTAAGAGAAACAGGAGACAGGGAGTAGGCTACCAAACCACTGAAAGGATTTTTCAAACACATGTGCACTTGGTGTTTTTCCAACTCCACCCGAGTTGTCTGGGTCACCTACGCATCTTTGCTGGGCAGGTGTGTCAGCCACAGGAAATCCTTGTATCTTTATCTCTGAGCCGGTCTCCATGCATCATCTGCCCGTATAAGTAAAGATAAGTCAGGGGTGGGGGGCAAGCAATAACATGCTGGAGGCCTGGGCGTGTGTCTGTACCTGCACGTGAGTGAGTGTGTAAATGCTTGTATTCAGGCGATTCTAGAGCTGAGCCCTGGGGGTGCTGCTGTAAAGCCCGTCTCACTCCGACCAGAATCCCCGTCGATTCCTAGACCGTTCCCACTTACAGTCAGCATTTCCTGGGAAGATGATTTTGCCCTCTTTCTGTTGTTTGTCTATTTCTATTTGGGGAAAGCCAGCCCCACCGGTTACTCTTCCCTTTCCTTCTCTACCACCATCCACTACCTGTCCTTTCTCGCCACCAGCTGCGACTGCCGGGGTCTGGCTGCTTCCTCTCGGCACTGCCTCGGGTGCGAGGGCTGGGCACAGCACAAACTGACTTGGAAGCGGCCTCGGAACAAAAGCACAGATCCCCCTACTGCTCAGGCAGCCTCTTTTGGACAATGCATTTTAGTACATCAGTCACATGGCTTACCCTCCACTCCCTTTTCTCCCTATCAGTTACTCCTGCCGCTCTCCACCCAGCACAGCCCAGGGAGGAAAGCAGGGCTTCCAAAGGAGGATTAACTGGGGCCTTAAACCTGAGGGTCCCTACCAACCTCATAACTTCAGGCAAATAATGCTGTCTCTCTGCGTCTCAACTGTATCACCTGTTGAACGGGGGTCCCACCTCCCACCGTTCTGGGACTGCTGTGAGGATGGGGGATAATGACCAAGGGTCCTAACAGGCACTCTCAAACTGGTCATGAATGGTACTGGCAGCCGCTGTATTGAACTCGGGGAACTGGTGCTCCAAAACCCAAAGGTTAGGCGAGGTCAGCTGGAGTCTATGCCGTTTTCCCAGCAAGTTAACTGGATACCCTCTGGAGATGGCAGGTATCACAAAAGCAGACCACTAACCTCTTTGTTAGAAAAGAGTCACTTGTCATCTGCTTAGAATCTAGCCAGTCCTCCAAAGATGATCTCGGTGTCATCAGGCATATCAAGTTTGCTGCCCTTCATTATTCCCCTCTGACAGTTCTACTAAGATTCCCAAAGAGCAAGCTCCCTCTCCTTTCCTACTCTGCCATTCAAATTCCCAACAAATCCCTGAGCAAAGCAGCCCTCACAGGGACACTCCCGGGTGATAGAGACCCTCTGCTGGGTCCAGGGCACGCCTGTGGGAGGCTACTACTACTCCCCAATACCACCCTGACAAAGGACTCCTGGCACCTGCTCTCTATGGATTACAACCTCTGCCCCACTGTCACTATGCCCTACAGGGCTGCCTGTCAGGGAATCCATCTCAGAGGCTGTTGCTTTTCTAAAGATGCCAGGAAGTTCACCTATAAATCTCGAATCTCTCACCCCGAGCTCTTCTGAGTAGGCATTCAGCAACACCCTTGATTAAATTATTCAAGGTCTCAGCTTGTATTATCATTTGCCAAGTACTTTCCGCAGGGGTCCAAGAAGGCCCTCAGAGCTCTGCATGCTGTTTTCATTGAAAGTTATAGTCTCCTAAAGTTACCACAAGAGCACCGCAGTATCAATTTCTGGGGGCCCCAAGGGGCCTGAGGAAAGAGCAGCGCAGAGCAATGACAGTCGGGACACGAGTCTAGATAAAGGAGGCCAGAGACGGTTCCTCCTCTGAACACTGCAAGGCGTCCCTCTCTACTCATCCCCAAGCACCAAGAGAACCCCGAATTCCCACTCCACTCATCACAGTGTAGGATCGGGAAGCTTGGCACACTGACAAGGGAATTGCTTTTTCCAGTTAAGTTCAAAGATTGGACATTTTTACACAGCTGTTTCTAGTATTTTAGAACAAATCTGATATGTTTACCCACTGATTGAAATTTGTGATTAAATGTTTCTCACCAGAGGGTTCCTGACTTTCTCAGGATCTGGGCTCTGGCATGTTACTTAAGGCCTCACTCAGCAGTCCTCCTTGCTGTTTCCCATGCTGACTAGAAAGCCTTGCCTGGGCTCCAGCACAAGCTCATTTACCTCTTTTCCCCAGATTGTTATGATTATAAGAGCCATACATGAAATTTAGAAAATAAGGAAAGTTAAAAAAACACACACACACAACTATAATCCCAATAGTTGCACACCTAGAGACAGGCATGGTCAATCTGTTACCATTCATTGTATCATAAGAATATATAACCATTATATGTACAAAGTTTTGAATCTTGTTTTTTAATAACATGGCATCATATATATTTTCTCATGTCATTAAATAATCTTTGAAAGTCCTTCTTTTACACTCATTCCATTTCTACTTTTAATCACAAAATATGCACTTGCAAAAGACTGAACAAGTGCAGAAAGATAAAGCATAAATGAGAGTTCCTATCAGTCACCATCCTGTGTGGACCCCTCCCCTGTGGATGACCGCCCTGGGCAGCTCGGAAACTATCCTTCCAGACCCCTTTCTGCGTGTGTACATCCGTACATGCTCACAAACGAGTAAATCAATTAGATATCCATATCTTACTGCTGTTTTACAAAACAAAATCCTGCTCTGCATTCAGCTGCTTGTATGGGGAACTGCTCAGTCAGGGAAACACCACTATAATCACCATTCCCAGCCATCGCAGGGCTATGACCCCAGGTGGGCCTTTGAATGTGGTGCTGAAATGCCAAGGCCATTGATAGCATTAATACAGCCACTGGTTAGTGACCTACTATGTGCTGTGTTAAATGCTTCACAAGCATAATCTCATTTAACCCTCTCAACAGCCCTGCTATACCCATTTTACAGATGAGGGCTCTAAGTAAGAGGTAGCACTGCAATTTTATCAACTGCACTCTTCACCAGTACAGTACCACCTCTTCATTCATTCATTTCCTCGTTTCTCTCCTCACCATTCTGCAGGTCTGTAATACTGCAGGCCTTATGAGCACCAGTGCAGACCTGTTCATTCCTCACAGAGGAGGGGAAATTTGGTCCCATCACCGAGGTTGGAGTTTTCAAAACCCAGGCCTGCTCACTGGGAAGACTAGTCAGAGAGAAATAAATAAGGCACCAGGCCAATCCCGCCACTTCAGTGGATAAGCCTCAGGCAAATGCATAAGGGACAATGAGTCAGCAGCTTTGGGTGAGAAGCAACAAATTAACACTTTTTTTTTGAACTTTCACTTACATTCTTGGTAAAGCTTTGAGAGAACTGTCATCTGTGAAAAGTACTTAGAAATGAAAAACATTTCCACTGAAGGGAGAAACTTTAATTTAGAATCAATTGTGAGAAATTAAAGTCATCAACTGCAATGGTGGCTATAAAATGTGAATTGGTGGTGTAGCTCCTCCCAATGCCTGTTAAATGCCCTTAAAGCTCAGCCTCTCACGCACCAGTGGACAGAACCTCCGGCGACAGCTGCCCTGCAGTGGGACTGTTTGAAAGCGAGCCCAGGCAGCCTGAGCAACCTGCAAGTTTCCCCCAAAGGAAAAGTGGAACAAGCAGTAGCTTACATACCCTTGTCTGTGAGATTTTTTCGAATGACTAGAATAGTAAGAATATCCAGAATACGTGGATTCGGTATCCATAGCAATGGAGAGCTTGCTCTTGCTGAAGGAGCAGGTACTGTTTCTCCTTAGAGGTAGAGAATCTCACCTACTGCACTCCTCCTCAGACCTCGAAGGGCCTGGGAATCAAGGACTTACTCTTCTGCAGGAACGAATTCTGGGAAAACAGGAAAAAAAAAAAAAGATATCAACCTTCAAAGCCAAACCCAAGGGGCCAGAAGATCAGTGACAGTAGTAATCTCCTCTCTGGGGTCTCTGTGATGGAACAAGTGAGCAAGGGTGAGGTTCCTGAGTGCTAAATGCAAGCAGCCAGCTTGCCCAGGTGTCTGGGAGGGAGATAGGTGGGTGCCGGGCAAGCCCAACCCCCACCCCGCGGCAGCGGGAAACCGGAGGTGGGAGAGACCTGGCCCTTGGCCATCTCCCAGACACAGCCCGGCCTTCCTGGCATCCCAGCCCTAGACACCGTGCCCAGCTCCCACTGCCAGTGTGCTGGTTACAAAACAATACCCAGGGAAGCAGCTTTTAAGGGATTTGCTCAGAGTTTCCAAAAGCCACTGGGGGGGGGGGGGGGAAAGGTTCTCAATCTCTTTAATCCAGGAATCCAAAGTCCTGAGAATTTATCTCAGGGAACTAATCTCTTTTTTTAAAAGAAAAACTATGATTAGCACATTGTCTAAAATACTGAAAAGCGAGAAACACTCTCAACGCCCCCCAAACAGAGGACTAGGTCAGGGAAACATGATTCATTCACCCAAAGAAACATCATAGAGCTGTTTAAAATGATAATTATGAAGAACAGAAATTTGTATGATATAGTGATAAATTTAAAAAGCAGGCTACATACAGCATTGCAGATAGACACTGAAATCTACATTCCAGGTACAATCACATAAAATCACTTATGTAAGAACAAGGATGACAGAACATCAGAAAACGAAAGCAGGTGATTTATTAGCTGCAGGTTCCTGGGTCTTTTCCCACATTTTCATTAGATATTGCTATGCAATAAAAATAAATTGGAAACGTTTCCAAGTACATTCCTGAGCCCCATATGCTAAACCTTTACCTCCAGAGAAAGGAGTTCTGCACCCCTCACCCCAGAGCTGGTCTCCACTCCACAGGGCTCCTCCTTCCAGCGCCCCTGGAAGCTGACACTGCAAACAGAGCCAGTGAGATCAGTGTGAAGAAAAAACAAAGAAGCTGCAAATGCCATACCTCTACCCCCACTGGGAAGAGGCCAAGGCTCCTGAGCAATGACCTGCCCATCTGGAGGGAATCACCCACAAGCCACCACTGGCCAACACAGTCCGAGCCTCAGTACCACCTAGGTTGTGTTTGCCCTTGTCATTCATTCCCTAGGGTCTGTCACCTAGGGCTAGCCTCCCTTGTCCTGATGTCCTGACTCATTATTTCATGTCTGCTCTCCTGCATGAGCCCAAGGTGAGCAGTGGGGAGACCCGGGGTCTAGCCAGGGCTCCTCACTGTCAAGTACAACGTGGGATAAGTCACCTGCCTTCTTGAGCCTCGGTTTCCTCATCTGTCAAATGGGGATAAACCCACCAGCCATGGACTTCACAGGGTTGATCTGGAGATATAAGCTGATACAGTATCGGGAGCTGGGTTCCAATCCCAGGCTTTACTCACCTGTTAGCTATACGACCTCAGTCAAATTATTAAATCTCTCTGAACCCACATCCATAAAAGGTGAATAAAAGGGCTCATGCGAGAAACAAACAAGCTACAACTGTGACCACTCCCAGCACCGGCTCCGATACGCTGGATAAGAGACATTTGGGGTTATCAGGACTCCCGTGACCAGTCCCCAACCTAGAGGCTCTCCTTGTCTCTCTCAGTAAGAGAAAGGCATGGAAAGGAGCAAGGCAGAGCGGGTGCCCATGCTCACCTTCCCACCTGAGGCTCACCTGCGGCCAGGCAGTGCTGGGCTTGCATCCCAGTGCAGTCCACGGCTTGCTAACTAGCTGTGTCCCCCCTCAGAGCCTCAGGTCTCCTCATCCGTAAAATGGAAATAAGACAGCCTATTTTGTGGGGTGACTGTAAAGGATCAAATGTGGAAAAAAACCCCATTGTGGGCACTTTAAAAACATGTTAGTTTTGCTCTTGGACCTTCCCTCACTTTTCTAGAAGACTTTAAGAGGCGGCTCATCTTTTTTTTCTCCCTACTCTTCCTCCCAGCATGTTCACTAGCAATTTCAATGAGCTTTCAGCACCTTCGACTCTCACTGCCTTTCTGCTCTGGGCTATGCTGCTTGTTCTTCTCCATACCTGGCAGACGCCAGCCTCAGGAGGTGAGCCAAGATCTCCAGACCTGCCCTGAATGAGCCTCCTTCCCCAAAGCCCCTTCACCCCAGCTCTCTGCTGACCTGCAGGTTCCAACACCCGGCTGCCTGGCCCAGAAACCTGACTGCTGTCTTCTACATCCAGAATTGACCATCCACAACGTCTATACGTTTTTCTGCCCTCCAACCCATTAACTCTCGATTCTCTTTTCCATCCCAGCTTCTAACTATTTCTGGCTAAATGCTGCTGGGGTGTCTCAGAGGCAGATGGCCCAGGCCCCGAAGACCTGGGCTTATCCTATTCACGCTCCCTGGCCGTGACACCGTGGGGCAGACACTTACCTCTCTGAGCTTATCTCCCCACCCTCCCACCCCCCTGACCACCCCGGTAAAATGAGGCCATTTAAAATGATCTCTTCCTAGGGTTGCTGTTAAGCATTGAAGGAATCTCCCAAAATAAAGCTTCTGGCACATGCTAATGCAAATTTCATTCCCCTACTGCAAGAGGATGTCATCCTTCGTCCTCATTAAAACCTCCGGCCATCCATTAAGGCAACTCCAGGCATGTCTCTCAAAGGAAATCATGGGTTCCCAAGTGCTCTTTGGGGGAAAGCTTTACCTCCACTCTACCAGCTGCCCTTGTCTGGTTTCTCTCTCGCAATTCCTGCCTATACTTATCAAAGGGGTGGTTTGCATATGCTGCCATTCCCTCCCTCTTGTCACCCCAATCCTCCATCTTCGACACTCCATTGAAACAGCTCTAAGTTGGCCAGAGATTGCCAGGAGCCAAATCCAAAGGTCCCATCCTTGTCCTCCTTCCCCCCAGACCTTCTTAACCCATGTGTTCATTCATCCGCCTCCACGTTTAGTGGGGCTACGAGAGACCTGCTAGGTGATGTTAGGTTACAGCAATGACAATGGCACACAGCACACGGCTGCCCTCGCGGAGCTCCCTGCTGCCTCTCCTCGGATTTGATGGTGATTATGCTACTACTCCTCCAACAGTCCTTCCCCTCTCCCCCATCAAGTTATCTTTTAAGACTCAAAACTCACCCATTATTCTCCTCCGTCCATGGATTTACTCTAGGATAAGCTCCATGGAGACAGGAGCTACTGTTTACCTACCCCAGGATACACTGAACAGAAGAGGTACCCAACAAATACTTACTGAAAGGATAAATCCCCAACGCACATTTCCTACTCAGATGCCTCTTGCTCTGCTTGGAATTATCATCACCCCTGCGATGCTCTCCGGTGCCCCGGACTGTTCTTTTCAATTTCCTCCACTGGTAGCATACAAACATCCTACTGACCCTATAGAGCCAACCCAGCACCATTTTCACAACTCTCTCCCCCCTTCATCCCACACATTCTACTGTCACTAAGTGCCCTCTGTCCCCTGGGATCCACCCCTCACTCTCCCAGTTCTCAGGCCACCCACTTCCTCCAGGCTCCACAGACACAGGGCTAAACTATTACAAAGCCTGCAGGTTTCCTCGCAGAATCCAGTCTCTCTAGAGAGTTCGGGCCCCTTCTGCGTCACACTGTCTCTATCAGAGCTATCAATTCTTGTCCAAGATCTCAGTGAGGATTAAGAAGCAGCAACCAGAGGCAGACGGACAAAATCCAGAGCGAACTCATCTCAAAAGCCAATGGAAGAGTTTCGACATAGTTAACAGAAAAACACATCCTGAAGCTTATCATTGCAGCGGTACCTTTACAAGATAGTTCCCTTGTATGCACAAGAAATTAGCAGAACTCAGATAAGGTCAGAGGGAGGCCTTATCAGGAAGATAATAAAATAATGAAAAGGAATCAGGTTGTCTGGGTAATAAACTGATAGGCTGCTGCACTGGCTTGAATAGGATAGGGTCATATAAAGGTGTAAATGTGGATCCTGGAATCTGGAACTATCTGTCTATCACACTGACCCCTGACATGACCCAGACTGTGCCTGGCTCTGGCTGGGCAGCTGTCAGAGTGATCTTTCAAATCACGACGTGGACGTCACTTCCCTGCTTAAAACCCCTCCACGGTGTTCCGCTGCGCTTCAAATAAAACTCAAAATCCTTCACTTGGTCTGCCAGGCCCTGCCCCCCTCTCCAGCTGGGCTTTCCTTCTCTACCCGAGGTTCTCTAAGGCACCCGGCTCTCTACAGCCTCAGTATATCTGCTCTACTCACTCTTCACCCACCTCATTTTGCCCAATTCCTACTCATCCCTCTCAGATGAAATATAGCTGCTTTCAAGGGCCTTTCCGGTCCTCCGGCCTCGCCTGGCCCTTTCCCAGCTCCCTGTACTTCTTGATATCCCAATTTCCAATTACGCAGGGACTGGCTCCTGTAGAGACAGTAAGCTCCACAAGGGCAGGGGCCTCTTTCATTACTCTCTCTCCAGCTCCTGGAGCACAACAGGCTCTCTGTAAATGTGTGCTGAATGAAGGAAGGGTTTAGGTGGCAGATCTCGGGACGTGGAGCCCACAGGTTCACTGCGGAAGAAACCTTAGAGGTCGTCTATTTTAAATCCTCAGTTTTACAACCGAAGAAAAAGATGCAGAGATTACATTCCACAGTGATATCCGAACCACCAAGAGTGGAGCTGCTCTGCTGCTTGCACAAGTCTTACTCAGTGGCAAAGGTTATATGCCAGACACAGTAAGAACTGGCATCAGTCTCTGCCTCCCCCTGTCTTCCTGTCATTTATCCCTTCCGGGCTGCAAGCAAACACCAGGATAGGGCTAGAGCTTGTCAAATCACATCTCATGAAGGTCAGAGGGCAGTGCTGAGACAGGTGCAAGAGCACTTTTGACTAAGTGGCAGCATCTGAAATCTGGAATTCCCCGGCAAAAATGTCAGAGAACCTCCTTCACCCCCCCTTTATTAAAAGCAAAGTGGGGATCAGTGGCCTCGAAGAGAATCTGCCCCTAAAGTCACATTCACTCACATAAAATATACCTGACTCCTACTTAAAAGGAAAATACAGTGTTCAGAAAATCATATGAGGGACATAATACGTTATGGTAATGACAGTGGTAAACGTAAGCTAACCTTCTCAGAAAAGGAAATTATAAAAATGTCAACAGCTCTGCCTATTAAGTGAACTTGGGTTGGAGGGTAGAAAGTTACCTTGCAAGGGGTACAGAGACACACGCTGAATTTAAAGAGCCATTCTGCTCCTTCTGCAGTGGATATATTTCCAAGGGAAGCAACTGTGTTTACATATACTGTGCACATCACTTTGAATATTTGATTTTTATCATATATATAATTCTAAAGGGTTTACACCATTTATTATTTTTATTGTTTTCAAGCTAACATGTTTCTCAAGGTACCCATTTTTAATTACGTGGCACTCAAGGGGAAAAGGATAATTTAGATAATTTTGTTTAGTCAACTTTTCTTCTACAGGGGACAAGCAATGAGCACAGGTTTTGAAGTTAGACTGTCACTGTTCAAATCCTGGCTCTGCTACTTATCAGCTGTGTGACTTCAGATTAAGTACTTAACCTTTCTGTGCCTGTTTCCCTAATTATAACAACAGAATTATATTTTACTTACCTTATAGGCTCAAGGTGGGTTAAATGAGATCATTCATAATCATTCAGACTAATGCCTAGAACACGGTAAGCACTCACAGCTGGTAAGCATTATTACTACTTAGTAAAGTTAAATTCCTTCCATTGGAAAGAATACCTTTGTAAGGCACATGACATGTTATCATTTTCATTAAACTTGTGTACTTTTTTTGGTCCATGGGAGTCTACCTTTAATGAATCCCATTAGCTAGAGTCAATTAATTTATTGATTTCCATTCTTTTCCTTGCAGGCCTTCTTTTACCATCCCCAGGTTAGAAGTGAGTATCAGAGAAAACTCTGTGTGTTTTACTGGGTTTATCTGGAGGACCTCAGCGCTGTAAGGGAGGACGGGAAGAAGTATTTTGCTGAACCTGTGGCCTATAAACCATAACACATCATCCAGGCCACTGATGTGGGGATCAGAAGGATTGTGGCATTTGCAACAAACCCAGTGATTCTTTCATTACAACGGTGCTCTTATAAATGAGTGATTCCGGGCCACTATTCACAAGGAAAGAAAATGTCAACCTCATTTTACCTGTCTTGCCAATGATTTCAACTCACCTTCCCAGAATATCTCCTCTTGGCTCCAGTCATCAATTACCTCTGAAACACCCTTAACAGCTGGGTATAGATTTCCAAAAGCTGTGAATGGTTAATGTGTCTGGAAGTCTTACGATGTATATTTGTTTTCAAGTGACCCCCTTGTCCCCTGCCAGATTTTTAAGCTTCGGAAAAGTAAATTTCGTAAGTACTACCTCCCCTGTAAATTCCATGATGCCGGGTCCAATGACTGCTGCCCAATAAGTGGTATTCAGAAGGACACCGATGGAGACAGACCTCAGCCGAACATACACGCACCTTTTCATCAGGCTTCGGGTGAGACCAAAGCCACTACTAGAAACGTGGTCCAACCCCACGTCCACCTAATCCTGTCTTGTCCACCTTCTGGAGAATGGTACAGCACGATGCCCATACACAACTAGTCCCCTAGCCACAGCTAGTTCACTATAAAGTGAGAGAGAAGGGCCATAATAATCTAATGGCTCACAGTTAATCGAGTGCTTCGTATGTATTAGGAACTGTTTTAAGTCATTCGCATATAATATCTCACTTAATCCTCAGAACAAGCCTTATACGGGAGAAAAAATATGAATTTCATGTTACAGTTAAGAAAACCAAGGTGGCATACCTGGTAAGTGCTGGAGCCGGGCCTTGAACTCTGAGAGTCTAATTCCAGAACCTGTGCTCTTGACTATGGAAACTATATAGCAATGTAGCAATTATCAGACTTGTTTATTTACAGAGAGGAGGGGAGGTAACAATCACAAATTGTCCCAAACCACACATAACCCACAAAGAATTCTGCAATTTCAACTCCTACTCACAGGTTCAGTGTCCCAAGCATTGCGGGGAGTCCAAAAGAAAAGAAATGAATCTGAAATAGTTCTAACTCCAAGGAGCTCACAGCCTAAAGGTAGAACCTGCCTATTAAAATACAATGTGATAAGTGCCCACTCAACCCAAATGCTGCTGAGGTCTGGGATAACAAACAGGGTGTGTGTTTGTGTGTGTTGGGGGATGGAGGGGAGAATACCTTCCTCACTCAACATTTGTTTATTCTCCAGTGGACCAGGGTGACCTGGCATTGCTTCTTGGTCAGGAAACCTTCCTTTACGGTTTCATCCTTTTGCTCAAGTACACAAGGCAATGAAAATGTATTGCCTGACAAGCAGTCCTTACAAATATGCTATTCTCAAAATTCTCCCATTTTACTTACAAATTAAGTTACAACCAAGTCACACTGCCAACACTGTAACAGTGAAAATTTCACCCTAGCTGTTTCACTAATTATACTGAGAGACACCAAAGTCTAGGAATGCTAAATGCTTATGGATAGGTGAAGAGTGTTATTTCTTTGAACTGGAGAATAAACCGTTTCCTCCCACAAATCAAAGCCCCAACTATATCACATTGATTTAATTCAACTCTAAAAACTCTAATTAGTGGTTACATAAAATGACTAATTACATCTCCCTGGATTCAGACAGTTTCTGCCATCTCACTTAAAGAGCCTAGGAGCTGTGTAATCAAACAACCCACCCACTGGAAGGAGAATGCTAATTAGCATTGTTGATTGGTGACACAAGTTATAATATTTTTCCACCAACCCTGTAAAATTTATAAACACATTAGTGAAAATGCCAGATTCTTTACAGCTTGCTAGCTTTTGGAATAAATGTCTAAAAAGACATGCATTTCCAATCACAGCCCCCCAAAAGGGGTTTAACAAAATGCACGTGCCAGCCACACAATCATCATAATAAAGAGCTCTAACATCTCTTAACGAGCGGCTAAACGAGCTCACAACACCTTCGCGGGGTGGGCTTTATACCTGGTTTGAAGCTGTGAAAACTGAGCCACAGGTTTCTCGGCTCCAAGTCTCACTAGCTCATCTCCGGGCCGCCAGGCCGCGGCTCCGCCCCACTCCTGCCTCCGCCACCGACGCGTATAAATTTTTATAAAGCTTCACACTTCTCCGGACACGTTTGCTTGGGGCAGTTTAAAGCCTGTAGGAGGAAATGAGGTCCTGCCCGTGGCGAAGGCTGCCCCGAGGCGGTGAGATTGTCTCCAACCCGGACGCCTCGGGCAGAGACTAGCCGGACGCCTCCTGCTCCACCCCGGCGTTTTTGAAAGTAAACTCCTACCTGCCTGTTGCGCTCTCCGATGCGCAACCGGACTCGCCCCCCGCCCGCCTCCAGGGCCAGCTCCCTTCTGTAAGCGAGGTGGGAACACAGGCCAGCTCTGTGCCGGTTTCTGGCCCAGGGTCGGACGGGCCCCCGGGCGCGGGCTGTTCCCGGGTCGAGCCCCGCGGCGGGATGGGAACCACGGAGCGCGCCCGGCTCCCGGGGTGCGCAGGGCGGTCCGGCCCCAGCCCCGCAGGGCCGGTGCCTCAGCGCGGGTGCCTGCAGGAACGCTCGGCCACTCCCTGCCGGCCGGGGCGCGCACCCCAAAGTGCAGCCAGGGTAGAAGCGAGCGTCCGAGGCGTGGGGAGGAAATGCCCGGACCGAGGAAGTGGGGTGCGCGGGGAGCGCGGCCCCGGGGCGGGAGGGGCGCACCTCGCGGGGATGGGAGAGGAGTGGGGTCCCGGGAAGCACGGCTCGGGCTATGGACGGCGGGAGGAGGGCAGTGAACCGGGGTCTGAGTCCGGGGTGGGGCTGCGGGAGGAGGACTCAGGGGCTCGCGGGGTCGCGGGTCCGGGTGGGGGCGTCTCCCCGCGGGAGGTCTGCACCCCGCGCCCGCCGCCCCGCCGCGCCCGGCCTGCGGCGGGACTCACCTCCGCGCCGGCCGTGCGGGCTCCGCGGCCCGCGGTCTCGGCTCGCAGCGGCCCCGACTCTGCGGCCTGCACTGGGCTCCTGTAGAGGCAGAGCCCCGCCGCCGCTGCACTGCTGCTTTCCGCTTCCTGTCCCGGCGCCGCCCCGCAGCCCGAGCCCAGCCCTGCGAGCCCGGCGCGGCCGCGAGCCAAGAGCAGCGAGCGCGGCCGGCCCAGCCGAGGGCCCGGCCCACCTGCAGCGCAGGGCGGGGCTCGCCGGCGTCTGCCCGCAACCCCCAGGCGCTCCGCGCCCCGGACACACACACACTCACACTCAAACACACACACCGACTCACACACACACCCGCGCAGGCACACTCGTACCCACACAGACCCTAAGGGCTGACCACACACACACTCATCCACACATCACAAACACATGGTCAGGGATTGACCCCCCCAGCACCCCAACATACTTGCACGCTCAAGCTTACACACTCATGCACACACAGACTCACAATCATGCACAAAATTCAAGTCTGTCTGCCCCCACTGGAGCCTCAAAACACATACATTTGCCCAGCAGCCCAGGGACTAACCCCCTCCACATACACACACACACACACACTCAAATACACATATTCCAAGAACCAGCCCACAAATATCCATATATTCCACACCTCAACCCACATACACACTCACACTTAAACTCACATGCGGCTCAGGAAATGACCCCACATGTAACCAGGCACACCCAGACCCCCTATAGGCCCCCAAAGCCGACCCTACCCCCCCTCCTCCCTTTAACAGCGTGGTCACTGCCCCCCAACCCCAGTATCCTAGAAGCTACTAGAAGAGCACACCTCTGAAGGCAGGCAGCCCCAGGTTCCAATCCTGATTCAACCAGGTCTGCTTCTAAGTCTTTGTTTCCCCGTCTGAAAAGCAGAGAGGAAGATAAAGCCAGCCTTTGCAGGATAGTGGTGAGGATTATGAAAAGTGGCTGGTGACCAGTAGACACTGAACCGTTGCCAACTATTCATATGAATATTTACACTCTTCTTACTTAGTTGTCTTGTGTGGGTGAATAGGGTTAGGGATCCATGTGGAGAGTCTGGAATCTGGCTGGGACCCAAAGCAGCTTACATGGCAGCGCTGCCTAGTAGAGGTGGTGTATAATGAAGCAGTATGGGCAGTGGGGTGGGGAAACATACCCACGCTGAACTAGCCTTAGTTACGGAACTTTAGCCCCCAAAGCCCTCACTCTTCCCTCACCACCTCTTCCCCATCCTCCCTAGTCCCCATCTCTCTCCCATATATATTATATTTCTTGAGGACATTATATGTTCAATGTAGGTGACACCTCTTCATGCAGCCCCATCCGGCCACCAGGCTTACTGCTCACTCTTGGCCGTGTAAGGCATCTGACCCTCCCCCTCGCCAGCCTCTTACCTGTCTCCTGAGGGCAGCCAGCCTCCTAAGGGTAAAGCCCATTGTCTGTCCACCCGAATCAGTGCTCAGGTGCAGAAATGTAGAGTTTTATAAAAACATGTCTCTTTCATCTTTAAAGTGTAGACCCTTCAAAGTTATAACAGGCCAGGGATTTCCAATTGTAGTTATGACATTACTGAATAGCCCCCATGAGATCTACGGATCCTCAATGGATTTTCATGAAAAGTGATTTTAGTACACTTTAGTGTATTATGTCTACCTTACCATGTGGTGCTTTTGTGGGAAAGAGAGGTAGTGCAAAATAAACCCTTTTTTAAGATAGTAAATTCACCTTTAAATGCCATCTACTGTTTGTTTTTATCCGACAATCTCAAGTATTCGAGTTTAAAAGATGAGTTGGAAAACTTCTCAGGAACTGAATGATTGTATAACCCGGCTCCCATTACCTGTCACAAAGTGGGTCAGCCTTAACCTAGGGTTCGGTTAGCAGGCTTACCGAACTCTTGCCTAGACTCTAGCTTAACCTTAATCAGTAAAAATGGTAATATTGGGGACTCCATCTGCCACTCCTTGGTCTTACCATTTGTGCCAAAGTCAGTTGGGGAAAGGGGGTACTATGTACTGGGTGCTCTCAAGACAACAGCGTGACTGTAATTCCACAAATTCATGCATATATTTCTCTCCCTTCCTGCCCATTCTTGCACATTTCCCAAACCCTAAAATGCTACCCACTAAAGTTCTTCCTGCTACCAAGGTCCAACACAAATGCTGTCTCTATAAAGCCTTCTCCAGTTCTCCCAACAAGAAAACGTTCTCTTCTCCTCATTTGAATTCTCTGGATTTTTATGTTCACCTTCTACCGTGTATTGGTTATTTTGTCTCACTCCTCAATAATGTGTAAATGCTAAGTCTTTATCTCTTTTCTGTCACAGGTCTTTCCACATAGTAGTCATTTTGAAAACTACTTAGCAAATGAATGAATGGCTATAAAATACCACTTGCCCCGGGAAATTAATAATCTAATCAGGAAATAATCTAATTGGAAAGTAATCTAATTGGAAAGTTATGACATGTGCACATAAAGATAGTTAACAACAAAAGAATATATAAAATGCTAAATGCACGATTGGCACACTTTTTACGAAGTCACTTATCCAGCTTCAAGAATTCTGAATACACCTGAAAAACAGGAGTTAAGTGAGAAAGGCCTCTGATCAACTGAATAGATTGCATAAATTTATGCTTTAAAACAGATAGACTTTGGGAATTCCCTGGTGGTGCAGTGGTTAAGAATCCACCTGCCAATGCAGGGCACACGGGTTCGAACCCGGGAAGATCCCACATGCCGCGGAGCAACTAAGCCCGTGTGCCACATCTACTGAGCCTGCGCTCTAGAGCCCACGAACCACAACTACTGAGCCCACGTGCCACAGCTACTGAAGCCTGAGCGCCTAGTGCCCCTGCTCTGCAACAAGAGAAGCCACTGCAATGAGAAGCCCACGCGCTGCAACGAAGAGTAAACCCCGCTCGCTGCAACTAGAGAAAGCCCGCACGCAGCAACGAAGACCCAACGCTGCCAAAAATAAATAAATAAAAATTTTAAAAAACCAAAACAAATAGACTTTATACATAGGAGAATCTCTCATGCCCTCACTTAAGACACTGTTTACATGTAGTTTACAAATATTTCTATAAACTTCGTCGTCGTATTCCTAAGCCCACTGTAGGTTAGAAACACATTAAAAGAGAGCAGGAGGTGACCTCAGGAGACCCCAGGGACCACAAAGGGGGGTCATTGCAAAGACTGTTTAACTCCAAAACTCATGCCCTTTCCTTTTACCAGTTCCTCCTCTTGGTACATTAACACATCACAGAATACTGATGACCCTGAGTTATAAAAGTTAGATGGATATTCTGTAGATAGTACTCTATTTAAGAAGACAGGGAAGGTGTTGGGAAAAAATTAGATTTCCATCCAAAATGTTTGAAATGTTAAGAAGTGCTGGTTCTTTAAAAGTCCATTTTCTGTAAAATGTACATATGTGTAATATCTGCTTATAGGTTAATAATGCCAGTGATGAGGTGCTAAAATATGGGTTATTAGTGCCCACAGGGAGAGTCACACGGGTCTGAATGGTCAAGGTCAGCTTGTCCATGAGGACAAGAAAAGAAAAGAAGGAAAAGAGGAAAGAAAGAAGTGGAACGAGCACAGGTGGAGGACAGTGGCTGGAACAGTGACTGGCTTCTCTCAAGTACTTGCTTAATCAATGTGAGTTGAATAAATGGGTAAATAGTATTTCTGTTTGGAGTCTGGGCAGGGGTGTGGAGAGAACAGTGTCTGAGATAGAGTCAAGAGCAGTGAGCAGAGTGGTTAAGCTCAAGAAAAGGGCTCATGCTGAGACATAGAGGATTCAAAGTTGAGTGGCTAGGATTAGAAGATGGAGAACTTCGAATCCAACATTAGTGTCTGAACTTTTTAAAATGGGCTAGCAATGTGATAAAGTATTCATCCACCCATCCATTCATTCAAAAACACATACTTAGTACCTACTAGAGGCAGGCAATGTATGAGCTACGGAGAAACAAAAGTAGGTAATGTAACATTGATCCGTGATTCAACAAGTTAGTCAACAAATATTTATTGAGCACTTACTTTTTTAAATTAATTAATTAATTAATTAATATTTGGCTGCGTTGGTTCTTCGTTGCTGCCTGTGGGCTTTTCTCTAGTTGCAGCGAGTGGGAGCTACTCTGTTTTGGTGCACGGGCTTCTCATTGTGGTGGCTTCTCCTGTTGTGGAGCACGGGCTCTAGGTGCTTGGGCTTCAGTAGTTGTGCCACGTGGACTCAGTAGTTGTGGCGCACGGGCTTAGTTGTTCCACGGCATGTGGGATCTTCCCGGACCAGGGATCGAACGAACCCGTGTCTCCTGCATTGGCAGGCGGATTCTTAACCGCTGCACCACCAGGGAAGTCTCTATTGAGAACTTATTAAGTGCCAGTCACTATTCTAGGCTCTGGGGGTAACATCAAAATAGACAAAAGCTTCTGCCCTCATGGAGTTTATATTCTAGTGAGGGGGAGATGGGCAAATGAGCAGCATGTCAGATGGTTTAACAAGTGCTCAGGAGAAAACAAAGCGGGATGGGAGACAGGGGTGGGGGTGGGGTGTGCCCCTCGCTGTCCTGGAGGATGTCTTACTGCAGCTTCAACAGAGCCTCACAGTGGAAGAGGAGAGCGCTGGGACTGGGACCAGAGCAGCACAGAGAAAGGGGCCAGCTTAGCCTGAAGAAGCGGCGTGGCTTCACCCGGCCATGACCCTGGGAGCAAAACTTGAAGGATGAGTATTTGACAGAGGAAACGGGAGGAAGTATTCTGAGTACAGGCACAGAAGCGTGGCAGAGTACGTCCAGGAAGCCATGTCTGACCGTGTGCCGCGCGGATGCGCCGCAGGAGAGTGGGGGCGGGGTGGCACAGGAGGCCGTGCAGAGCCGCAGGTCTGGAAGGATGAGACACCGGAATGCCGCTGGTGTCCGGAAGGAGAGGAAGGAAGTTCTGAAGCAGCGCGGCTCCTCGGGGGCCTGCCAGCAGTTTGGCCTGCGGAGAGCATACGGGAGGAAGCAGGGCTGGGCTGGGTGGAAGCGGGCAGCACGACCTGGAGAAAGGGGGCAGAGTCCGGAGCTCGCAGGGCTCTACGTGGTGAGCTTAAAAGCGTGGGTTTTATCTGGTAGGCAATGGGGAGCCATTGAAGATTTTTACGGAGAGGAATAAGATGAGCTGACTTTGTGGTTTGGAGAGTGGCTTCTTGAGGAAAGAGTGAAGGCAGAGGGACCAAATAGGAGAGACATAGGGAGCCTGAAGTGATGAATGGGCCTGAGTTACTGCAGCCTTTGGAGGCAAATATCAATCACAAATGGGGAACAGAGAGGAAGAAGAAGTTCAAGGAGAAAAGGTAAGTTCAGTTTTAGGTATGTTGAGTGTACGTATCTTTGGGAGGTGCAGGTGCAAACAATAAGAGGTCACATTTATTGAGCATTTATTATATGCCAGCACTGTTCTGAGTATTTTATAGGTCTTATTCATCCTTCACAACAACCCATGTTTTAGGCATTATATCATCTATATCCATTTTACAGAGAAGGAAACTCAGGCATAGAAAGGTTAAATAAATGGCAGGAGATCATGCAGCTGCTGACAGGTGGTGCAAGGCTTTGACCCCAGTTTTGCTGACCACAGACTCCCCGCCTTTAATCCATCAGCTATACTGCTTCTTAGGTAAGATTAACAAAAGATTAGACATAGTAGGAACAAAGATCAGTGAACTTGAAAACATAGCAATAGAAACTATCCAAGTTTGTTAACCTCTTCTTATGCAATGTGTAATCCATTGTTAATCCCATCCAGTGTACTTCTTCATTTTGTAGTTTTCATCCTAAAAGTTTGATTTGTGTCTCTTTTATATTGTCCATGTTTCTACTTAAATTTTTGAAGCTATGAAATGCAGTTATAACTATTTTAAAGTCCTTGTCAGCCAAATTTGACATCTGTATCAATTCTTTGTCATTTTCAAATGGCTGATTGATTTCTTCCCCCTCATTATGGTCATATTTTTCTGCTTCTTTGGATGTCTAATAATTTTTTATTGGATACTAGACATTGTGAATTTTTTTGTTGACTGTTAGTTTTGTATTCCTATAAATATTCCTGAGCTTTGCTCTGGGACGCAGCTAAGTTACTTGGAAGTCGTTTGATCCTTTTAGGTCCTCCTTTTAAGACCTGTTATGTGGGACCAGAGTCATGTTTACCCTAGGGCTAATTGCTTCCGAATACTGAGGAAGACATTTCTGAGTACTCTACCCAACACCCCATGGATTATGAGGTGGGAACAGGCACTATTCCTAGTTAGTGTGAGCACCAGGTACTTTTCCCTCTAATCCTTTTGAGTGGTTCTTTCCTCAGTCTCAATACTCTCCTCACATTAATACACTCATCAGTATTCTGTAGAAGTCATTAAAGGGACTCTCTGAGAATCTCTGAGGTTCTCTCTCTGTGCAGCTCTTTCCTCTCTGGTACTCTCTACTGGAAACTCTAGCTTCCTTAGTTTCTCTGGACATTCAGGGAAATATCTCCTTATCTCATGCAGTCTTCTGGGCTTTTCCGGGTTTGCCTTTCCTAACCACAGTAGGATTTCTCCCAAGAGAGTAAGCCTGGGCAATCATAGGTCTTACTTTGTTTGTTCCCCATCTATCAGGGATCACTGTCCTCTGTTGCCTAATGTGAAATGTCTCAAAACCACAGTTTTGTGAATTTTGTCCAGTTTAAAAGTTTTAGGCAGGAGGGTAAATCTGGTCACTGTTATTCCATCTTAGTTAAAAGTAGAACTCCTGGATGATTTACATGTAATTTAATTATTGACTTGGTTGGCTTTATATCTACTATGTTGCTCATGGTTTTCTGTTTGTTCGATTTGTTCTTTTCCATTATTTTTCTTTTCTTGCTCTCATTTGTATTAATTATTTATTCGTGATTTCATTTTATATCCATTATTAATTCATTCATTACTTTTTTTAAAGACTTTTTTAGAGCAGTTTTAGGTTCACAGGAAAATAAAGAGGAAGGTACAGAGATGTCCCATGTACTCCATGTATGTACACCATACATGCACAGCTTTCCCTGTTATCAACATCCCCCACCAGAGTGGTCCATTTGTTACAGTTGATGAATCTACAATGACACATCATAATTACCCAAAGTCCATCGTTTACCTTAGGGTTCACTCTTGGTGTTGTAAATTTTATGGGTTTGGACAAGTGTATAATGACATGTATCTATTGTTATAATATCATAGAGTATTTTCACTGCCTTAACAATGCTTGATGCACTGTGTATTCATCCTTCCCCCTCCCCAACCTTTGACTTCCACTGATCATTTTTCTGTCTATATTTTTGCCTTTTCCAGAATGTCATATAGTTGGAATCATACAGCTATAACCTTTTCAGATTGGCCTATTTCACTTAGTAATATGCATTTATGGTTCCTACAGGTCTTTTCATGCTTGATAGCTCATTTCTTATTAGTGTGGAATAATTTTCCATTGTTTGGATGTACCACAGTTTATTTATCCATTCACCTACTGAAGAACATCTTGGTTGCTTCCAAGTTTTGGCAATTATGAATAACGCTGCTATAAACATCTGTGTTCAGGTTTTCATGTGGACATAAGTTTTTAACTCCTTTGGGTAAATATCTAGGAGCACAATTACTGGATCATATGGTAAGAGTATGTCTAGTTTTGTAAGGAACCGCCAAACTGTCTTCCAAAGTGGCTGTACCATTTTCCATTCCCATGAGCAATGTAGGAGAGTTCCTGTTGCTCCACATCCTCACCAGCATTTGGTGTTGTCAGTGTTCTGGATTTTGGCCATTCTCATAGGTGCATGGTGGTATCTCGTTTCAATTTGCATTTCCTTGATAATATATGAGGTAGAGCATCTTCTCATACACTATTTGCCATCTGTATGGCAGTGCTGAAATGTCTTTTAAGGTCTTTGGCCAATTTTCTAACCGGGTTTTTTTTTTTTTTTTCTTATTGTTGACCTTTACTAGTTCTTTGTATGTTTTGAGTAACAGTGCTTTATCAGATATGTCTTTTGCAAATATTTCCCTCCAGTCTGTGGCTTGTATTTTCATTCTCTTGACATTATCTTTCACAGAGCAGAAGTTTTAAATTTTAATGAAGTCCAGATTTTCAATTATTTCTTTCTTGAATTGTACCTTTGTTGTTGTGTCTAAGTCATCACCATACCCAAGATCATCTAGGTTTTCACCTATGTTATCTTCTAGGAGTTTATAGTTTTATGTTTTACATTTAGGTCTTTAATCCATTTGAGTTAATTTTTGTGAAGGGTGGTCTGTGTCTAGATTCATCTTTTTTGCATGTGGATGTCCAGTTGTTTCAGCACCATTTGTTGAAGAGACTGTTTTTGCTCCAATATATTGCCTTTGATCCTTTGTCAAAGATCCGTTGACTCTATTCACACGGGTCTACTTCAGGGCTCTCTATTCTATTCTGTTGATCTACCTTTTCCCCAGTCATGCTGTTTTCTTGACATCAGTGTAGAATCCTGGACCCAAGATCTTTCTTGCTGTCCCTGGGGGTAGAGGATTTTTACTTCTACTCTTCTTCTAGCAGCGATGGTTCTTTGCCTATTTCCTGGGGGAGAGTTTCCTACCCTCTCCCAAGAAAGGTGGATTTTACTCCTCCTCTCAGAAGCCGTGCATTTATAAGGTACACTCTCTCTCCCTCAACAGCTTAAGGCTTTTGCTTCATAGGAGAAAAGGGTCCAGGGAGCAACAGGGCTTTGTGCCTGTCCCACTCAGCCATCATTACCTTCTTCCCTCCTGTGGCAGAGGAGACTCTCATCAATCTGCTGCCCTGCGCCCAATCTCTCTTGTGAGCACCCAGTAGAGGTTCACGAAGAAGAGCTTACAAGTGAAGCAAGCTCCCCTGGTGCCTAGTGCCCCCACTATTCCAAACTGACATGCTGACCCTCTCTTGGCCTCCAAGAATTTGTAAGCTTTTAGCTTATTTTTCACTTGTTTGTTTAGCAGCCTCATCTTTCTCCTAGGCTCTGCCAAAGGAGAGACACTGTGTGTGTCCCACCTTGCCTTTGAGGGTCTTGTTCCTCCTTGGAATCTGGTTAACTTAGTTGCCTTGTGAACTCAGATCACTCATGGGCTCTATAAAAGTTATAATTTTATAGCTTATCTAGCTTTTGCTCATTGTTAGGATGGGAATAACATTCTTTCAAGCTCTCTTCGTCCTGAGAGGAAGCCTCATTCTCTTTGCATCGAATTCACTCTTTTTAAAAAAAATTTTGTTTAATCTTTTCAAATTATTATTATTATTATTTTATTTTTTTGGCTACGTTGGGTCTTCCTCGCTGCGCACGGGATTTCTCTAGTTGCAGCGAGCGAGGGCTACTCTTCATCGTGGTGCATGGGCTTCTCATTTCGGTGGCTTCTCTTGTTGTGGAGCACGGGCTTTAGGCACGCGGGCTTCAGTAGTTGTGGCTCACGGGCTTAGTTGCTCCATGGCATGTGGGATCTTCCCGGACCAGGGGTCGAACCTGTGTCCCCTGCATTGGCAGGCGGATTCTTAACCACTGCGCCACCAGGGAAGTCCCCGGATTCACTCTTTTTCTTAATGGCCAGAAGAGGTGAGTCTCCCATTTCACACAGAGGAAACTGAGATCTTGGAGAGGTTATCCTCCTCGATTGGTAGGTGATGATGCTGGGACTCCTCAACTATCAGAAATCTGTGAGGTCTTCATTGGGATGGAGGGGCAGGATGAGACAGCAGAAAGCTTGGGCACCCTGGGAGGTGAGAGAGCTTGGGGAATAGAGGCTGCCCAAGGGGTGAGGGTCCAAATATTCACACTTCTGTCGGAGGCAAGAATCTAGCTATCAACCAAAACCAAAAAGCCTGACTGGGTGGCTTTCTGAAACATCACTGGCCAGGAATTGACCCACCCAGTGTAGGGGAGGAGGATTGTGGAGGACGGTGATGATGCATCCACCACAACTCTGCTCTGCACTCAGGATCCAGGACGATGCCTCACAACCCCCTCCACCGCCTGCCCCCCTGACCTTCACAGCTGTGCTCTCCGCCACTCCCAACCTGCTCCATGTCCCTCCACGATGCAGACACACTAGCCTACTTGCTGTTTCTCAAACACATTCCTCCCTTTCCTGACATTATTGACTTCTTCAAGGTGTTGCCTGAACCTGTAATGCCCTGTCTGACTCTCACAAAACGCCCTCAGTTTTGCCTTCCAAAGCTGAAGATAGGGGGGAACAACTCCGTGTGTATATGTGTGTGTGTGTCCATCCAAGAGAGTGATGAGGGCAACAGTGTGCATTGTGTACGTGAAATGAAAGTAAGGCTCTGGGTGTGACTGGCAGGAGGAGGGCACCCCAGCAAAGGTGAGGGATGGCTCAGAGGGCACTCAAAGGGGAGGAGAGACAGGCAGAAATGGGCTTGCTCATTTTATCACAATTCTAGAGCAGCCCTGGAGAGATGCATCTCATCCATCAGTGCTAATGTTTTGGTAAGACGCAAGTGTCTAACTACAAATGAGACAAGAGTTAACACAGCAGGGTAACGATGACAGCTCTTGCTGGGGATGCTCTTTCAAGCCAACTGCATGAAAAGGGACCCAGTGAGGCTGCCCCTGCTGCAGACAGAGGTGCAGACAGGGTAGATGCACCTAGGTGAATGGCTTGAGGGGTCGCGGAAGGTCTAATGCTAGAGTGGAGGAAATCCCACGATTAGGGATTCAATACTTTACCATGTCCTCCATACCATGTCTTTTAAAATGCAAATCTAAGAAGGGTGATATGTTTGATTCCTTTGGTTTGGTTTTATGTGAACAGCATGGGCTTTGAATCCATTAGAAGTGAGTTCAAATCCTGACCCTACCAATTACCAGTGATGAGCGCTGCGAACCTTTTGTTTTTAGTCTTTAACCCTTCTGAGCATTCATTCCCTCGTCTGTAAAATGAAGACAATGATACCCATCTTACAGGTATGTGAGGATGAAGTGAGATGGTGAACATAAAATGCCTCACACAGCATATCCCACAAGAATCATCCATTCACCCATTCGTTCACCAAATATTTATTGAGCACCTACTAAGTGCCAGGCACCCTTCAACATGCCAGGCATTCAACAGTGAACAGGGCAAATTCCCCACCATCGTGGAGCTCGTATTGTAGAACAAGGTGCTAAAAAAGTAAATAAACAGGTAAATATAAAGTATGTCAGATAGTAAGTGCTCCAGAAAACAACAGAGCAAGGGGGTAGGGAATATGGGGAAGGGACATCATTCCAATTTTATATGCGGTGGTCAAATGCCTCTTCCTTGAGGTGATATTTGAGCAGGGCCTGAAGGAAGTGAGGGTGTGAGTGCCAACGATATGGGGAGACAGTTGGTAGAGGAGGAAAGAGTGAACAAAGGTCTGGAGCCTGTGGCAGGCTGGGCAAGTGTGAGGGATGAGGGAGGGCAAGGAGGCCAGGGTGGCCTGAGCAGAGTGAGGACGGGAGCCATGGGAGAGGAGGAGGGGCCGAGGGTGTTATATGTCCTGTAGGACTTCTGGGCCCGTGAGAATGACAGCTTTTACCCTGATGGAGCCGTGGGAGGGTCATAAGAGAGGGGTGGCCCATGTTCACACAGGGTGCTGTGTGGAGTGTAGATTGCAGGAAGGGGAAAGGTATAGACACTGAGAGACCATTCAGGGAGCCATGGTGATGTAAGGAAATGTTGTCTAGGACCTTGGTCCAACTGTGTGGCTGGCGAGAAGAGATCAGATCCTGGATAGAAAGTGGAGGCCACAGGATGTGCTGGTGAATCGAATGTGGTATAAGAGGTACAGCAAGGGGGACTACAAGGTGTTTGACTTGAGTGACCGGAAGGACAGACGTGCCAGTCACTGAAATGAGGAAATTGAAGGCGGTGGGCTACGAGTTGGTTTTGGATGTGTTTGTTGGACACCCAAGAGGAGCTGTCAGCAGACAGATGGAGGCATGAGTCTGGCATGCAGAGAAGAGGTTAAGGCTGGAGGGAGCAGTGGACAGAGGGAGGTAGGGCAGTGTTTGGGGACCGTCTCTTCTTTTTCTCCATGTAGGTGTGTCTGTAGGGGGGCATAAAGAAGGCACTGGATGGAGGGCAGGGCTCTGACAGTCCACACCCAGGCTTCACCCCTTCCTAGTATGTGTTTTTTCAGATGATTGTCTGCTTTGAGCTCATTTGTTTGTCCATGGAGGAGGAGGTGGACCAGATCATCTTAAGGTCTGACACACCATGGCTCTGTGCGTGTCTCATGGAGATTCAGACTCACTTAGAAAAAGAGGTAACACAGCAAACCATCCGTAACCTGTGTGGGTCCATCTATCAGTTATCTACCTGGGAAGCAGGGGAAAGATCCTGAGGGTTAGAACCCACAGAGGCAGGTGCTAAGGGCGGGGGTGCGAGCCCATCTGGAAGGATGTGGGTGCTACTCTTCAGAGCAGAAGGGGCAAAAGATGGGCTTTGCATTGCTGCCCAGAGCAAGAAAGAGTGGACTTCCCACCCCTGCTCTCCAGGAGCCTGGCCATCCCAGCTGCTGAGTGGCCTGTTCATTTTGCAGCTCAAACCCGAAAGCTCCATTTTCCTAAGAGAATTGACTGCCTTTCCTGAAGGAGGCTGTTTCCCTGCCTGAAAGCACTGATCACACGGCAGCTGCACATTTCGGTACAGGCTTCCAGTTCTACAACTAACTGAAGGAATTAGTTCTTTGGTCTGAAGCCCGCCAGTCTGTGATTGGTGGCCCCTCAGAGAGTGTCCTAATGAGGCGGAAACTTCACTTGCTAAGAGAGAAATTAAACCGTGTCGTTAGTATTTCAAGTTATCAAAAGGGGGGCACTTATGGAATAAATTATCGTGCAATAAAAAAACAAAAGCAGTCAAGTCAAATGAAGCAAGAATATAAGTTAAGCCATGAATACAGAGCATGCTGGGATTTAAGTAAAAATGGTTGAGAATTACACCCAAAAAGTGGCTCCTTGCCAGGGACATGCTGGTCAGAGGTGATGCCCACGGTCAGAGGGTCGACAGAGTCCTAGGTCCATGCCATCCACAGCAGGGAATCGGATGCCACCTCCATGGGTCCAAGGAAGGCAGAGACAAGGATGATTGAGGGCACTCAAACTCTGGTGAACGGAAGAATCACCTTTCAAACTGAAGGAGTGCTATGTCCATCCCCAGAGATTCAGTATGTCTGGGATGTGGCCTGGGATTCTGTATCTTAACAAACACCTCAAAGGAGTCTGCTTCAAGTGATCCTGTGCCACCCTTGAAGAAACACTGTTATAGGAGGGGAAGGTCCCACCCAAGGAGGCTGGGGACTAGGGGAGGGTTTCAGTGTTTTAGTAGCGGGTTTTGCTGGCAGTGGAGATGGAAGCCTGGCCCTGGACATACCAGCAAGGCAGCAGTAGGATCAGGTTGCTAATTGAACCTGTGAAGGCTTATCCCTGGTGGCCAAGTATTGGGTCCATGTAGACAAGACCTACTCTTAGCTCCCGGATGACAGGCAAGGGAGTGGAGAAACTAGGAAGGCTGGTGGAGGATGTTTGTGACTCCACCTGGGATGAACAGGGAAGGGAGAAGAGGACCATTGGCAAACTCTATGATATGCCAACAAAATTTATGAGGGGCATGTATACCTATTTGTGTTTCAACCATGGCTGACTTTGATAGGAAAGGACTTTGTTCCCCAAAGATTCATAAACAGGAGTGTTACCACTGGGACTCCCTGGCTGAGTATAGGAGGACTTGTTTTTAAACAGAGAGTCAAATTTTACAGAGAAGAAAGCCCGTCACAGAAGCTTCCTCGTTGATCTAAAATGGGAGGATGCATTCTCAAGGGGTGGGCTTGCATGGCATTTCCCTTCCTCCTGGTGTGGAGGAGAGGGTAGGCTCTCCCATGAGGATGCATAAACTCGCCAGCCTGTGGTTATGGATGAGACCCCATTAGCTGGAGTGACCACCCCATGTAAGCTCATCACCTCCACCTGTGCCAACACAGTACTCTAGAAAAAGTGGGCAATGAGACAGGTAAGCAAGTAATAGAGAAAGAGGGTGCAGACGCATCTCAAACCAGGCAGTAAAATTAGTCAACTTTTCAACCTGCAGCTGGAATAGAATCATTCAGCTGAGATCATAATTTTGTTTCCTGAGGTAGCAATTTATAACCCTAGACGTGTATAAAATAAGTATAGAGATAATGAAACACTGGATGCAGAATTCTTTCCAGTGGGTTCTATTGTATGGGATTTGTAACAAGTCTTGAAATCATTCTACTGCTTTATATATGCTTTGTCTGCTTTTCTGTTTTTATGATGTTGGAAATGGATAAGAGAATCTGACACACCACATTTGCAAGACTGATTTATTAATTTGCAGTTCTCATAATTGCTGAGAATAATTTTGCTCTTGTTAAGCCTGCCACGACAGGAGTTTCAATTACCTGGAAGAATCCAATATATTGAATTTGTGATTGTACTTTTAAATGTCTGAGGAAGTGTGATTAATTAAAAAATAAACGAAGTAAATGTTTAAGAAGGATTTAATCTGTTAAACTTAAGTTAGTTGACATTAATCAGAGAGCCAGTAGAAACAATTTTTATAGTTCTTTTTCATTGCTGGATTTGTACAGAAGAAACTGATATGTAGGTTGAGCTTGAAGGTTTAAGATAAACTAGGCTTTAAGAATTAAAACTTTGATATATTGCAAATTAGATTTTGAAAAAAAACCCACAATGAACTGTAATTAGTGTTTTCAAGGTACAGAAGTCTCCTTTCTCCATATGAAGAAAAGAAGAGAAAAAAATTATAGCCACATTCTCATCAGCTCCCTGCAGGGTTGCTCCAGGTCTTGCCCCAAATTGGTTGTTATTGCTCTTATTAATTTCTGCCAACCTTACGAGTCAAAAATGATATATCATTATTGCTTTAATTTACATTTCTATGACTACAGAGAGGCTGAACATCTTTTCATCTTGAATTGGACATTTATGGTGGTCTCAGAATTTCTGCTGAAGCCTGAAAGCTAAAAACAGTACGTGATACTGTGTGTGGGAATGTAAACTGGTACAGTCACTGTGGAAAACAGAATGGAGGTTCCTCAAAAAATTAAAAATAGAAATACCATATGATCCAGCAATTCCTCTTTCGGAAATGTATTCAAAGAAAATGAAAACACTAACTGGAAATGATCTATGTGCCCCCAAGTTCATTGCATCGTTATTTACAATATCCAAGTTATGGAAACAACCTAAGTGTCCATCAGTGGATGAATGGATATATAAAATATATATTATATAACTTAATATATATTTATGTATATTAATATGTATTATATTATTTAGCCATAAAAAAGAATGAAATATTGCCATTTGCGACACCATGGATGGAACTTGAAGGCATTATGCTAAGTGAAATAAGTCAGACAAAGACAAATACTATATGATCTCACTTATATGTGGAATCCCCGCCCCCCGCCCCCCCCAAAAAACCCCAAAGCTCATAAATACAGAGAACAGATCAGTGGGCTGGGCAAAAAGAGTGAAGAAAGTCAAAAGGTACACACTTCCAGTTATAAAGTAGATAAGTGATGGGGAAGTAATGTACAGCATGGCTACTAGAGTTAATAATACTGTATTGCATATTTGACAGTTGCTAAGAGTAAATCTTAAAAGTTCTCATCACAAGAAAAACATTCTCTAACTATGTATGGCAAAGTCCTAGGACCCACCACTGTGCTCACTCACTAACTGGATCCTGCCCCAGAAGGACACAGCTCATTCCAAAGCCAAGGCCAATCCTGTGGGCACTGCAGCTGGAGGCTGCCCTCCTTTCAACTAAATGGCAAATTCTTTCTTGAGGGGAGATCCAAACAGCACACCTCCATGGCTGCCACATCAACCAGTGGGATTAAATTACATTTAAACTAGTGATGAAATACCCCCTCCTTCTGTCCCTAGGGCAGACAATGCTGTATTCTACAGGGCTCCACAGAGGGCCTCCAGCAAGATTGAGTCCTACTTGCCTACAGGAGTAACCAGCTTGATGGTGCACCCTTGGCTTGATTTACCCTCCTTCCTTTGACTTTTTCCCTCGTCCCTCGCATCTGTTCCCTGAGATCACTTCTCAAGTGATCTGCATACAAGCCCTGGTCTCAAACTCTGCTGTGATGGGAACCCAGGCTGAGAGGCTGGCTTACTGCGTCTCTTAGCTCAACAGTGCCCTCTTCTGTTGGTACAATGGAGTTCAGGTTCTTTGATGAATGGCGGAGGGATGTGTGCGATCATTAGTGGCATGCTTCTGATTCTGTGATACTCTCTGTTTCTAAGGACACTTAAATTCAGATGTTTCTTCCTCCCTTCCTTTCACTATCAAGCCTCTAAGGGATACCTCCTCCTTCCAAATTACCCCCCATCCCCTAAAGTGCTTAAGGCTCACATACTTTCTCTGCTATTGTCATGCTATTATTGTTCTCCTTTTCTATTTCATAAGGCATTATCATTATTACTGTACTATATAGTCAGTATACTTAGATTTACTCACATCTTTACTATTTTATTTTCTCATTATTCTTTCTCACATATCAGATATTTCTTATGGAATAATTTTTCTTCTTTCTAAAGAATCTTCTGGATTTCTTTTTAGTGATGGTCTTTGGTGGTCAACTCCTTCAGTTTTTGTTTGCCTAAAAAATTAATTTAGTTAATCTTTGTATTTGAAAAATATTTTTTATTGTTGTATAATTCTAGTTATTTTTTCTCTTAGCAAATTAAAGATATAATTCCACTATATTCTGTTGTTCATTATTGTCTTTGAGCAGACAGTTATCTGTTTAATTGTCAGTTTTATAGCCAATTTCTCTTTTCTCTGCTTCAAAGATTTTTTTATTTGCTGTCCTGTAGTCTTTATGTGGATTTACTTATTTATTTATTGGCCACGCCGCACAGCATGTGGGATCTTAGTTCCCCAACCAGGGGTTGAACCCGCGCTTCCTGCAGTGGAGGCACTGAGTCTTAACCACTGGACCACCAGGGAAGTCCCTGGATTTATTTATTTATTTATAAATTTATTTTATTTAATAAACATTTAGCCCTTTACTAGGCGTTAGACATTTCTAAGCTCCTTGAATATCAACTCCTTTAAGTCTCAAAACAACCTTATGAGGTAGGCATTATTAAATGTCTTTTCATATGAGTAGACTGAGGCCCGGAGAGGTTAGGTAACTTCCCTAAGTTTACACAGCTAGTAAATGGTAGAGCCATGATTTCAACCAATGCAGTCTGAGGGGTGAGGAAGAAGACAGTCTAAAGGATAATTTCAAGTTTTCTGGTATGGTTTGGGAATATGGTGGTGCCTAAAAGATCTAAAAGAAGGAAAAAGTGTTGTGATGATTAATTTTATGTATCAACTCTACTGGGTCATATGGTGCTCAGCTATTTGGTCAAACATTACTGCCAGTACCAAAATCTGTATTTGTTCTCCAGAAAAACAGAAGCGATAGGAGATATTTATATCTATTTACTATTTATCTATCTATCTATCCCCCCCTCCACACACACACACACTCATTTTTTTTTTTTTTTTTAATTGTAAGGGATTAGCTCATGTGATTATGGAGGCTGAGAAGGTCCGGATCTGCAGCTGTCAAGCTGGAGCCCCAGGAAAGCTAATGGTGTAGCTCCTGTGTGAAGGCCGGCAGTCTTAAAACCCAGGAAGAGCTGCTGTTTCAGTTTGAGTCCGAAGGCAGGAAAACACTGACGTACCAGTTTGAAGACAGTCAGGCAGGAAGAAGTGCGGCGATGGGCACATGCTTGTGGAATTCACTGGTCTTGCCGTGTTCACCAGCACCCTGAAGCAGATGGCTCGATTCAACAGTGGAATGGCCTCTTGAAGACTCAATTATAGTGCCAGCTAGGTGGCAATATGTTGCAGGACTGGGGCATGGTTCTCCAGAAAGCTACATAGGCTCTGAATCAGCATCCAACATATGCCTTTCCTTCCATTGCCCAGGTTCACAGGTCCAGGCATCAAGGGGTGGGAATGGGAGTGTCACCCCTCACGATGACCCCCTAGTGACCCACTAGCAAAATTTTTGCTTCCTGTTCCCATGACCTTATGCTCTGCTGGCATAGAGGTCTTCGTTCCAGAGGGAGGAATGCTTGCCCCAGAAGACACAACAATGATTCCATTAAACTGAGAGTTAAGACTTCCGCTCAGTCACTTTGAGCTCCTCATGCCTCTGAATCAACAGGCAGAGAAGGGAGTTACTGTGCTGACTTACGTGACTGAGCCCGACTATCAAAGAGAAATTGGACGGCGACTCCACAATGGCGGTAAAGAGGAATATGTCGGGACTCTGGGAGATTCCTTAGGGTGTTTTAAAATATTACCATGCCCTGTGATTAAGATCAATGGAAAACGACCGCTACCCAATCCAGGCAGGACTATGAATGGCTCAGACCCTTCAGGAATGAAGGTTTGGGCCACCCTACTGTGAAGCAAAAGGAAGATGGGATGAGTGAATGAGTAGTGGAAGAAGATATATATTATATATATTATAATTTGTATTATTATATATAATATCTATATATAAGGTACATAATACATATATTAAATATGTATTTTTGTTTTCTTCCTTGTCTTATTCCTTTATCATGAAGCATAACATGTATTGACTTTATATGATAATATTTAAGTATTGTTAATTTAACATCATAGTATTTAAGCTACAAAATATCAAGAAGAAGAGTAAATGTCACTCAAGGACTTTACTTCCTCTTTTGGGGGAGGAGCTAATGCATTTTTCAGTTGTACATAGGACAGTTGTCTCGTGTGAGGTGGAATTATGACCCTCTTATTGTCTTTATTTGGAAATTAAATATGGTTTAAGATGACGTGATAGGTGCCAGGTTGACAAGGGTGGCCTTGTGATGCTTACTTAATTCTACATGTCAACTTGATGGGGCCACGGGGTGCCCAGATATTTGGTCAAACGTTATCCTGGTGTTTCTGTGAAGGTGTTTTTGAAGGAGCTTAACATTTAAACTGATAGATGGAGTAAAGCGGATGGCCCTCCATACTGTGGGTGGGCCTCTTCCAATCAGTTGAAGGCCTGAATAGCACACAAAAAGACTGACCCTCCCCTGAATAAGAGGGGGTTGAGGATGAGGTACAGAGATTCAGAGATGACCACGGTGAATCTGTGTGTCTATTTCTACTCATAGTTGTGAAGCCACCAGTCAAAAACACAAGCCTGAAACTCAGGAGCTTTTGCTGAAGATACAGATTTAGGAGTGGTCAGCACACTTCTTAGAACAATGTCAGTGTATGTAATTATCCACGCAAAGCAGGACGCTTAGCAGATACAGTTCTTCACGAGGGTTGTTCTCAATGTGTGGGCCAGTGCCTTGCCTCACAAACATCTGAGATGCTAGTTAGAGAAACACATTCCTAGGTTCCCTCCTGACTGAGTTAAAACCTCAGGTAGAGCCCAGGAATCCTCATGTTTAACAAGCATCCGGATGACTTTCCTGCACACCTAAGTCAGAGAACATCTGCCCAGCGAGAAGGCAAACTGACTTCCAGGAGAGCTGCGTGACCGACAGGTAGACAGGTGGCTCCTGAGTCACTAGATGGCGCTAAACTCACATGAAATCTGCAGTTTTGCGCTCAATCACTCAGCCAGCCGGAATGTAAAAAGGACATGTAAAAGGCTCCTCTGGATTCTTTAAAAGAAATTCTGTAAGAGGATTTCTGCCAACCCTTTCCCACAGTGAAGGAATGACAAAGACTAAAATACCTACACTGACACTGTCAGTCACCCCGAGGAAGGTCTGCCCCAAAGAGCCTAGAGTGATTGGTAGGGAGCAGGTAGAATCCTCTACTGACTGACTTCCTTGGACCACACTTGTTCCATCACACAGTTCTAGGAGGTATTGGCGGGAGTCTCCTCAGACCCAGTGAGAGGCAGAGCTGTGGAGAGCCAGGGGTCTGCCCCCTCCCACCCGTGTGTCCATGTGTCCCCAGCACAGGCCAAGCTTTAAGTTTCAAGGTCAGACACAGGGCCTGGGTTGCCCCCCCAGAACCAGGGGCATCCTGTATCCTTTTCCTCAGAAGCAATAGCTCCATCTTGTGTCAGAGGAGGATTAGTGGAGGGGGGCTGGGAAGGGAAGAGTAGACCCGGGGGACCACGGGGTATGCGAAGAGGGAAGACAAGGGTACCGCAAGCTGAGAAGAGGGAGCAAACAGGAGAGCTCCGTCAGGAACCCCTGGGAGAGAGAAGATACACCTGAACAGTGTGACCGAGGAGGGTTTCATGAGGGAGCAGGGTACAAGGGAAGGGGCAGGATTACAGGAAACCAACGAGAGATGACGTTTCCAGCAATGCTAGCAACAGCGGGGAGAGAGCCATTGCCATCCCCGGGCCAAGAGTCCAGTGCAAGGGCAGTGACTGGAATCTAGCGGGAGAGCTGGAGCTGTAGGAGAGAACCAGGACTTGGAGTGCCAGGGCTGGGGAAATGCCCCTACCTTGCCTTCCTCACGTCTCCTCTGCCTGCTTCCTCCCATCTATCTTCCTTGGATCTCCGTGGGGGCCTCCCTTTGCCAAGCCCAGCGGGAAGCTAGAGGGTAGGGAAGCCTTTGATGCTGGTGTGAAGTTCAGCCAAGGCAGAGGGCAGAGAGGAGAAGACAGAACAGGGATCGTGGAAGAACAAGAAGAGGCTATCAGCATAAGAGACTGGGACCAGGAAAGACACCCTTTGGTGTTCAGCCCTTCGCAATTTCATCGTGATGCCGGGAGCAGGTGCTGAATTTTGGGAGCCACAGGTGCCTGTGCCTGGCCCTAATACTTACTCCACGGTAGACACTTGGGGCAGGTTTCTTAATGCCAAACATGGAACAGCGGGAACGACCATGTGCATCTTCCATGTTTTGTGCAGATTCAAAGAGATAACGTGTGCCTATCACACGAGCCTGGCTGGGGACGGCTGGGGGGAGATGGGGGGACCCAGGGCAAGGTTCTCTCCTCTTGCCATGTCCTCCCTGTATGCCTAGGAATCCAGAGGGTTGGCCAGACACTTCTATGCCCATGGCTGTGCCTAGTGGCTTAGAACTGAATCAGACTAGCCCTCAGCCTGGCCATTAGGTCCCAGGGCAAGTGTAAGGGCTCTCCTGCTGCATTCTCTGGACCAAGGACAGCGCAGGGACCGAGAGGCAACAGGCCAGCTGCAGGCCTGGTCAGACTGGGCTGGGCTCATCCAGTGGCCCCCAACCCATCCTTTCAACACACAGTCCAGGGGCCTGAATTCTACTTTTCTGAGACGGGGAGCCTTGACGTCTCCACGATCATCTGCGTGGTTGTCCGTCAATCCTCCCCTCGCCCCAGTGCCCTCCCACTCCTCAGTCCCGCCCTTCTCATTCTCAGAGCCCCGGGGAACATCCACAAGGCCAGGCGGGCCGGGCGGTGCTCCTGGAGCCCAGGGCTGAGCTTGGGGATCTGCTCCGGCAATAAGGCGATGTGGCTGTGACCCCAGGGTCAAAGAAATGACCATTTACCACGACCGGAGGCTGGACTGGATTGGCTCCGAGGCTGGGTAGGGCTTTGCAGGGAGAACGGGGGTCCTCTGGTTCCCCGCACACCCAGACTGGGAGGAAGCGGTGTCCCCCGCAAGGCCCAGCACCAGCCTTGTGTTTCTACAGCCCGTCCACTTCCCATCACGTGCACAGTCCGCTCCCTCTAACACACGCCGCACGTCCCGCCACGTCCACCGCCGGCCGGGAGAGGACCGCACCAGACAGCAAGGACTGCGGAGGCAGGGCCGGGCGGGCCTGGGTCTCCCCTGCACAGTAAGCCTGAAGTGTGACCCCCATATTGTCTCCAAATGTGGTCATTCAGTTGGTGCTTTTTTTGTTAAAAAGCATCAAAGAATAATGTATAAATTGCCCTTTTTATGACCCCATTTTGACATTTATCCATTTCTTAAAAATAGAAACTTCAAGAAATGGAAGTAGATGGGGTCTTTCTCAGGTTGTGAAGGCCTTGCTCCAGAGGGTCACAGAGGATTTGGAACGGAGCAGGTACTTCGTAGTATAGGTGAGTTCTAGCGCCCGTGTCCTCCCTCCCCTCTGAGTGAGCCCCTTAATTTAGGAGACAGCCATAAAGTAGATTCTGGTCCACCTGTGAAACAGAGGTGGGGAGGGCCCGTGCCTGGTGGCAGGCGTTGGGGGGGGGCAGGTGAGGGGGGCGGGGGGAGGGCAGGGGTTGGAGGGGAGGGGTCAGGGGGAGGGCGGGGGTGGGGGGGTGAGGGGTGCTGCCCAGGCTTCCCTGCTTCCTCCTGGTGGGCGGCTGGCTCTTCCCCAACACAGGGCCTCAGCGGAGGTCCACCCAAGAGACCGTGCCTCGCAGCCCAGCTTCTCCACTGCCAAAACACACACACACACACACACACACACACACACACACACACACACACTATGCCCAGGGGATGCTGCAGAGAATTCTCCAGACACCAGCTCTGCAGACTGGGAGCAGAGTGGGCATCAGAGCCTCAAGAGTCTCAGAAACACACAACACCCGGCTAGCAAAAGTCACTAACTCTGGACCCTGACCTCCAGAGGGAGAAGACTTGGCAGGCAGAGGGGCCACTGAGGATTACAAGTGTGTCAAGGGAGCACAGTGAGGTCAGGCTGCTTATTAACTTGCTAATAGGACAGGCAGTGGGATTCCTGGACGACGGGGGGGAGTGGCGACGATAACAATACAATAGCCAGCATTTACTTCTGGCCAGGAACCGGGCTAAAAGGTTTTACAGACATTACCAGCCACCCCAGACTGTGGATATCGCTTTTCCCACTCCAGAGATAAGGAAACGGAGGGCTGACAGAGGTTAGGTAACTTGCTGGCTCGAGCAGGAGTAAGGGATGGAGGATTACAGACTAGATGTCTCCCCAGCTTTTGACACCAGGGTTTCATGTCCCCATTCCCGGAAGGGAAGGAGAGAGGGAGGGAGGGAAAGGAGAGTCTAGCAGCAGACCCCAAAGTAGGCCAAAGTGGCTAAGAGGTAGCATTATTGAGAGGAGCCTAAGTCTGAGCTCCCTCCCTGACTTTATTTTTATTTTTTTTTAAAATATGGCCTAAAAGTTGGCTTTATTTTAAGACTTTGAAAGTTACATTGATATTTATGCATTAGAAAACATAAATATTATAAAATATAAAGTGAAAATATCTTTCTATTTGATCATGCTATGTGGCAGTTCCATTTCTTTTTTTTTTTTTTTTATTTTTTAAACATCTTTATTGAAGTATAATTGCCTTACAATAGTGTGTTAGCTTCTGCTTTATAACAAAGTGAATCAGTTATACATATACAATATGTTCCCATTTCTCTTCCCTCTTGCATCTCCCTCCCTCCCACCCTCCCCATCCCACCCCTCTAGGTGGTCACAAAGCACCGAGCTGATCTCCCTGTGCTGTGCGGCTGCTTCCCACTAGTTATCTATTTTACATTTGGTAGTGTATATATGTCCATGACACTCTCTTACCCTGTCACATCTCACCCCACCCCCTCCCCATATCCTCAAGTCCATTCTCTAGTAGGTCTGTGTCTTTATTCCCGTCTTGCCACTAGGTTCTTCATGGCCTTTTTTTTTTTTTTTTCCCTTAGATTCCGTATATATGTGTTAGCATACTGTATTTGTTTTTCTCTTTCTGACTTACTTCACTCTGTATGACAGACTCTAACTCCATCCACCTCATTACAAATACCTCCATTTCATTTCTCTTTATGGCTGAGTAATATTCCATTGTATATATGTGCCACATCTTCTTCATCCATTCATCTGATGATGGACACTTAGGTTGCTTCCATGTCCTGGCTATTGTAAATAGAGCTGCAATGAACATTTTGGTACATGACTCTTTTTGAATTATGGTTTTCTCAGGGTATATGCCCAGTAGTGGGATTGCTGGGTCGTATGGTAGTTCTATTTTTAGTTTTTAAGGAACCTCCATACTGTTCTCCATAGTGGCTGTATCAATTTACATTCCCACCAACAGTGCAAGAGTGTTCCCTTTTCTCCACACCCTCTCCAGCATTTATTGTTTGTAGATTTTTTGATGATGGCCATTCTGACCGGTGTGAGATGATACCTCATTGTAGTTTTGATTTGCATTTCTCTAATGATTAATGATGTTGAGCATTCTTTCATGTGTCTGTAGCCATCTGTATATCTTCTTTGGAGAAATGTCTATTTAGGTCTTCTGCCCATTTTTGGATTGGGTTGTTTGTTTTTTTGTTATTGAGCTGCATGAGCTGCTTGTAAATCTTGGAGATTAATCCTTTGTCAGTTGCTTCATTTGCAAATATTTTCTCCCATTCTGTCCCTCCCTGACTTTAAAATCCCATCTCTCTTGAAATCTAAACCACACACTATTTCTTCTTAGCTGCAAGTCTTCTCTCCCTCCCTCCCTCCCTCCCTTCCTTCCTTCCTGCCTTCCTTCCTTCCTTCCTTCCCTCCTTTTTTGTTCATCTGCCATGTGATGCCATGTACTGTGCTCTGCTCTAGGCCACTTGGATAATGAAAATGTGCAAGTGCTTTGAGAATCCTGGAGGGAGAGTTCTATCTAGAGGAGGAGCCGGGAAGCCTTCCCTAGAGGAGGAGGAATTTTAGTTCAGTCTAGAAGGATTGTTTGGCTTTGGTGTGGGAATCCTTCTGATAGAGAAGTAGAGGTAGGGACTTTAGGCGGAGGGAAGAGCATGTGAGAAAGCCAAACCCAAGAAACTCTCTCCACCAGACTCTACCTGCAGTATCCATAAACTAAAGGAAATCCCTCTCTTCTCCAGGTCCCCTAGATTGACAAAGGTTTCTGGCTTTCTAGGAAATGACCTTCTTTACTATCTGTGAGAACGGGACCCTAGAAATCAGGAACCCAACTTATACTTCCAGTAGGGCTTTGTGGGCATCAGTTTGATGAGTAAAGTCAGCCCTTGCTCCTTAAAAGAGACTGGTCATACCTAATTCAATGAGGATCATTCTCAAATGTGACACTCCAGCTAAGGTCTTGGTTGCACAATCCATTTGTCCAATTATATCCTGGTAAGAACTTGTGCAAGTAATTGCATTGCCACAGAAAGTAAGGAAAGTCAGAATTCAGAACTTCTGATTTGGGGTCCAGGGTTAATCAGATATCATTTTTAAAAATTAATTAGTTCATTTATTTATTTTTGGCTGCATTGGATCTTTGTTGCTGCGTGTGGCCTCTCTCTAGTTGCGGTGAGTGGGGGCTACTCCTCTTTGCGGTGCGCGGGCTTCTCATTGCGGTGGCTTCTCTTGTTGCAGAGCACCGTCTCTAGGCATGGGGGCTCAGTAGTTGTGGCTCATGGGCTCTAGAGCACAGGATCAGTAGTTGTGGCGCACAGGCTTAGTTGATCGGCGGCATGTGGGATCTTCCCGGACCAGGGCTTGAACCGTGTCCCCTGCATTGGCAGGTGGATTCTTAACCACTGTGCCACCAGGGAAGTCCCCAGATATCATTTTAAAATGTTTTACTTCGGTTTACAAAAGTAGAGTTTACTAAATTGATTTGGATTATGGAAAGTTTAGGAAGAAAATAAAATGATGTTCGTAAATACATGAAAATGATATCAACAGTATTCCAAATGAATAGTCACAAAAATGTTTTTCATTAGTTCATTCAGTCTTATGTCATTAATTCTTGTTCTACTGGATCTTGGGTTAGTAGTCTGTTTTCATGAAGCTGTCTGTTTCTGAACTAAAAGCAGTCCTGGAAATCTTGCTGTTGTCTGAAAGTTGTCTAAGCAGAGCCAGCACAGAAGCCTGGACCTGAGAGATTAGTCTTTGAAGCATCAATAGTTCGTAGGATGTGGTACAGTCCATCTCCACAAGGTGGGCTCTAAGACTGTCCTTTGCTGAAGATACAAACGCTGGCCTGTAGCTTATAAAAGAGACTTCAAGCAAGCAACTGAATGAGACAAAAGCTATCTGTAAATGATGATGGGAGACTGAATATACCAATGGACTAGGGCCAGACTATATATAAAAATAGAACTCTGACCCACAACCTGCAGCAACCAGCCCAAGAAGCCAACCCGTCCAAGAAGCCAAATGATAATTCCTGTAGCAATCAGCCCCAAATGGCCATCACTTGATTAAAAACTGACAGTTTCCTGAATTTTTGCCCCAGCTTCCAACTTAGAGCCAACCAGCAAAGCCAAATATGCCCCTCCTAACCAATCACACAGGATGTACCATTTCTAGTTTGCCACCTCCAGTTTCTCCAGGTCAACGGCCTCCAATCAGGGCACACTTGAAGCCTTCCCTTTTTTCCCACTATAGAGCTTTCCCACTCCTCTGCCCGCCTTTGAGTTTCTGTCAAGATGCAAGCAATGGTGGCTGACTTCCTTGTTATAGTAAGCTCAGAAAAAATAGACTTTCCTTATTTTCATTTGGGTGGTTTTTTAAAAAAATTTCCACAACACAGAAATAATAATGGCTATGGTTATTTTATAATTGACCATTTTCAAATGTGAAAGGTCTGATGAGGTTTCGTAACATGAAAAATACCCTGGTTGAAGAAATTTGGTTGTTTCAATGGCACATAAAATAAAGATAGAAAAATCTTAAGGTTAACATATAATAGTCTAAAGGCATACTTTTTTCTTAGAATATTAAGTAAAAAGATTCAATAGATAACTAATAAGAACCTGCTGTATAAAAAAAAAAAGGATTCAGTAAGTGTAGAGGGCCTAGATATTTGAATTTTTATAAAACTCCAAGAATAAGTCTGATGTGCATCCCAGCTTGAAATCCACTGGCCTAGAAGATGCTTTATGCAAATAAAAGAAGATTGTGGCCAATTAAATATTTTAATAATATGCAAAATTATTATGGCTAACAAGATACTGTTGTTTTCTAATATCAGGCAAAGCACCTCCAGGACTCTGACAAGTATAGGAAAATTCTGCAAAACTACTTCATCAGAGTTTTGATCAGTTATCCTAGAGGGAGAAAACATTATAACAGCAAGGGTATTGATCATTACCCAGGGACTTCCCACAAAGCATACAATTCCTGGAATATTTATATTAATAACATTTTATCTATCCAAATTTAACCTAGGGTAGAGTGAGTATCTTTTCTGATGTGACAACTCTTCCCATGTAACTCTTATAGTAAAAGCACATCAAATAAGTCAAATTCTTTCTAATACCTCTCTTTTTATAAGGTAAAAGAACAAATTGTGTGATTTTCCAGGGAACTGGAAAGATAGTTTTAGATGTAAGAGAGATCCTAAAGTTTTATTCTTTCCTATATCTAGGATCTAATTTTGAGTAGGCAAAAATTTTTTTAAAAAATGTTGTAAGAGGAGATTTGGACACTTGACTAAGATAGGGTCATGGGTGAAGAGAAACAGTATTTGGTTACCTACTCAATTAAAATGACAATCAAACATTAAAGGATAAACATAGAAGATAACATGGGATGGAAAAGAACCCTAGTTCTTTTGTAAGTGAGGACTCTTTGTTTTTTCTTAAATAATAAAGACCTTAATACAGTCAATATAAAGTTCTGAAAATTATGCTGTTAAGACCCAGAGTTTCTACTACACAGGAAGGTTATGAAGAAGGCAGAGAATAACCTTTCGTGTTATAATCAAATGCATTCGTTGGTAAACCAAGTAAGCCCATGGGCATTGAATGGACTTTGCTATAATTTTAACATCTTTCATTACTTTTTATTCAGATGCAGGTATGTTAAACCAAGGAAAAGAAACTTAACTTTCCAAGCTTTGTTCTTCATTATGCTCTTTCACATTCTGGAGCAAACTGACACTTTAAGACAGCAGTTCTCTCTCAGGGGTCCATGAGGTTGAAATTATTTTAATAATAATGCTAAGATGTTATTTATGTTAACATGAAATGCATTTATCATTGCTATCTTTAAATGAGCCAATTAATAAATATTTGTAAAATTTCTGAATATCAATTTCTAATATGGGAAACATTGACAGTTCTATAACCCACATATATAAAAGCTCTTTGAGATCTGTGGTTGGCAGCCTCTAGACGATCATTGAGTCTGCCTCCAGGTATTCATACCTTGTGTAATTGCTTCTCCTTAAGTGTAGGCTGGACTTACTGACTTGCTTCCAATTAATAAAATATGCCAGAGTGATGATATGTTAGTTCTGATACCAGGTTGCAAGATACCATGACTTCCTTCTTGGGTGCTTTCTCCTGCTCTCTCGCTCACCCTGAGGAAAGTCAGCTGCCACATTGTGGCTCTCTAGAGAAGCCCATGTAGCAAGACACTGAGGAAGGCTTTTGCCCAACAGCCAGTGTGAAACTGAAGACCTCTGCCCACCAGCCCATGAGGAACTGAGTCCTGACAACCACATGGTTAAACTTGGAAGCAGATTCTTGCCCAGTCGAGATTTCACACGAAACTGCAGCCCTGGCCAACAGCTGGACTGCAGACTCATGACAGACCTTGAGCCTTCAAAAAATAGGAAATCTTTCCATAGTCTTACAATGAGCGATAAAGGCCTTTCTGAATTAGAGACAGACAGACAGACAGACATGCAGAGAGCTTATAGCTTTAAATCTGCAAGTTCAGCCACAGATAAATACAGAAACAAACAAAAAAATTTCACTGTTATAAATATACCAAAGAGCTGTTCTTCTCCCACTGTGCACTAAATGATTAATTGATTTTAGATAAAAGGACAAACAGATAAACAAACAAACAAAAAAACCCTACTGAACTGAATTATCTGTCATCTGTCCCAACAGAGAATAGATGTCTATCATCCTTCTAGAGAAATCACCCAAATTGTGAGATTATAAAACCAAATTCCTAATCATTCCTACCAACAATGGGAACTAACTCATTGGCTGTAACAAAACAAAAACAAAACAAAAATCCAGTAGGGAAGAATAAAAATAAACCAGAGAAAGGGAGAGTTAGCAAAGTTAAATTCTATTGTCACTTGGAACTCACCTGTGGGCGTCAAGAAGAGATATATCTGGGTTAACCTCCCTATGGAGGGCACTCCTGAGGCAATGCAATTTACCTGGTTCTGTCAGGTAAATCCATTGGGTAGCTAGGCTAACCTCTGAAACTGTTAAAAAAAATAAAAATTTTTAACAAAAGTAAAATCATGATAATAAACTCATGCCAAAGGCTTTATTTAACCCATTTATTAATATGGGAAACAGCAGGACATTATAAGTAGTTCAAAAGAGAAATCAAAGAGGAGATACTTACATAGGCCATCAGGAATATAGAAATAAATTTACTTAATTATGTGAAACCACTTAGCATCCACAGGGAAGTAATCAAGTGCATCTTCACCAAACACAATTTGCTTTTCCATGGACAAGAATAAAATGTATTATTAATTTCTACAACATACAGAGTTGTGTCACAGCACAAAGACAATGAATAGCAGAGAGATAACCTAGAGGGTGGTCTAGATAGGACACTAGGTCCTCTTCTTTGCCCTTTTCCAAAGCTTTCACAATCTCCCTGATAGAGAGCTTTGTGAGCACTGGCTCCACATATGTTGCTTTTTTCATATCTAATTAAATGGGAATCTTTCTCAAGTATGGTGCTCCGTCTTTCTCTAAATAGAGTGGATGGCTTTGGTTGTCGAGTCAGTGTTTTAAATTATATTCTGGCAAAAAGAAGACATTTTAATTAAACCCATGCAATAACTATATTGTTCAAGGAAAGTGAGGAGACTATGAGAGTTTCTGAATTGAAGGATGAGGGGAGAGGAGTATCAGGGAGAATTGGGTACCATTTGTTTAACTTCAGGTAGCAAAGCAGAGTCTACTACAGTGAAGGTTAGAGATAGCTTAAGAAGAAAGAGAAAGTGTTTCCTGATATATCCAAAGAAGAAAAAAAGCCCTACAAACACACACACACAAAAGCAACATGAACAATACTCCAAACAAGTAGCTCCAATTAAACTTAGCTCATCAAGTTCACTCAATCTAATGTAATTAATTAATTCTTAATATACTATAATTCACAATTAATAATATAATTAATTCTTCTGCTGCTGAGTTTTCTGTCAGCAGTTTGTTTTCAGAAAGCCATTTGCTTCCAGACTAAAATGAGTCCTGGAAATCCCACCCAGCCCACTGGTGTGGTCTGAAGTTGTCCAAGTGTCAGCTCAGAAGCTTGTCCCTGAGAATCTATTCTTTGAAGTATCAATAGTTCAAAGTCCCTGATGCAATCCTTCCTGTGAAGCTCTGAGACTCTTCTTAGTTGACAAGAGAAACTCTAGTTTATAGTTTATGAGAGAGCCATCAGGCAAGCATAAAAGTAAAACAAAAATTATTTGTAAATGACAAAGAAAGGCTGAGGTTAATTTATTACATTAACTGATCATATCAATATATAGAAAAACAAAATCCTCTATTGGGGAACATTTCATGTGAGTTTGAACAGTGATTTCCCCTGAAAGTAAAAACATATTATAGACAGTGAGTACACTGAAAAGTTTCCAGGGATTTCACATAAAGCATACAATTAAAAAAACTTATATTAATAATGGTTTACCTATTCTGACTTAATTCATGGAAGATTTTTTCATGATTTGGTAATTCTTCTTATGCAGCTCTTACAATAATGTTGAGCTTGTTAAGAAATATGGGCATGCCAGACAAACCTAATTATTTCTAACATTGCTCCTTTTCTAAGGCAAACTGACAAATTGTTGCCGTTTTCCATGGGCCTTTTAGGTTATCTCAAAGATAGGTTTAGGTGTAAATAATATTCCGGAAACTTTATTTTATTCTTTCTAAACTTAGGGCTCGATCTTGGGAGGACAAAATTAAAAAGCTTGTCAGAGGAGTTTTAATCCTATCTTAATCACTTGATTAAAATAGGATCATGGGTGATTGAGAAACAATACCAACTTACCAACTTAATCTAATTACAATAAAATATTTTAAAATAAACAGAAGAAAATAATACAAATCTATAGAAACTCAGCCCTTTCACAAGTAAAGAAACTTTAAAAAAATAATCAAAAACATAAAGTCAACATCGTCACAGAAAATTATTCTGCTAAAACATGGAATCTTTGATTTCTAGGTAGATGACAGAGACGGTAAATAACGTTTCACATTGTAAACGAGGGCATTAATAAACCAGGGGAGCAAGCCCATCAAAATTTTAAGAGTTCATAAATTTATTTTCAGACTGAGATGCTTTAAACCAAGGCAAGGGGCTGCCCTGGTGGTGCAGTGGTTAAGAATCCGCCTGCCAATGCAGGGGGCACGGGTTCGAGCCCTGATCCGGGAAGATCCCACATGTAGTGGAACAACTAAGGCTGTGCACAACAACTACTGAGCCTGTGCTCTAGAGCCCGTGAGCCACAACTACTGAGCCCACGTGCCACAACTACTGAAGTCCACGCACCTAGAGGCCATGCTCCACAACAAGAGAAGCCACTGCAATGAGAAGCCCGCGCACTGCAGTGAAGAGTAGCCTCTGCTCGCCGCAACTAGAGAAAGCCTGCACACGGCAACAAAGACCCAATGCAGTCAAAAATTAATAAATTAAATAAATTAATTAAAAAAGAACAAAAACCATGGCAAATAAAATGTACTTTTCTCGAGTTTTGTCCTTCATTCTTATTCTGACTGTAACAAACTCTAATTTTAGGATGAAACTATTCTTTTTCCCTTGAAAATAAAAAATGCATAGAGTTGTTTTTCTTCATCACTATTGTTCTTATATAGTTTTAACCACTTATATTATCATTACTTTTAATCAAAGTAATTAATTTCTGTTTTATAAAGAAAACTGCACAGTAGATAATTGACCTTAGTCTTATACAAGCATTTTAGCATGCCAGAAAAAGATCTTGAATACACAAAACACAACTTTCTACTGCCACCCAATCCTTCTATACCTTCTTAAAGTGGCAAAAATGACCATGTTTATTAAATGACCCCCAATATAACCACTCTATAGCATGTGAAAATGAAAACAAAAGTAAATAAATAATCAATACTTGTGTCCAGTATTTTCCTTTTATTGGCTCAATTTAATATTAGTTCAAGGGATTTCCCTGGTGGTGCAGTGGTTAAGAATCCACCTACCAATGCAGGAGACACGGGTTTGAACCCTGGTCTGGGAAGATCCCACATGCCATGGAGCAACTAAGCCCGTGCACCACAACTACTGAGCCTGCGCTCTAGAGCCCGTGAGCCACAACTATTGAGCCTGCACGCCACAACTACTGAAGCCCGCGTGCTTAGAGCCTCTGCTCCGCAACAAGAGAAGCCACTGAAATGAGAAGCCCGCGCACCGAAACAAAGAGTAGCCCCTGCTCGCCTCAACTGGAGAAAGGCCCATGTGCAGCAATGAAGAACCAATGCAGCCCAAAATAAATATTAAAAAAAATAAATTTATATAAAAAATACTAGTTCAAGGTTTTAAGTTTCCTAAAATATCGAAAATTATGTGTAAGCTGACACACACAACACATAATTTTTGTTGATATAAAAAACTGAGGAGGGGCTTCCCTGGTGGCGCAGTGGTTGAGAGTTTGCCTGCCAATGCAGGGGACACGGGTTCGAGCCCTGGTCTGGGAGGATCCCACATGCCGCGGAGCGACTGGGCCCGTGAGCCACAGCTGCTGAGCCTGCGCGTCTGGAGCCTGTGCTCTGCAACGGGAGAGGCCGCGATGGTGAGAGGCCCGCGCACCGCGATGAGGAGTGGCCCCCACTTGCCGCAGCTGGAGAGGGCCCTCGCGCAGGGGCGGGGACCCAACACAGCCATAAATAAATAAATTAATTAATTAATTAAAAAAAAAAACAACTGAGGAAAAATGTTAAGGTTCTATTGTCAATTAAGGAGCAATCTGGGAGCAAAGAAAAGATGGCTTAGGCATAAGCAGCCCAGGAGGGAGACTTCTCTTGCAAAGCAGTTTCCCTGGCTCCCCCAGGAAAGTACACTGGAGCATCTTGGCGATGACTGACAAAATCCTCAAAATATTGTCAAGTGGTAAATTCATGCCTCTCACAGAAATTTAAAATGAACATGTACCAAGGATGTTATGTAATTCTTTAATTAATGAGGGAACCAGTAAGATGTTAAAATCAGTTTGAATCAAGATTTGACTTACAGTAGCTTGTAGTCTCTGTGAGACAAAATTTATTTGCATAGTTATGAAAAGGAATCATTTGCCCTGTTGTGGAAGAAGACATCTTCATTACCATCCATTTTCTGCAACTTAACCTCTAATTCTAGAATTGTGAAACAGCCTCGTCCACCAAAGGCAGAGGCGCACAGCCCGTATAGAGTTAGACCGTCCCTGACAATCACACTAGGCAAGGCCAGCATTTCACAGAAGGTACTCTTCTAATCGCTTTTCTTCATTTTTGAGACTTTCATGCTTTTTTTCCCCTAGGAGCTTTTTGAAGGAGTTAAAAGTATCTGTGTGTGTGTGTGTGTGTGTGTGTGTGTGTGTGTGTGTGTGTGTGTGTAGTGTGGGCAGGGTGTAGGGGTGGAGGGGAAGTGTTAACATATTGGAAATGAGATCACATTCGGACAGTCTTCTATGCCATGCCAAAAAATTTACTCTGTGTACAATGATAAAGTTCTGAACACAGAAGTGACATGATCACTTTATATATTAAAAAAAAAATCACCCTGGTCTCAGTGGAGGATAGTTTATCAGGCTGGCCCTTGAGCCTATCCTTTTTTTTTTTTTTTTAATTTTTTTAATTTTTTAAGAAATTCACGTTCTTTCTTAAAATTAATTAATTAATTCATTTATTTATGGCTGTGTTGGGTCTTCGTTTCTGTGCGAGGGCTTTCTCTAGTTGTGGCAAGCGGGGACCACTCTTCATCGCGGTGCGCGGGCCTCTCACTATCGCGGCTTCTCTTGTTGCGGAGCACAGGTTCCAGACGCGCAGGCTCAGTAATTGTGGCTCACGGGCCCAGTTGCTCTGTGGCATGTGAGATCATCCCAGACCAGGGCTCGAACCCGTGTCCCCTGCATTGGCAGGCAGATTCTCAACCACTGCGCCACCAGGGAAGCCCCAGCTTTTTATTTATTTTTTTATTTTTTATTTTTTTTGGCTGCATTGGGTCTTCGTCACTGTGCATGGGCTTTCTCTAGTTGCAGCGAGTGGGGGCTACTCTTCGTTGTGGTGCGGGGGCTTCTCATTGCGGTGGCTTCTCTTGTTGCAGAGCCCAAGCTATAGGTGCGCAGGCTTCAGTAGTTGTGGCACACAGGCTCAGTAGTTGTTGCTCGAGGGCTCTAGAGCACAGACTCAGTAGTTGTGGTGTACAGGCTTGTTGCTCTGCAGCATGTGGGATCTTCCTGGACCAGGGACCTAACCTGTGTCCCCTGCATTGGCAGGTGGATTCTTAACCACTGTGCCACCAAGGAAGTCCCTGGAGGATAGTTTAGAGAAGAAAGAGATGGAGGTGTGAGTCCAGTTAGTAGGCTGGTGTGCTGGTCCTGGGAATTAATAGGAAGAGGATGAGATGAGGCATTTCCCAGGTAAAGCGAAGGTAAAACCCACTAGTACTTGGCAAGGTAGATTCAGAAACCCAGAAATAGGATATGTCCAAGACTACTTAAGGTTTCTTGTAGGTTACTTGTAGCCATTGTAGAGTCTGGGAATACAGGAGTGACGGTAGGTCCCAGAAGAATAAGTTCAGTCTTAGCCATGCTGCCTGACTGAAGACCCAGAATCCTTCAATGACAACATCTAATAGAGGAAAGAGTGGTTGGGATTTAAGGAGAATGATCAGGGCTGGGACAAGGTATCAAAGCCAGAGTGGCTGGGTGGCTGGTGAGGGAGACAGAAGCGGCTGGAAAGTGAATCCTGGCAAAGAGGAAAAGGGGCCGTGAAGAAAGCTGAGAAGCAGTGGTCATGGAGGTAAAAGATCAGTTCCTTCCTCTGACCCTTTATTCTACCACGTGTGACATTTACTATCACTTCCTGCTTTTTGGAGGCTATTTGGGGATATGTCTTCCTTAACCAACTGTATTTGCCCTGTGTAGCTCCAGGACCTCACTGAGAACCTTGAACACAGCTGCCATTCAAGACATGTTGAGTAAATTAATGGAAAGAACAAGTAAACAAAGAGGAAACTAGAGAGGAGTGTTGAGCCACAGAGGAGAAACTGGGAAAATGGTCTGCTAGAAAGGTCTTAAGAGAAACATCAGGATCACATAGAAAACTGTGTGGGTGGGGCCCGGAAGGTGCCAATAAAGATGGGGTGAACAACTTACGCCACTCTGGTGGCCATGTGCCCAAATGCAGCCCCTTGTGGTCAGCCAGAGCAGTGCTGCCTGCAGTTGGGCCACAAGCCAACGCGCTGCCTTCTGACCACACGTGTAGCAAGGATCCTTGTAGGAAGGCTCCCCTGGAAGGGAACTGGTCTCCTTTTGGATCTCTCGACATCGCTAGTTGATTGATTGCCCAAAGAAAGCACAGACTCATTATCACCAAGGAAAATATCCAACTCACCAAAACACTTAAGTTCCCACTTCTGATTTCACCCCTCTGAACGGGATGACCACTAGATACTCTGTCAATGGGCACATTCACTCACCTGCCATTTTCCCTGCCTGCTCTCCTGTTACTGTTTGATGCCTTTCTCACTTTATAGTTATTGGCTGGCACTATAGAACTAGTATGCAAAAGTAGAAGGTTTATATTTGTCAGTTGCCAGCTTTTTACAATGTTGCTTTTTTTTTTTTTTTTTTTTTTTTTTGCAGAAGTTGACTTTTGGTACTTTATCCTTGATTTCTGCCACATTAAAGTCATAGGAGCCAGGGGTGGGCCTGAGGCATTCAGGGTGGCGTGCTCTGCCCTGGATGAGAAAGAACAAACACCCCATCTTATTTCTCTAGCAAAAGTGCAGTGATGTATTAACTTTTTAAACATTCTTCAGTTAGCACTCATCGTCCTAATATGGTGGAGAACATAATAAATATTAAAGCAACATTTTCCAAATACCTCAAATCTCATCCCAAATATATCAATAAGATCAAATACTTTAAATTCCTTCCATCTCTTTTGACTACAAGGATCCCTTTAAACTGCCAAACAATTTAGTGGAGCCTCACAAGAATGTCTGAACTTTAATGAACATTCTGATGCTTGAGAGAACATTATGACCAAAAGCTCTTATGAATTCAGTAACTCTGAATTTGCAATTAATTAATCACACTGTTATAGATTGTCACACTATTGGTCCAAAAAAAATCAACCTCCTGGTTTAGTTTCCTGCCACGTTGACTCTGGATGGAGTGACCTGCTTGGCCAAGGGGACATCAATAAACTTGACACAGCAATAGGTTGGTAAGTGCTTGCCCTCTGGGGTTTGCCTTCTTGGAACCTAGCTGCCATCATGTGAGGAAGCTGGTCTAGCCTCACAAGGGGAGAGAGAGGCCCACCTCTCCTAGCTGAGCTATCAGTCCAGTCACCAGCTGAATGCAGCCACATGAATGATCCCAGGTAGAACCAGCAGGACAACCCAGGCAACCAACAGAATCATGAGAAATGACAAGATCATTGTTGGTTTTTTTTTTTTTTACTTTTTGGGTTATTTATTTATTTATTTATGGCTGTGTTGGGTCTTTGTTTCTGTGCGAGGGCTTTCTCTAGTTGCAGCAAGCAGGGGCCACTCTTCATCGCGGTGCGCGGGCCTCTCACTAGCGCGGCCTCTCTTGCTGCGGAGCACAGGCTCCAGACGCGCAGGCTCAGTAGTTGTGGCTCACGGGCCCAGTTGCTCCGCGGCATGTGGGATCTTCCCAGACCAGGGCTTGAACCCTTGTCCCCTGCATTGGCAGGCAGATTCTCAACCACTGCGCCGCCAGGGAAGGGAAACAACAATTGTTTTAAGCCATTAAGTTTTGGAGTAGTTTGTTATGCAGCCATAGATAATCTAAATACAATGGTATTTACATAATTTGAAATACACTAGTATGTAAATGAGTGAGGTGGTTCATTCATTCATTTAATAAATATTTACCAGAGCCTAGTAAGTACACATCGTCCAGACTGCTCTCAGGGCTGGCTCAGCATAAGGATCCATGGATACTTGATAATAACACTGTGGCCCCAGAAAGTCTGAAATCACAGGTAGGGAAGGAAGTCCCAAATTAGGATAATATTCTATATAGGGTATTTTCAAAGTTAGGAAAAAAACCAAGAATGGCCTCCGCATCCCCACCCCAGGTCTGTAATGCAAGCCGACCCTTGAATTGTGGTGGTTTGATCACTGGTCTGAAAATAAAGACTTAGTTGTGGTTTTGTATCTGCCTGAGCTAATCATTTTTCTTTGCTCTACCCACCATTATTTGCTGTACTATGAGTTCTGTCAAACAGTTTGTCTTTAACAGTGACTAATCTTGTGTTAACATAGCCCTTTACAGTTTACAAAGTGTTCTTCATTCTACAAAGCACTTTCATATTCATTATCTCATTAAACCTGGGAACAACCCAGGGAAGTTTTTTGCTCCAGGCCCCTTGGAGCAAATGTGCATGTAGAGGGTCAGTGCAAATCTGTCACCACGGTTGGACAAATGGTTTTGAGTGCAGACCTTATGAGTGGTTGGGCATTTTCATAAACTTGTAATAAAGATGAGCTCTCATAAATGACATCATAATACAATTTGAAAGGTGATACTCCTTTATCGATAGTGTTAATGCTTTTTCAATTAGAATTTTAGATCAATTTCTGTTTTGTTCTCTGGAACTTTTAATTAAGACAGAAAAACTTTAACATCTCACATCTTTCACAATATACATTAAAAGTTTGGATTTTCCTCTCTTTGAGGCCCCTTTTCCCCCAGGGATATTTTAGCAAGAAGAATGTGATTCGAAGACTTCCAGATGTTACTTTTCAGATGCGTCTCAGCATGCATCTATAAACCATCTGGTGGCAGCAGCAGCTGGACTGGCTCCAACTGTAAATGTACATTCAGGTAAAAGGGTATTAATAGAAGAAATTGAGCTGATGAGTGGTTTGTCAATTAAGTTTGTGGTATTGTTTAATCAGTTGTTGAAATGAGCTCTCAGTAACCAAGACAGGCTTTCAAAATTCTATAGTCGGTTTTCCTTTTTGCTCAAGATGGGTATTCCTTACTTGGATATTCCAAATCCGTGGCTAGGTCAGAAACTATTTGTGTTAGTCTTAGAGTTAACTCTGCTCTATTTAAGTGTTCTGAAGCATCCATAGTATTGCTTTTACAAATATGAAAATACCTTTGCATCCCCATGCCCTTTCCAACCAGTGAAAGAAAGGACTGTCTCTGAAATGTGCTGGGGACAAACAGTTAGTGGGTCTCTGGGGTGCTGGTAAATGTATATCTTGATCATCTGGCTTCTGAGTCAGGAAACTGCTTAAAGCATAAGTGAGTGGCAACATTCCCTAGTTCCTGGAATGAAAGATTATATTCCCTAGCCATTTGACTCTGGGACCTTCAACAGGGTAGGATCATCTCATGAATTCAGCTCCTTTTTGGGGGAAGTTTTGGTGATATGCCAGGGGCTGGGCTGAACTTTTCCTAGCTATAAACTAAGTTTTAACTCTGCGAATTAACAACAGTAACAATAATTAGTAAAAAGTATGAAAATTAATTTTAAACATTTCAGGGAGAATATTCCATCTACATGTAAAAAATTACTTCCAAGCACCTCAAAAGTAATTGATTTCCTAATTTAAAGATGGTAATAATAGCAAACATTTATTAAGCATTACTGTGAGCTAGGTATTTTGCTACTTGATTTATGTAGATAATCTCATTTAATTATCACATTGAACCAATGGAGTTCTCTCATTAATCTTAACTGTATAGAAGAGGAAATCAAGGTGCCGGCTATTAAGAAATTTGCCCAAAGTCATAGATCTTGTAAATGATAATTGAACTGGGATTGAACTGAACTAGATTGATCTAAAACCCCACATCCTTAAATATTTAATTATAATGCTACTCAGTTATTGCTATTCATTCATTTATTTGTTCATTCATCCAAGAGAAGCTTTTTGAATACTGGGGAGTCACAGTTTAATGTTTAATCTCTCCTCTTAAGAAGTTTACAGTCAATGATGAGACCACAAATAAAAGACAGAATGATATATACAACAGCAGATATATGCAAAGTATGCTATGGGAACACCAAGAAAGGGGGTTTAAATCAGAATAAGAAAGTCTTCTGAGAGCAAAAGTCACGTATGGAGGAGTGTATGATGGTTATAGAGAGAAGAGGGGAAGGGCATAGCAAGAATATTCAGAGGCATGAGACAGCTAGCCATCCCGGAGCCCACCTGGACCTCCTAACCTTATTTCCTGGGTCTCAGAATTTTATTCATCTTTAAATCTTGAAGCAAAATGGAAGGACTTAAACATGAAGGCAGAGGTGGAGACAGGCTCAAACTCTATGTTAGAAGAAATTATTTGGAAAGCATCATGGAGAGTGGATTTGAGAGGGGTCAGACCAGAGGCAGGAGAGTCTCTAGATGATCCAGGTCACAAGTGATGAAGGCCTGAATTAAAGCAGTGGCAGTGGGAGGTGATAAAGCGGTGGGATCAGCCAGTCTTGAAGACTAGTTGTATTTGGAGGGAAAGGGCAAGGATTGGGTGGTGAGGGAGAGGTACGCCTAGGAGGAGCCAGTAATTCCTGGCTGGAGCAGCTGTGTGAATGGTGGATGCCCTTCTACAAGGCCAGCCTCACAGGGGGAGCAGGAGGAGGCTGGGTGGAAAGGTGATGAGTTCAGTTCTGGTCATGGTGGTTTTCAATTTGGGATGGGGCAGTGGATAAGCTAATATTTCATGAAGTGTTTAGAGCAGTACCTGCTACAGAGTATATAAGGATTTGTTGAATAAAAATTGAGTTCTCTGGTAGACAGTTAGTTACCATATATGGTTCTGGAGCTCAAAGAAGAAGTCTGGGCTGGAGACACAGATCTGGCACTCATCAGAATAAAAATGGTAGTGGTCACCACGGGCCTTCCCGAGGGTGTCCAAGGGTGTGTACAGCCTGAGCAGAGGAGACTGAGGGGGGAACGGATAGAGAGGCATGAGAGGAAACAGGAATAAGTGGTGTTCAGAGGCAAGGCAAGAGGAGACTGCAAGAAAAAGAAAGTAATTAATATTGTCAATGACTCACAAAGTCAAGATAAGATATAGACCGAACATTGTCCATTGGATTTAACTGTATGGACATCAGTGATCATAATGAGAACATTCTGGTGAAGGGAGGTTGGGCAGCAGTAAAGAATGAGTAAAAGGAGACAAATGGAGGCAGCTAAGATAACTTCCTCCCAGAGTTAAATGTGGAATGATAGAGAAAAAGGGCAAGATTTGGAGGTAGATATAAGATTGAGGAAGGTTGGTTGGTTTGTGTTTTTAAGATAGAAGAATCTTGAGCCTCTTCTTGGCTGAGCAGGGTGAGAGGGAGAGGAGGGACTGATGGAACATGAAGGAAGAAAGAGATGGTCCCAGAGTTCAGAGGAGAGATGAGCTATGGATGGCAGAGGAGGACCACAGGAAAGGGAGAGGGATGCAGACGAGCAAGTGGTAGGGCTGGAGGAGAAACATGTCCACCCAATTCAAAGTCTCTTTCTCAGTTCTTATCTCTGTGAAAGTATTGATAGTTCGGCACCAAATACTATTACCACTCCTTCCTTGCAGGCAATGTCTTCACTTGCTTGTGTTATACAGGGATGGGTTGGTTTACCTCTTCCCTCTCAGGACGAGTCTTTTCTATCTTTTCCTCAGGTGCTTCTTTTTACCTCCCAGCCCTTGGTGTCCCCTGAGGAGTCATCCTTGGTGCTGTTTTCCTATATCTCAACATTCTCTCTCTGCACAGTGATATCCATGCTTCTAGAGTCACCTGTCACCTGCCAGCTGGTGTCTCTACCCAAATCTCCCCTCCTCAGGTCACTTCTCCTCACCAAGCCATTTTATGCACTTATGCACCACTGCAAGATTGATACATTTCAGGAGTTCTGATCTGGTCCTTTCCTTGCTCAGAAACCATTGATGACCAAATCCCAACCAACCCTTCCAACCCTACTTCCTATCGCTTGGAGATTCTGCCTGACTCACTCATCAGTAGAGGGTTCTTTGTTCCTGACACCCCTGTGACTCTCAACATCCTTGTTTTTAGTGTATTTTATCATAATAAAGTATTAAAGTCATGAGAGGCAATCAATCTAGCAGGAGAGACTGGATTGCCTCCTTTGAGCTATCCGGAGATAGCATAGATCTAGGAGATGTGGGGCTTGGCTGCAGAGGTAAAGAATGAGGCAATAACGTGGAGCCAAGACCATGGGGATAAAGAGTAGAACAGCAAGGAGGAAGACCCAAGGGAAAAGAGCTCCCCTGCACCCTTGCAAAGTACAGTAAGCCTTACTTCTGACTCAAGGGGGACAGCAAAGCAATGCTTGTTCTGACCTCTGGACCCCTGAGTGTATCCACGGTTGACAACAATTGGGTCCTTTTGTATGTATTTTCGACCACTGTGGGTAGTATCAGTAGGGCTAGCCCACCCTCTATTTAAAGTAAATGGCTCACTGTTCCTTGTACACACCACTCCAGACTTTCCCTCCTCTATGTCCTCACTCATGCTGTTCCCTTTGCCAGACACCCTTCACACACTTCTCCACATCTGCCAATCCAGTCTTCAAGAGCTGACTCAGATGCCATCTAATGAATGAATATTCCTATCATCTCCCTAGGGTAGCAATTTCTCCCTTCCCTGAACTTCTATTTTGGTCAAAGTCACCTAGAGGTACATTTTTTTTTCAGAACCAACGGTTGTTCCTGAAGAATCAGGAATGTTCTTTATTCCTTAGCACCAGAGGAGCAAATGGAACTGGGGAATGGAAAGAGAATAGCCAACTCTCCTCCTCCCCGCCCCTCCTCCCCTTCGCCCCCATACCTTGCTAATCACAAAGGAGAGCACTCTACCTTAAAAACATGGAGGTCTGGCTGATCACCTTCTTAGCCCTGGAATCAAATTTAGCATCATGATTGGGATTGACATATATACGCTAATATGTATAAAATAGTTAACTAATGAGAACCTGCTGTACAGCACAGGGAACTCTGCATAGTGCTCTGTGTGACCTAAATGGGAAGGAAATCCAAAAACGAGGGGATATATGTATATACATGGCTGATTCACTTCACTGTACAGTAGAAACTAACACAACATTGTAAAACAACTATACCCTAATTAAAAAAAAAATTAGCATCAAAGGAGACAGAAAGTGTGTGTGTGTGGCAGGCAAGCTGGGAGTGGGGGTGGGTGGAAAGTAGTCTGTTTTAGATTTTTAAAAATTTAAGAGACATAACAACCAAATGCATCTTTGATTGGATACCTATTCCAAAAAAAGTTACAAGATCTATTTTGGAAATAATTTGGGAAAATTTGACATTAAGTCAGTATTAGATGATATTAGGAAATTGTTAATTTGGTTAGTGTATAATGTTATTTTAGTTATAAAAGAATGACTTCTCTTGGAAATGCCTGTTGAAATATTTTGGGATGAAGAGTCATTATCTCTGCAGTAGTTCAGCAAATATATATATATACATATACACACATATATAACATAATATGTAAAATATATAATATGTATAATATATAATATGGCAAAATGCTAACTAGGTGGTAGATTGTTCATTATATTGTTCTTTTCACTCTTCTGTAGACATAAAATTTTTCATAATAAAAAAAATTAAGTAAAAGAGTAGAGGTAAAAACTGACACCAGACTTCTCGGCCAGGTAGAGAGAAGAAACCAGGACTAGGATGGACCAAACCGCACCATCATGCTGAGAGAGAAGTGGTCGCAGGTCTGGGTGCAGAGCTCCTCACTGGAGGTAATGATATTTCTTTCACCTCAATAGTGAGAAGGGAAAATGAAAGGGGACACCTTTATTCTTTCATTAAAGAAATTCATTTAACATTTGGTAAAAAACTTACTCTGTTCCAAGTACATTCACAGATGCCAATTTATGTAATTCTCACAATAATTTTGTGAGGCAATTTTTGTCCTTATTACTTTCATTTCTATAGGTGAGGAAAACAAACCCCAAATTCAGTGATTTTATTTAGATCCCAGAACCAATACATAGCAGAGCAAGAATGTGACCCCAGTTCTGCAGATTCCAAGTCTTATGTCATTCTAAGATCCTTTCATTGTCTTTTCCTGGGGAATAAAGGCCAAAGCCCTCGGGACAGAGTCATTAAGCCCATGGAGCTTGTCTCGGGTGGATTTGGGGGAAAACAGAGAGGCCCCTATTTGGGTTAGCCCTAGTATCCTTTGGGTATGATACTTTGCAAAAATAGACCATTGGGCCTATCTTAAGGACCACAGTATTTCCTGGTTTCATCCCAACAGCCCCTGAAATTGCGAGTTTGCTAACTGCGGTGTAGAGAAATGTTTGCTGATCCCTTGTCTAGCCATCAGGCCAGCATGTATCACATAGGGACTTCTGTGGTTGCACCGAGGGAGTCCTATTAGTGCTCTCCAAAAGCAGCAAGGAAATCCAGCTGCCTTTGGGAGTCAGGTTCTAATGAAGGAGAGATTTCTGAGTCACAGCAGACAGTAGACGCTCAACCACATCAAGGAAGAAACAGACACAGGCAGAGGTCGAATTGCAGTACTGGGGAATGCTGACTGATTAGGCAACCCCAGGGCGGGATGTTCCGATCTCCTGGGCTGGAGCAAAGCGGAAGCGTGAGGCTGGAAGGTGAGCTGAAGCAGGCAGGGAGGCACAAATTGTCAGGATCTGTGAACATCTGGGGACGCTTAATCGGGAGGAAATGTAGACCTCCCACACAGTAGCACATTTATGAGCTCTGATTATACACTAAGGTACAGAAAAAAATAACAGAAACTAGTGCGCTGGTAAATAATACCCCTCCTTGATGCATAAAACCCGCAGCTTTCTTGAATCTTTCCCTTTCACCACATTTAAAAGGCAAATGATGCCAAGTGTATCAGCGTGACAGGAAGGGGGCTGAGCTCCTGTTTAACACTGACCGCTCCTGGGAGGCCGTGCCAGGTAGGAGCCTCCTGAGCCACTAAGGGAACTGATGGCCCCCAGATTCCTCTGGGAAACCTGAAGATATGTCACTCAGGCCTTTAAGTCTCAGAACCAGTGCAGGAGTTGGGAGGCAGGGAGGGGCTGGAGGGTAAGGGATGAGGGCCTCACTCACTCACTTATTGACTCACTCATTCATTCATTCATTCAGTATAATGTTTAAAATGTGTGCTCTGGCGTCAGCACATCTGGATTTAAATACCAGCCCCACAGCTTGAGAGCTCTGTGAACTCCGGCCAGTAACTTAGTCTCTTTAAGGCTTTGGTTTCCTCATCTTACACAAAGGGGTCCTGTTATGAGGAATAAAATGCATGGTAATACGATAATGCCCCCACTGGGCAGGCACATGGTGGGTGATCCATCGATGTATGCTATAATCGTTATTGAGTCTTTTGATAAATACGTGATGAGCGCTGGGCTAGTTTCTGAGGGAACAAAGATGGTGACATTGGGGGCATAATTTTACCCCCACTTGTGGAATGAGACTTTGGCCAAATTTTTCTTCCAGGCTTCGGTTCTCCTTCCCTTCTATTTCCATTTTTCCCACTTTCCCATGTATGGAAAACTTAATGGATGTGTTAGGGGAGACACTGACCAAAACCACGCTCCCTGGCCAGACCCGATAGTAACCACTTGCATGAATTCTCTTACAACAGAAGTTCCTGGTAAGGAACGTGGAACTAAAAAGCTACCACCAACCAGAAGAATTCAGGAAAGGTCAAAGGAGAGAGGAGACGCCAGTCCATGTGTCCTACCAACCTCCCAGAATCCTCCTCGCTGGAATCCATCTTGGCTGAGCAATGCACGCCACCAGGAAGGAGCCTGAGTCAGAATGATTGGCCAGAGACAACCCGGAAACTAACCCCATCACCATAAAACCCGAGACTGTGAGCCACGTGGCAGAGCAGTCCTCCTGGGTTCCTTTACCCTCCTGCCCTCCCCCCGGGCACCCCTTCCCAATAAAGTCTCCTGCTTTGTCAGCACGTGTGTCTCCTCGGACAATTCATTTCCAGGTGTTAGACAAGAGCCCACTCTCGGGCCCTGGAAGGGGTCTCCCTTCCTGCAACAGATGGAACAAGGGAGAAAGTGGGCTCTGTGGTCAGAGAGGTGATGAGAAAATGAGAACATTCTAGAATCCTCTCTGTGCCTGGCACACAGTAGGGACTTGGTAATTGAATAATGTGCCTCCAAATTCTCAGAAGGAGAATGGAAATTTTCATCCAATATTCCCGGTGTTTTTAATTAAAATGGAGTCATTCGTTTGGAATTCAGGGGTTGCAGACTGGACCAATGGATCAGGTCTGGTGCAGTGAAAAGTTTTGTTTGGCAAGTTTTAAAATTGGAAAATTTCACATGAAAACCTGGATTTCTGGCTTCTCCTGGAAAATGTGAAGATCTGCAACCCTGCGCCTGCATTCCCGTGTGGAGAGGGAGTGGGTGGACGCTGCCACCATTCCGGGGGACCCTCCTGCCCTCTCCCCTGCGGCACCACCACCCCTATCCTATTACAGCCTCCCTCAGCTGGGGCACTACCTGTTTACACACTTTCCAAGTGAGCCACGACTTCATTTGCTCGTCTTGGCCACGCTTGAGGTGATCACAGTGAGGAGAGCAGAGCTCAGAGGACTCCAGGTGCAGCCCTTTCTCAAACCCACGCTCTCCCCCTGCGCTCCTTCCGGTGCTCGGGCTTCCAACTCCCACGACTGATCTTTCTCTTTCCATGCAGATATGTTGGCCCCTTCTCAACACCGCCCTTTCCTTATGATTACTCCCCCTCCAGGCAACAAGAAAACGACTGAATGACAATTACTGTGACATCTGATACAAGGGCAATTTCCCTCTGGTTAGCCAACCCCGGGATGGAACAAAACTGCACATTCTTTGCATACCTTTAGCGTGACTGAGGGTGATCCTGTAGTGAAGGCTTTGCTGATTCCGAGATCAGGACATTCAAAAGTGAAGGCACAGGGGGCTCAAACATCATAGAGTACGGTGGCTTTCAAGCCCACTTCGTTTTTTTATACCTGCGTTCCTTTCATTATACTTTTATTTATTTATTTATTTATTTATTTTATTATTATTATTTTTTTATAATGAAGCTGCTTTTCTTCTTTTTTTTTGTTAATTTAGGGAAGGCTCTTATTTATTTATTTATTTTTATATTTATTTTTGGCTGTGTTGGGTCTTCGTTTCTGTGCGAGGGCTTTCTCTAGTTGCGGCAAGCGGGGGCCACTCTTCATCGCGGTGCGCGGGCCTCTTCTCTATCGCGGCCTCTCTTGTTGTGAAGCACGGGCTCCAGACGCGCAGGCTCAGTAGTTGTGGCTCACAGGCCTAGTTGCTCCGCGGCATGTGGTGATCCTCCCAGACCAGGGCTCGAACCCGTGTCCCCTGCATTGGCAGGCGGACTCTCAACCACTGCGCCACCAGGGAAGCCCTATTTATTTTTTTACCAAGTGAACTCTTACATGGGGCCTGATCAAACCAGAGCTTCACCTGGCAGTACCTTCTTGGATTCCTGGGGGCACAGAGATCGCAGATTGAAAAACACTGGTCTAATCACACTGTCTCTTTTACAAATCAGGAGGCAGAGGCCTGGAGTGGGACAGCGGCCTGTCCAAGCTCACGGAGGGAGGAGCTGGCAGAGTGGATTCAGAGACGCCTCATGCTGGGTCTGGCACGCTTTGCCCCCCAGCGTGCTGTCCTCAGGGCAGCTCCCACAGCAGCAGCACTAACAGCTGGACCCCTGGGTGTCACTCCTGCTGAACTGGAGCCTTCACCTTACAGCACTCAAGTGGGGCCTCCGTCTAGCTGAGTGACGGCACTTCGGGAAGTGTCACTGAGTTTCTGAGTTCGGGGTTCGTACAGTCTGAAAGCTGCTGCCTCCCCGGAGCAGCCAGCCCCCCAGATGGCCCTAGTGACCCTGCGTCCTGGTGTTCACACCCTTGTGCAGTGCCCGCCCACACTCTGCTAGCTTGGTCTTTGGCCCAGTGGAATATGGCAGAAGTGACGGGTGTCACGTCTCAGATTAGGTTAAAAAGACACAGCAGCTGGCATTTCTCTTTCTCTCTCTGTCTTCTGTCTCTCTCATCACTCACTCTGGGAGGAAGCTCTGTTGAGAGGAGCCCTATGAAGAGTCTCATGGTGAGACACTGAAGTCCACTGCCCAACGGCCACTGGAGGGCGCTCCAAAGCATGTCCTGCAGCCGTAGTCATGGGGGCAGGGACTGCTGCCCTGGCTGACAGACAGCGTGACAGAAACCCTACAAGAAAATATGAGCCAGAACCCCCCAGCTCTGCTCCCAGATTCCCGACCCCCAGAAGCTCTGATATAGCCAAAGTCTGTTGTCTTAAGCGGCTGAGTTGTGATGTGATTTGCTACCCAGCCCTAGATAACCTTTACGCAGCAGCACTGCAGTGATGTGGGGTGATGGGCATCCTTAGGAAGACTTCCAAATCCAGGCAAAAACGTAAATGTCTGGCTTCCTATAGCTTAAATTATCCTGACGACGTGAATCAAAGCCAGAATTAGAGTGTTATTTCATTAGATTTAACCAAAATATATATATTTGTGGGATTTGGGAGGAGGTTTAAAAAATGAACTGCACGTGGAACTAAAGATGGAGGTTTTTTTAAAAACTGAGGTATATTTCTTATAACAGAAAATTCATCCTTTTTTAAATAAATTTTTATTGGAGTATAGTTGATCTACAGTGTTGTGTTAGTTTCAGGAGTACAGCAAAGTGAATCAGTTATACATATACATATATCCACTCTTTTTAAGTTTCTTTTCCCATTTAGGCCATTACAAAGTATTGAGTAGAGTTCCCCATGCTATATAGTAGGTTCTTATTAGTTATCTATTTTATATATAGTGGTGTGTATATGTCAGTCCCAGTCTCCCATTTATCCCTCCCCCCACCCCCACCAGTAACCATAAGTTTGTTTTCTGCATCTGTGACTCTATTTTGGTTTTGTAAATAATTTCATTTGTATTATTTTTTCAGATTCCACATATAAGCAATATCATGTGATAAAATTAATCCCTTTAAAGTATACAATCTTTATTGTCGTTTTTATTGTACTCACTGTGCTGTGCAACCATCACCTTTATCTAACTCTAGAACAATTTCATCACTCCAAAAATACGACTCTTATTTGTTCTTCCCATTTCCTGACAACCACTAATCTACTGTCTGTCTCTATGGCTTTGCCGATTCTGGACATTTCATAGAAACGGAATCATACAGTGTGTCCTTTTTTATTTGGCTTCTTTCACTAAGCACAATGTTTTCAAAGTTCATCCATGTTCTATCATGTATCAGTACTTCATTCCTTTTTATTGTTGAATAATATTTCATTGTATGGATATACCACATTTTATTTATCCATTGATCGGCTGATGGGCATTTGGGCTGTTTCCACTTTCTGACTACTCTGCATAATGTTGCCATAAATGTGTGTGTGTTTACACATTTTTGCATGAACATATATTTTTAGTTCTTTTGGGTATATACCTAAGAGTGGAATTGTAAGATCATATGGTAACTCTATGTTTAAGTTTTTGAGGAACTGCCAAACTGTTTTCCACAGTGGCTGCACCATTTTACATTCAAGTGGGTATTTTTAACCTAGTAAATAGTCTAACGACTATACAAAAAGGGAACTTCAAAATATGCATAAAATTGAGACATTTTATGTCTCAATTTTATAGAGAAATTTATTTCATTATATTTGAGTCTCTGCTTCTGACTTTTCATTATTTAGCATGTCATTTGGCATTGAACGGACTCAGGACTAGTGGTTATAGTTGAGACTGCTAGTTGTACCCTGACATCCATTCTTCCTTCTAAGTAACTGAACCCTTGGTTTTAAGCTGGTACTTCATAAAGGGGAGAATTCTCAGCTTCCTATGCCGATAAGTATATCCATTGACTAAGTTCTGATAAATGAGATGTAATCAGAAGTTTGGTATGTGACTTCCAAGAAATACCCTCAAAGGGAGGAGACATGTCCTTTTTCCTCTTCCCCTCTTCTGCTAGCTGGAATGCAGATGCAATGGCTGAGCTCAAGCTGACAGTTTTGGACCAGGAGGTGGTGGCTCTGTGCTAAGGAAGGCAAAGCAAGAAAATAGAAGATGCCTGTGTGCTTGACGTGGCAGAACCCTAAACTAGTCATGGATTGACCATCTTCAGACTTTTTAAATGTGAGTTAAAAATAAATTTTTATCTTATTTAAACTATTGCTATTCGGTGTTTCTGGTTATATACAGCTGAACTTAAACCTGAAAAACCAAGTGCTTAAGAGTAGTGATTAAAAGTACAGTCTTTGGAGACTAACAGACCTGAATTCAAATCCTTGAAAGTTTTCTCTTCCTCACTTCCCCGATCCAATCATAGTCAATACCTATAATTTTACCTCTTTACTCTCTCTCAGTTTTTTTCCATCTCCAACATTGCCTCCAAGCCACCATTGTCTTTCTCTTAGACTTCTAAAATAGCCAACAATGGTTATCCATCTCCACTCTTGCCACTCTTCAACATGTTCTCCATACAGCACTCAGTGTGATCTTCTTAAACTATAATTTAGGTCCTGTCACTTTGCTTAAAACTCATCAATGGCTTTCCATTGATCTTAGGATAAAGACTAAAATCCTCAAAGGCCTTGCGGGTTCTGACCTCTTTCTTCTTCAGGCTCTTCTGGACCCATGCACCTCTCTTTCTGTTCACTTCGGCCTCACTGACCTTCTTTCGATTCCTTGACTAGGTCATGCTGAATCCCACCACAAGCTTTGCACATGAGCCTGCTCCTTTCCGGGGTGATGAAGCCAGGGTGATGTGCTGGGGTACTGCCAACAGCACACAGGACAGTAGACAGAGGCTCTGCACTTAGCAGCACCCCAATCCTAAGACAAGCCAGGTGAAGATGGGCCCCATGAGGTCTCCATGCCCTAGTCTCTTGGGATCCAAGCCAGGCCTGTGCTGGGCCAAAGGAGAGAGTCTACTGATAAAGGTGGTCATGCAGGAGTTCATCCCACCAGGGCCTGGCCTCTGACCCCGTGAGCAGCACTTGCCCCCTGTGCTGGGGGCCTATTTGAGGGCCATTCTTGTTGCCTCCCCTAATCAAAGTTCATTCAGTCCCAACATTCACAGTCTTCCCCCGTGCCCTCCCCTGGATCCTACCAGAAGCAGTAATAAATTACACCAGAGCTCTCTCTTCCCTACGTCTTTCTAGGTCATTTCCTGGAGGGATGAGGGGAAGGCAGGTGATGAGTAGCAGACCTAGAAGACACAGGGGTGCTCTGCTGCTGGGACATAACCAGGAGCCACCTTGCCTTGCCCACCACTGAGCCAGAAGCATCCTCCTGGCCCTGTCAGCATGACTGGAGACATAATTTGCAGACTCCTCATTAAAAAATTATTAAACATTTCAAGATGGTGACAGCAGAGCTTTGAACCAAGCACAGGGCCCTTCTGAGCACAAAGTTCTGCGAGACTATACAGGTCACACACCCAGGAAGTCAGTTCTGCCTTGCAAGTCCATGATGTTACGACAGCTGCCAAGTGAGACTGCCAGAGAGACTCTGAGTGAGCAGGAGAGTCTCCTGGGCCCATGTTTATGCTTGGGATGACAACAGAAGGAGGAGTGAAGGTGGAGGGTTGGATAGTCATGGGCAAAACTTTGTGGAAGGCAGAGCCTGAGTGTCTGCATGCCCAGGATTGAGCCTGTTATACATGTCACCTCCTCATGTTGGTGGCCTGTCCTCATGGACGTCCCCATTTATCATGATGGGGTGGGGAGAACACAAGTTCTGCTGCTTGCTGGCTGGGTGAGACTGTAACACCCATGAGATGTCCCTCTTCTGCTTGGATTTTTGATATCTGTGATCTCTCTTTATCCCAGCTGAAATTACTCTTCTCCATAGGATCAGGGCTCTGAGAATTCCACACTTAAGGGGCAAACCAAACAACAGGCATATTTATTACCAAGGATGGGCTATTGGGTACCTGATCGTGGGACTGGGAATGTTGTATACCCACTCACCTGTACACTGCTTTCCCCAGCAAACACATAGATCTCTCTCTCTCTCACACACACACACACACGACTTACCTTTACCCAAGTCTCTTTTGGAGACAGGTTACAAGTCCATTTAAAAAAGTGAGGTCATGCTATGCTCTGAATGTTTATGTCCCCTAAAATTCATATTAGAAACGCTAACCCCCCAAGTGATGGTATTTAGAGGTGGGGTCTTTGGGAGGTGATTAGGTCATGAGGGAGGAGCCCTCATGAACAAGATTAGTGCCTTTATATAAGAGACCCCAGGGAGCTCTCTTGCTCTCTTTCTGCCATGTGAGGAGACAAGATGTCAGTCTGCAACCTGGAAGGAAGCCCAAGGCCTGAACCTGATCTTGGGCCTTGAGCCTCCGGAACTGTGAGAAATAAATATCTCTTGTTTATAAGCCACCCAGTGTGTGGTGTTTTGCTATAGCAGCCTGAATGGGATTATAGAGGTCAGAGGGTGATGTGGGGTATACAGTGCTCCTCCTCCCTGGGATACCTCTCTCCTCACTCACTCCCACCAAATCTTTGTGAAATTCTACCATCCCTCCCAAAAAGAAAACTAACAAAATGAAACCAACCAAAAGCTCAATGCAGCCTCCCTCACATTCCCCCATCCAAGGGGTGGCTGTGGCCTTTTCGAAGGAGTCCATATGATTTGGGGTCAGCCCCAAAATGAAACTTGTGTTTGTATTGAGGGATTGTAATCCTCCAGAAACACTTTGAGAGAATTGAGGATGTGAGAGGGCTATACCCATGTGGAATATTTACAAGACATCATTTCGCATGGTCCACAATTTTCAAGATATAACAAAAATCAAACACTTAATTATTGGTCACAGCACAATAGTAAAGAAAAGAGGCCCACTAGCTTCCCAAACAAAGATCGTATTCAGCTTCCCGATCACACATGTTGAAATCTCCATTCCCTCATAACACTTGAAGCTGCTTCAGCCCATTATGGGGCCAGGGATCACTCCCTCTGGAGGCTTAGACAAACAGCCAAGTTCCTTAGGTGAGGGTCATCATTGGATTTGTTTCCCTACCAGATGGTTTCCAACCACCTAGATGTCATCCCTCCCAGCTCCAGGCCTGCAGCTGGAGTGACCACTCTTGCAGCCAATTTCAATTTGTCTCTTGTGAGCCTCACCCTTGGCAAGTCTTCCCAAGAAAAGTGAAACTTGATGATGGAATTTAAAGTCTTTAGAAATGGGAAATCAAGTTAAGAAGCACATAACAAGTGCTGGGTAACAGGAATGGATGAATGAATGAATGAATGAATCTAACGCATGACCCAACAACTTCACTAATAAGGGGAAAAAAAAACTACATTTCAGGGTTTTTCATGTTTGTTCCTCAGCACACCTATTGGAGCATCAGCTGACGGATTTGTTAACAGTGCAAATTTCTGGGTCCTACCCCAGACCCACTGGATCAGAATCTTTGGGAGAATTTGCTGGATCCGGCATTGCTAGCAAACTCCTCAGGGAGTTTCGTGGGTTTACAGAGTTGGACTAGCAGTGTGCCACAGGCACTGTAGCCTCGAGAATTCTGGACCAAATACTGTCAGGGAGTTCTGCCATCATGATTAATATCAAGCGGTTCCTTTTCTTGAATAGCGGTCTGGGGAAATATTAACAGATACTCACTTTGGTTTGTGGGCTGAGCTAAAGCAAAGAAAAGCCTAGAAGAGCCAAAGGACTCATAAAAGTGCATGAAATATGCTACTTTGCATCTCCTCAGTGAAAGAGAGCTCAGCTCCACTATGACCCAGAGAAAAACAGATGATGTTTAACAATGCATTAAAATGATGCCTGGTTCCTAGTAATTTCACAGGGAGCCCCGAATTTCACTTCACGCAGACAGCAAGCAGAGTGGGGAAAAAAAGAGGTGCTAGTGGCTCCGGAGCACTCTGATCTCAGAAAAAGACAGGAGGGTTTTCCTTGAACAATTACTCTCTTGCAAATACCAACGGCCAGCTACAGAGCTGACGTCTAGACTCAACAGAATGTCGCTATCAGTGGAAAGGTCTGTAAGGAATAAACCCCTGTGACGTTACACAGTTCAGTTGCATTCAGTAGAGCTTGCTTCCCATAATTTACCTTCTGGAATAAAAATTCGTCGCTGCTCCACAAAGGGACCATCTGTAAGGAGTTCCCAGAATCTCAAAGGAATTTCCATGCTGACCAGTGTCCTCACTTTATTCAGAAGCTTTGGGGACACAAATTGCAAGTTCTTACTTGCTAGACAGAAAAAAGGCACTGATTCCTTAACTGCTAGGGAGCAGAATATTGTGGAGTTTCATAAAGTCATAAAGTTTCTACTGAAGACCCTCTCACCTGTTCTTTGCACTGCCAATTAATTCTCCATCACCCCTTCCACTCCCGCACCTCGACCCTACCCTTTCTTCTGTGGACTTCTCACTTTGGACAAAATTGGGAAATAAGTGAGCTTCGTCTGCAGAGCTCCTCTCTTGCTCCCACTTCCCTGCCTCTCCCCAGGGCTGGAAACCCTCATCTCTCCCTCCATTTTTGGCCTCCATCCCTAGCAGGGGCCTGCCCAGAGCCTGAGCCTGGGCTCATCCTGAGAGGCTCACAGCCTCTTCCATACTGCTCTCCACCAGATTTCATGAAGACAGAGTCTAACTGTTAGTGACTGAGGCTGGCTTACCATTCTCTTTACATGGATGACTTTTAAATCACCCACTACCCTGGCTGTCAATCTTCATCTCAGCAACTCAACTACTCATGCCAACAGGTGATCTTGAAAATGGGGCCAAGTTAAACCAGCCTCCTCCTTTCCTAGGAACATCCTCCTGATTCCACTCTTGGCTACTAGAGACAATGTGAAGCAGGGGGATTTGATCTTTGGACCCTGTCTTCCATAATCTTCTCTTCATACTCCCCTCCTCCGAGCTCTTTTTTTTTTAATTTTTAATTTAATTTAATTTATTTTTTTATACAGCAGGTTCTTTTTTTTTTTTTTTTTAATTTTTATTTATTTATTTTATTTTTGGCTGTGTTGGGTCTTCGTTTCTGTGCGAGGGCTTTCTCTAATTGTGGCGAGCGGGGGCCACTCTTCATCGCAGTGCGCAGGCCTCTCACTGTCGCAGCCTCTCTTGTTTCGGAGCACAAGCTCCAGACGCGCAGGCTCAGTAGTTGTGGCTCACGGGCCCAGTTGCTCCGCGGCATGTGGGATCTTCCCAGACCAGGGCTCGAACCTGTGTCCCCCGCATTGGCAGGCAGATTCTCAACCACTGCGCCACCAGGGAAGCCCAGCAGGTTCTTATTAGTCATCAATTTTTTTTTTCACACACACACAGTGTATTTTATTTTTACAAGAGATAAATAGACTGACATGAAGCATTGTATATGGATGACCACAACAAAAGCAACAATGATTGCAATTACCAAACCTGAAACACACTCATACTATGTCATAATATTGACATTCAGTCCAGTAATCCTCCACTGTAACAGCTCCTTTACTTTGCAGTGAAAATTGATTTGTATATTCTTTGCCTCTGAGTCCTTGTGGGATTTTTTTTTTTTTAATTCAGACAGAAAGTCACAAAAATTATACTCATCCTCATCAGTTCACTCAGTCCCATGTAATTAAATTTTTTTTTTCATCTTGATCTTTTGTTAGCACTTTTTTGAGTTCATCAGTTTTTCACTAGAGTTCTGAAAATGCTTATTCATTCAGTTCAGCAGTACAGTCAGTTACCAGAAACCTGTACTTGTCAGAGTCTTTTCCATGAATTTCTTGAAGATGAAACCCTTTAATAGGAACATATTTGCAAAAGCATCAGAGTACACCCAGAACTGTCTGTAAATGAGAAAAGACTTAAAAATGACCACAGTTAAAGATTTGATGAAAGTTCATAATAATGCAGTTGACAAGAAAATTAGTTATTTCTGAGATATACATTTTAAAGTAATAACTAGGATTATTACTTATAACATTATACCAGAACATATAAGATTTTTAGAAATTTCATGTAATGTCTGAAACATTTATATTAACATATTTCCATACATATTTCCATACAAATACAAATATAAGATTTTTAGAAATTTCATGTAATGTCTGAAACATTTATATTAACATATTTCCATACAAATAACCCAATGAAAGTTTAGTATTAGTTGTTTTGTTTGTTTTTTTATACTGCAGGTTCTTATTAGTCATCAGTTTTATACACATTAGTGTATACATGTCAATCCCAATAGCCCAATTCACCATACCACCACCCCCACCCCCCTGCGGCTTTCCCCCCCTTGGTGCCCATACGTTTGTTCTCTACATCTGTGTCTCAACTTCTGCCCTGCAAACCAGTTCACCTGTACCATTTTTCTAGGTTCCACATATGTGTGTTAATATACGATATTTGTTTTTCTCTTTCTGACTTCACTCTGTATGACAGTCTCTAGATCCATCCATGTCTCAACAAATGACCCAATTTCGTTCCTTTTTATGGCTGAGTAATATTCCACTGTATATATGTACCATGTCTTCTTTATCCATTCGTCTGTTGATGGGCATTTAGGTTGCTTCCATGACCTGGCTATTGTAAATAGTGCTGCAATGAACATTGGGGTGCATGTGTCTTTTTGAATTATGGTTTTCTCTGGGTATATGCCCCGTAGTGGGATTGCTGGGTCATATGGTAATTCTATTTTTAGTGTTTTAAGGAACCTCCATACTGTTCTCCATAGTGGCTGTATCAGTTTACATTCCCACCAACAGTGCAAGAGGGTTCCCTTTTCTCCACACCCTATCCAGCATTTGTTGTTTGTATATTTTCTGATGATGCCCACTGTAACTAGTGTGAGGTGATACCTCATTGTAGTTTTGATTTGCATTTCTCTAATAATTAGTGATGTTGAGCAGCTTTTCATGTGCTTCTTGGCCATGTGTATGTCTTCCTTGGAGAAATGTCTATTTAAGTCTTCTGCCCATTTTTTAATTGGGTTGTTTGTTTTTTTAATATTGAGCTGTATGTGCTGTTTATATATTTTGGAGATTAATCCTCTGCCTGTTGATTCATTTGCAAATATTTTCTCCCATTTGAGAGTTGTCTTTTCGTCTTGTTTATAGTTTTGCTGTGCAAAAGCTTTTAAGTTTCATTAGGTCCCATTTGTTTACTTCTGTTTTTATTTCCATTGCTCTAGGTGGTGGGTCAGAAAAGATATTATTGTGATTTATGTCAAAGAGTGTTCTTCCTATGTTTTCCTCTAAGAGATTTATAGTATCCAGTCTTATATTTAGGACTTTAATCCATTTTGAGTTTATTTTTGTGTATGGTGTTAGGGAGTGTTCTAATTTCATTCTTTTACATGTAGCTGTCCAGTTTTCCCAGCACCACTTTTTGAGGAGACTGTCTTTTCTCCATTGTATATCCTTGCCTCTTTTGTCATAGATTAGTTGACCATAGGTGCATGGGTTTATCTCTGGGCTTTCTATCTTGTTCCATTGATCAATATTTCTGTTTTTGTTCCAGTACCATATTGTCTTGATTACTGTAGCTTTGTAGTGTAGTCTGAAGTCAGGGAGCCTGATTCCTCCAGCTCTATATTTTTCCCTCAAGACTGCTTTGGCTATTCGGGGTCTTTTGTGTCTCCATACAAATTTTAAGAATTTTTGTTATTGTTCTGTAAAAAAATGCCATTGGTAATTTGATAGGGATTGCATTGAATCTGTAGATTGCTTTGGGTAGTATAGTCATTTTCACAATATTGATCCTTCCTATCCAAGAACATGCTATATATCTCTACATCTGTTTGTGTCATCTTTGATTTCTTTCCTCAGTGTCTTATAGTTTTCTGAGTACAGGTCTTTTACCTCCTTAGGTAGGTTTATTCCTAGGTATTTTATTCTTTTTGTTGCAGTGGTGAATGGGATTGTTTACTTAATTTCTCTTTCTGATTTTTCGTTGTTAGTGTATAGGAATGCAAGAGGTTTCTGTGCATTAATTTTGTATCCTGTGACTACCAAATTAATTGACTACCTCTAGTAGTTTTCTGGTGGCATCTTTAGGATTCTCTATATATAGTATCATGTCATCTGCAAACAGTGACAGTTTTACTTTTTCTTTTCCAATTTGAATTCTGGGGCTAGGACTTACAAAACTATGTTGAATAATAGTGGCAAGAGTGGACATCCTTGTTTTGTTTCTGATCTTAGAGGAAATGCTTTCAGTTTTTCACCATTGAGAATGTTTGCTGTGGGTTTGTTGTATATGGCCTTTATTATGTTGACGTAGGTTCCCTCTATGCCCACTTTCTGGAGAGTTTTAATCATAAATGGGTGTTGAATTTTTTAAAATTAATTAATCAATGTGTTTATTTTTGGCTGACTTAGGTCTTTGTTGCTGCGCGTGGGCATTCTTTAGTTGCAGCGAGTGAGGGCTACTGTTCATTGCAGTGCACGGACTTCTCATTGTGGTGGCTTCTCTTGTTGCAGAGCACAAGTTCTAGGCACACAGGTTTCAGTAGTTGTGGCATGCAGGCTTCAGTAGTTGTGGTTCACGGGCTATAGAGCGCAGGCTCAGCAGTTGTGGCACGTGGACTTAGTTGCTCCTCTGCATGTGGGATCTTCCTGGATCAGGGCTCAAACCCGTGTCCCCTGCATTCACAGGTGGATTCTTAAACACTGAACCACCAGGGAAGCCCTGGGTGTTGAATTTTATCAAAAGCTTTTTCTGCAGCTATTGAGATGATCATATGGTTTTTATTCTTCAATTTGTTAATAGGGTGTATCACATTGATTGATTTATGTATATTGAAGAATCCTTGCATTCCTGGGGTAAATCCCACTTGATCATGGTGTATGATCCTTTTAATGTGTTGTTGGATTCTATTTGCTAGTATTTTGTTGAGGATTTTTGCATCTATATTCATCAGTGGTATTGGTCTGTAATTTTATTTTTTGTGGTATCTCTGTCTGGTTTTGGTATCGGGGTCATAGTGGCCTTGTAGAATGTGTTTGGGAGTGTTCCTTCCTCTGCAATATTTTGGAAGAGTTTGAGAAGGATGGGCGTTAGCTCTTCTCTAAATGTTTGATAGACTTCACCTGTGAAGGCATCTGGTCCTGGACTTCTGTTTGTTGGAATGTTTTTAATCACAGTTTCAAATTCATTACTTGTGATTGGTCTGTTCATATTTTCTATTTCTTCCTGGTTCAGTCTTGGAAGGTTATACCTTTCTAAGAATTTGTCCATTTCTTCCAGGTTGTCCATTTTATTAGCATAGAGTTGCTTGTAGTAGTCTCTTAGGATGCTTTGTATTTCTGTGGTGTCCGTTGTGACTTCTCCTTTTTCATTTCTAATTTTATTGATTTGAGTCCTCTCCCTCTTTTTCTTGATGAGTCTGGCTAAAGGTTTATCAATTTCATTTATCTTCTCAAAGAATCAGCTTTTAGTTTTATTGATCTTTGCTATTGTTTTCTTTGTTTCTATTTCATTTATTTCTGCTCTGATCTTTATGATTTCTTTCCTTCTACTTACTTTGGGTTTTGTTTGTTCTTCTTTCTCTAGTTCTTTTAGGTGTAAGGTTAGTTTGTTTATTTGAGATTTTTCTTGTTTCTTGAGGTAGGATTGTATTGCTATAAACTTCCCTCTTAGAACTGCTTTTGCTGCATCCCATAGGTCTTGGATCATCGTGTTTTCATTGTCATGTGTCTCTAGGTATTTTTTGATTTCCTCTTTGATTTCTTCAATGATCTCTTGGTTATTTAGTAACGTATTGTTTAGCCTCCATGTGCCTGTATTTTTTATGTTTTTTTCCCTGTAATTGATTTCTAATCTCATAGTCTTGTGGTCAGAAAAGATGCTTGATATGATTCCAATTTTCTTAAATTTACTGAGGCTTGATTTGTGACCCCAGATGTGATCTATCCTGGAGAATGTTCCATGTACACTTGAGAAAAAAGTGTAATCTGCTGTTTTCAGGTGGAATGTCCTATAAATATCCAGTAAATTTATCTGGTCTATTGTGTTTTTTAAAGCTTGTTTCTCCTTATTAATTTTCTGTCTGGATTATCTCTCCATTGATGTAAATGAGGTGTTAAGACCCCCACTATTATTATGTTACTGTCAATTTCCTCTTTTATATGTGTTAGCATTTGCCTTAAGTATTGAGGTGTTCCTATGTTGGGTGCATATATATTTATAATTGTTATATCTTCTTCTTAGATTGATCCCCTGATCATTATGTAGTGTCCTTCCTTGTCTCTTGTAACAGTCTTTATTTTAAAGTCTATTTTATCTGATATGAGTATTGCTACTCTAGCTTTCTTTTGATTTCCATTTGCATGGAATATCTTTTTCCATCCCTTCACTTTCAGTCTGAATGTGTCCCTAGGTCTGAAGTGGGTCTCTTGTAGACAGCATATATATGGGTCTTGTTTTTGTATCCATTCAGCAAGCCTGTGTCTTTTGGTTGGAGCAATTAATCCATTCACGTCTAAGGTAATTATCGATATGTATGTTCCTATGACCATTTTCTTAATTGTTTTGGGTTTGTGTTTGTAGGTCCTTTCTTCTCTTGTGTTTCCCACTTAGAGAAGTTCCTTTAGCATTTGTTGTAGAGCTGGTTTGGTGGTGCTGAATTCTCTTAGCTTTTGCTTGTCTGTAGAGCTTTTGATTTCTCCATCGAATCTAAATGAGATCCTTGCTGGGTAGAGTAATCTTGATTGTAGGTTCTCCCCTTTCATCACTTTAAGTATATCATGCCACTCCCTTCTGGCTTGTAGAGTGTCTGCTGAGAAATCAGCTGTTAACCTTACGGGAGTTCCCTTGTATGTTATTTGTTATTTGTTCCTTGTTGCTTTTAATAATTTTTCTTTGTTTTTGATTTTTGTCTATTTGTTTACTATGTGTCTCAGCATGTTTTTCCTTGGGTTTATCCTGACTGGGACTCTCTGTGCTTCCTAGACTTGGGTGGCTATTTCCTTTCCCATGTTGGGGAAGTTTTTGACTATAATCACTTCAAATATTTTTTCGGGCACTTTCTCTCTCTCTTCTTCTGGGACCCCTATAATGAGAATGTTAGTGCATTTAATGTTGTTCCAGAGGTCTCTTAGGCTGTCTTCATTTCTTTTCATTCTTTTTTCTTTATTCTGCTCTGCGGCAGTGAATTCCACCATTCTGTCTTCCAGTTCATTTCTCTGTTCTTCTGCCTCAGTTATTCTGCTATTGATTCCTTCTAGTGTATTTTTCATTTCAGTTATTGTATTGTTCATCTCTTTTTTTTTTAATTCTTCTGGGTGTTTGTTCTTTAACTCTTCTAGATCTTTTTTTTTAGCATAAATTTATTTATTTTTATTTATTTATTTTTGGCTGTTTTGGGTCTTCATTGCTGTGTGCAGGTTTTCTCTAGTTGTGGCGAGCGGGGGCTACTCTTTGTTGCAGTGCACAGGCTTCTTATTGCGGTTTCTTGTCTTGTTGCAGAGCATGGGCTCTAGACACGTGGGCTTCAGTAGTTGTGGCTCGTGGGCTGTAGAGTGCAGGCTCAGTAGTTGTGGTGCACAGTCTTATTTGCTCCACGGCATGTGCGATCTTCTCAGACCAGGGCTCGAACCCATGTTCCCTGCATTGGCAGGTGGATTCTTAACCAGTGCGCCACCAGGGAAGTCCCTCTTCTAGATCTTTGTTAAATATTTCTTGCATCTTGTCGATCTTTGCCTCCATTCTTTTTCTGAGGTCATGGATCATCTTCACTATCATTATTCTGAATTGTTTTTCTGGAAGTTTTCCTATCTCCACTTTATTTAGTTGTTTTTCTGGGGTTTTATCTTGTTCCTTCATCTGGTACATAGTCCTCTGCCTTTTCATTTTGTCTGTCTTTCTGTGAATGTGGTTTTCGTTTCACAGGCTGCAGGATTGTAGTTCTTCTTGCTTCTGCTCTCTGCCCGCTGGTGGATGAGGCTATCTAAGAGGCTTGTGCAAGCTTCCTGATGGGAGGGACTGGTGGTGGGTAGAGCTGGGTGTTGCTCTGGTGGGCAGAGCTCAGTAAAACTTTAATATGCTTGTCTGTTGATGGGTGGGGCTGGGTTCCCTCCCTGTTGTTTGTTTCACCTGAGATAACCCAGCACGGAAGCTACAGGCTCTTTGGTGGGGCTAATGGTGGACTCTGGGAGGGCTCATGCCAAGGAGTACTTCCCAGAACTTCTGCTGCCAATGTCCTTGTCCCTGTGGTGAGCCACAGCCACCCCCCTCCTCTGACGGAGACCCTTCAACACTAGTAGGTAGGTCTTGTTCAGTCTCCTAAGGGGTCACTGCTCCTTCCCCCTGGGTCCTGATGAGCACACCACTCTGTGCGTGCCCTCCAAGAGTGGAGTCTCTGTTTCCCCCAGTCCTGTCGAAGTCCTGCAATCAAATCCCTCCAGCCTTCAAAGTCCAATTCTCTGGGGTTTGTCCTCCCATTGCCGGACCCCCAGGTTGTGAAGCCTGACGTGGGGCTCAGAACCTTCACTCCAGTAGGTGGACCCTTGTGGTATAAGTGTTCTCCAGTTTGTGAGTCACCCACCCAGCAGTCATGGGATTTGATTTATTTTGATTGTGCCCCTCCTACCATCTCATTGAAGCTTTTCCTTTGTCTTTGGATGTGGGGTATCTTTCTTGGTGAGTTCCAGTGTCTTCCTGTCGATGATTGTCCAGCAGTTAGTTGTGATTCTGGTGCTCTCGTAAGAGGGAGTGAGCATACATCCTTCCACTCTGCCACCTTGAACCAATCGCCAGTGTGAATCTAAAATAGTTCTCATGGACATTTGCACTTTAATACTTCTCGGTATTTGTAAATGAAAGTTAATTCCTGCTTGAAAAAAGGCAGACATCAGTAGATAGGATGAATAAGTATTTTGAGGTGTAAAGAAACAGGTTGTTCACTGTGACCTTAGAGGCTTGTGGAAAGTAGAATAGGCCAATCACAGCACTTATCATACTGTATTGTAATAATCTGTTTACTTGTTTGATGTTTCCTCTTTGATGTAGCACTTGAGGGCAGGGACCATACTTATTTCTCTCTATATATCTTTCTATATCTAGACAACTGTCACGTTAAATATTTGTTGAGCAAGTGAATAAAGCAATGATCAAAGGAATGGAGAAGGGGGTGAAATGAGTCTACCAGAGTATGACTAATGTAAATAATAGTCTCATCACCTTGAACTTAATCAAAGTCTTAATGGAGGCTTGCCAAGAAGCAGTAGCTCTTGGAGGTATGAAATGTTGAGCTGCATTCATAAATGGCAGCAAGACCTTTCTATTCCTGCAGGCCCTTACAGACAAGATGCTAACGCCTCTCAATTTTACACACAGACTATATGGAATAATCATTTGAAATAGAATGCTTTAACTCTAATGTAAAAGTAGTTTGGTATTTTTTATCAGGTAAAAAAACCAAATTCCAAATATTAATTGTCCCTATTTATTCAATATCTGTTGTTCAGAATGCCCAAAAAAGTAGCTTTCTACCCACTCCTGGACATTAACCATATGATTTGAAGAGGATTTGCCATTTTCTTTTAGATTCCACCCCACTGGCCATAGTGATTGTTTCAGAAGTCAGTATCTAACCTAAGCCAGACCAATCATATCACCCCTCTTTCTTGGCCACAACAGTTTATTCAGATCTAGACATGAACCAAGTCTAAGATGAGCCAATGAGAGCCCTTCGCTGGGGTTATTTGGAGAGTCTCAGATCTGTGGGAGTGGAGATATGAGCCTGTGGATTGACCACACTGCCCACTGTGCAGAAGGAGCTGTTCTCAGCAGGAGAGGTGGACACCAACTTGAAGAGAAGCAGAATCAGAGATGGCTTGATGGGTCTCCTTGGGTCCTTCCTGCAATACGTGAAACCTCTGTCTCTCAGAAAATTTGAATAGGTTTCTGTCATCTGAAGAGACCTAATTCACTCAGCTTGATGCTCCAGACTCAGTAATTTCAGATGAGGTTAATGCTATTCGTGATCTAAAAAGATGATTTTCTTGCATTTTCATGAGTTAATCATTGTCCTCATGCAATCATTAGCATCCAGATGCTAAAACAAGTAGTTCTCCATATAATTCAACTCCTTGTGAAACCAAACACGAATGACTTATTTTCAGAATTCAGTTTTGTCTGTTTTGAAAAATACAGCTTTATTTTTTGTGTCCTTGCAACATTTTATTTTGATGGTTGAGAAATTCACTTTAAAACTTTCAAATGACTCTTGTCTGCATTAAAGTATTTCCTAGACTATGTCAGTCAAATCTTGATTTCTGTTTTTTTATATGTGTTTTGTCCTCTAGGAACTTCTGCAGCTGGCTGCTTCAGCTTAGCTACTTTACAAAAAAACATGATATTCTTTTTTCTTTTGATTAAAATACATACAGAAACTGTTTGAGCTGTTCCCCTTCTCTCATGGATTTCTTCGATCTGTGCCACACATTTCTGTTTCATTTCAGTGAAAGACAGGAGAAAACAAGAAGTAGTGAAATAAATAATGCTGAGATACAAAGGACATAATTTTTTTGTTTGCCTACAAGATTAATGTCGCTATCAGTTACTGAAACTACCAAGAAAGCTAACTCAATCTTAGGCAGAATAATGAAAGAATACAACAAGGAAGATGATTGATAGTTTTTTACTTTTCGTTTTTCAGCTCCATGTACACTATTATGATATGCAATTCAGAATGCTATGTCTGAGGAGTGATATTCACAGCTAATTGATGAAGGTCCAGTATCTAGGAAGTTACAGATCTGAAGTCTGTGACATTTTGAGGAATGGGTGAGAACACAGAGGAATAGCCAGAAAAGAAAATAAACTGTAGGAAAGTGAATACTATGTTCCTGTCCGGTGGAAGAGAGTAACTACTTATCAAGGATCTTACAGAGGGCATTCGGGCAGAGTGTGACGATTTAGACTTGTAGAATCCCTTCTGCCTGCTCTTCAGTTGCGGATAGCACAGCATAGAGAAGGGCAAGTAAAGACCAGGGCTTGGACCCTAGCTCTGCCACATGTTATTTAAGTAGTTCTGGGTAAGTTTTTAACCTTGGAGAGTATCTACTTCTTCGTATGTTAAAATAGCAATACTAATATTAAACCACTGTGATTTTTGTGACAATTAAATATGATAAGGCAAGCATCACCCAAATACTCCCAAGTCATTCAGTCTCTGGGTCCTTCACCCTTTCCTTTTGTCCAGGTATAATTTTCAAAAGTTAAAAACAGGTCTCTCATACAGATATAAAATGTACACACATCAAAGACTTATGTAACTCATTGATGAGGGAAGCACCAGAATGGCAAAGCTATTTCAAAGGCTTGTAGTCGAGACAGAAATATTTACAGTCACTTAAATAAAGACCGATGACTAAGATTGCTTGATTTGTGACAAAACTGGTTAATGATCCACAGGGCAACAAAACAGTAACCTTTGGGGAGTGTCTTTTCTCTGGTTGGAAATAATTTTCATTTCTATGTGTAGGGGAGGAAAAAATATTTTCCTCCACCCATCTATGATTATGCAGCTGAAGCTCTGTAAATGAGACTGGCCAAAGAGAGATTAACAGGAGAAAAACAAACAGAAGTTTATTAGCCTGTGACTCGTGCTTACACATGGGAGTACCCAGAGATGAGTAATTCAGAGGGGTGATTAGAACTTGGATTTATATATCATGTTAGGGTAAAACAAAGGAAAAGGGGTTTGGGGATTCTGGGTGGTTGGGGGGTCGGGAGGGGCGGAGGCAAGTAATGGGAAGGTGACCAAGAAAAGCATGGTAAGTAAGGGTCATTTCATAAAGTTGTTTTCTACTTCTTCCTGATCTGATAGGGAGATACTTTTTGCAAACTAAAATTTCCTTCATAAGTGTTAACTTCCTTTACAAAAGGAAAACTTGTGCTCTGCTTTTAGAATTTTTCTTGCATCTGCTGGTTCTCAGTGGTCTATAGCTCAAAATAATCCGTTTGTCGAAGAGACGTACTTTGGAGTAGCATCTTCTTCTAGACATACTTTGTTTTGTGTGTGTGTGTGTGTGTGTGTGTGTGTTTTAAAGAGACACTTATTTTCTACATAGATTTTTTAATATAAATTTATTTATTTATTTAGTTTTGGCTGTGTTGGGTCTTCGTTGTGGTGCACAGGCTTCTCATTGCGGTGGCTTTTCTTGTTGCAGAGCATGGGCCCTAGGAGCACAGGCTCAGTAGTTGTGGCGCACAGGCTTAGTTGCTCTGCAGCATGTGGGATCTTCCCGGACCAGGGTTCGAACCTGTGTCCCCTGCATTGGCAGGTGGATTCTTTTTTTTTTTTTTTTTTAACATGTTTATTGGACTATAATTGCTTTACAATGGTGTGTTAGTTTCTGCTTTATAACAAAGTGAATCAGTTAAACATATGTTCCCATATCTCTTCCCTCTTGCATCTCCCTCCCTCCCACCCTCCCTCTCCCACCCCTCTAGGTGGTCACAAACCACCAAGCTGATCTCCCTGTGCCATGCAGCTGCTTCCCACTAGCTATCTATTCCACGTTTGGTAGTGTATATATGTCCATGCCACTCTCTCACTCCGTCACAGCCTACCCTTCCCCTTCCCGATATCCTCAAGTCCATTCTCTAGTAGGTCTGTGTCTTCATTCCCATCTTACCCCTAGGTTCTTCATGACCTTTTTTTTTTTTTCTTAGATTCCATATATATGTGTTAGCATACGGTATTTGTTTTTCTCTTTGTGACTTACTTCACTCTGTATGACAGACTCTAGGTCCATCCACCTCACTACAAATATCTCAATTTCGTTTCTTTTTATGGCTGAGTAATATTCCATTGTATATATGTGCCACATCTTCTTTATCCATTCATCTGATGATGGACACTTAGGTTGCTTCCATGTCCTGGCTATTGTAAACAGAGCTGCAATGAACATTTTGGTACATGACTCTTTTTGAATTATGGTTTTCTCAGGGTATATGCCCAGTAGTGGGATTGCTGGGTCGTATGGTAGTTCTATTTTTAGTTTTTTAAGGAACCTCCATACTGTTCTCCATAGTGGCTGTATCAATTTACATTCCCACCAACAGTGCAAGAGTGTTCCCTTTTCTCCACACCCTCTCCAGCATTTATTGTTTCTAGATTTTTTTGATGATGGCCATTCTGACTGGTGTGAGATGATATCTCATTGTAGTTTTGATTTGCATTTCTCTAATGATTAATGATGTTGAGCATTCTTTCATGTGTTTGTTGGCAATCTGTATATCTTCTTTGGAGAAATGTCTATTTAGGTCTTCTGTTCATTTTTGGATTGGGTTGTTTGTTTTTTTGTTATTGAGCTGCATGAGCTGCTTGTAAATCTTGGAGATTAATCCTTTGTCAGTTGCTTCATTTGCAAATATTTTCTCCCATTCTGAGGGTTGTCTTTTGGTCTTGTGTATGGTTTCCTTTGCTGTGCAAAAGCTTTTAAGTTTCATTAGGTCCCATTTGTTTATTTTTGTTTTTATTTCCATTTCTCTAGGAGGTGGGTCAAAAAGGATCTTGCTGTGATTTATGTCATAGAGTGTTCTGCCTATGTTTTCTTCTAAGAGTTTGATAGTGTCTGGCCTTACATTTAGGTCTTTAATCCATTTTGAGTTTATTTTTGTGTATGGTGTTAGGGAGTGTTCTAATTTCATACTTTTACATGTACCTGTCCAGTTTTCCCAGCACCACTTATTGAAGAGGCTGTCTTTTCTCCACTGTATATTCTTGGCAGGTGGATTCTTAACCACTGCACCACCAGGGAAGTCCCTCTAGACATATTTTGGAGTAGCATCTAGCTCTATGTGTGAACCTGGCCATATTATGGTGTTCGATTATTCAATCTAACATGAATCTAGGGGTTGCTCTGAAGGTATTTTGCAAATGTGGTTAACTTCCACAATCAGTTGACTTTGTGACTTTGTACTCCTTATATCAGCCAAAAGTTGTTTGCATTGCAGTCAGATAAGAATCATCTTCAGCAAGTTAACCTCCACCCTTCCAGAGTTGTAAAATACCCTAATCAACAGTAAATCATGGGCTCTGGTGGTTCAGTGGTTAAGAATCCACCTGCCAATGCAGGGAACATGGGTTTGAGCCCTGGTCCGGGAAGATCCCACATGCCGCGGAGCAACTAAGCCTGTGCACCACAACTACTGAGCCTGTGCTCTAGAGCCCACGGGCCACAGCTACTGAGCCCGCGTGCCAGAACTACTGAAGCCTGCGTGCTTAGAGCCTGTGCTCTGCAACAAGAGAAGCCACCAGAGTGAGAAGCCTGCGCACCACAACAAAGAATAGCCCCCACTCACCCCAACTAGAGAAAGCCTGCACGCAGCAACGAAGACCCAATGCAGACAAAAATAAATAAATTTTAAAAGAATTGTAAATCTTGAGTAAAACACTTACATGCCTCCAGAGGATGAGATAATCCTTGGGTGGAGCTGGTGGTGCTTCAGGATGACACTCATAGGACATGCAGTCATCCTATTGCCTATTTCCAAATTGTTGATCTTTTTTTCCTTACTACTTTAATAGACAAACTGTCTCAAGCTCTATCCCACAAAAGTCCAATTCCATTCTCAATTTTCCGAGGATTCCTGGGGTCTTAGATTCTTCTGGCCACTTCGATTTCCTGCCTGTGATGGATAGCTCTATGTGTGAAGCTGGGCAGATTATGGTACTCGATTATTCAATTGAACATGAAACTAGGGGTTGCTCTGCAGGTATTTTGCAGATGTAGTTAACATCCACAATCAGTTGACTTTGTGACTTTATGTCGATAATGTGAGTGGGTCTGATCCAATCAGATGAAAGGCCTTAAGAGCACAATTGAAGTTTCCCCAAGGAAGAAGGAAATCTGCCTCGGTTTCCAGTCTGTTGGTCTGTCCATAGATTGTGGACCTGACAGCTCCCACAATCACATAAGCCAATTTCTTGAAAATTTATTTATATAAAGTATATATATATATATTTCAATTTTCAATATATATTGAATCCTCAATATATATATTGAAATATATATAAATATATTTCTCTCTCTCTATATATATATATTTATATTTCTCTCTCTCTCTCTATATATATATATGTTTAGCTACTAGTTCTGTTTCTCTTGTCAGCCCTCTTGCTCCCTGTGGCTGCCATCCTCACTCTGCACCAGTTTGCTCAATGCATGGACACTACCAAACTTCACTAATCTAAGGCTGGGTGTGTCAATAACTTTAACAGAAACATTGGGGATAATGGAGGAAAATACAGCAGAGCAGACAACTGCACTACTGGAAATCATTTTTCTTAACGGTCGGCTGTCAGCACAAGAGGATTTCCCACTGATCAGCATTTCCTCGATTCCAAACTGCTACTGTGTTGTAACACATTCTTTCCTAAAATCTGTCTTCCTTAGCTGTCTTCTTGGATGCTGGGCCTCTAAACTTCAATCTCTTGCAACTGCCAAAAGAAAACACACACACAAAAAAAGAAGAAAACTCACAATTGTCACCATTCTATTACACAAAGAATATAAATTCCATGGAGGCAGGAAACTGGGTCTGTTTTATTTCCTGATGTATCCCAAGCACCAAAAACAATAACTTGTAGTAAGGCATTCACGACTTGTCCAATGAATTGAGTGAATTAGTGAGTACAAATCATTCTTCTCCCAATGAGTCCCATTCTAGTTTAGCACCAAATGGGCTATTTTGCATAACTAAAGAATCCATGAACAATCTTTGCAGAATAAAATGTCTGCTATGGTTAGCAGTAGGTAGGTGTGATGGTCAGTTTTACATACCAGTTTATCTTGGCTACAATCCCCAGTGATTCAAACACCAATGTAGGTGTTGCTGTGAAGGTATTTTGAAGATATGATTAAGGTGCACAGTCAGTTGATTTTGTAAGGGAGACTATCGCTTAGCTATTCTGGGTGGGCATGACTCAATAATTTAAAAGGTTTAAGAACAGAACTGAGGTTTCTTTGAGAAGGTAAAATTCTACCTGTGATAGCAGCTTCAGCTCACGCCCAAGAGTTCCAGCCTGCCCCTCCAGAAGGCATGCATCCTGGATTTCAGACTTAACTCATCAGACCCCACAATTGCGTAAGCCAGTTCCTTATAATAAATCTCTTAATATATATCTCCTGCTGGTTGTTTCTCTGGTTGAACCCTGACTGATACAATAGGTTGTAGGGTTGGTGGCCACGGTAATATTCTTTAAGACAATTTCCCCCTTTTTCATGTGTAAAGACCCTGGAATTGTACCTAACATATAATGAGCATTAATTAAATGGTAACTATCATTACTATTCTAGAACTCAGAGATAACCATCTAAATCCAGGATTTCTTTTGATTTCGCCAGACTTTGAAGTTCTGGTTATTTCTGTCAGAAAAGCTTCCCACATGTAATTGACAAATGGTTAACTAAAGGATAGTCCAGATCACTGCTATCATTCATTTTCAATGTGACACAGCACGATTTCGGAATACATTTTTTTCTCTGATAAAATATGTTTAGTTAGTAGAATCCCAGAGGCAGTAACCTGTAGAACCATGTAGTGGATATCTATCGCCTTTAATTGCCCTTGTCTTTTAAACTGAACCACTCCACATTTTGGTATTTCCCACATTGTGAGTTCTGCCTTCCTAAGGAAGATTTTTCTTTTTCATCCTTGTATTTCCTACCTCCTTGCCAGAGGACAAACATGTGACTGAGATCCCATAGGTCATGGCTGCCCGAGTGAGATGGGGTTTGGAGTGAGTTCCATGAGGTTGGGCGTGGGTACCACCCTGGGCCGGGATGGTAAGGGTGGTGGCAACTCCCTCATCACAAGTCTGTGGCTGTAGGAATCATTCTTGGAAATCTGGCCTAGAACCCAATGCTCCAGGCCTCCCAACAATTCTGTGAGTTATCCAGTATCTCGTAATAAGCCCCTTGCTATTCTAACTGACAGGAGTGGATTGACTATGAGTAACTAAACACCCTGAATGATACAAATGACTTGGGACATGGAAGATGATTTATACAACTTTGCTGAATTAATTATATATTTCCTATTTAAATTTATTTTAAATTATAAATATAAATTGTACCCATGGGGGAAAATTTTCTAAAAGTTCAGGTGGGCATGAAGTGAAAAATAAGTCTCCACCACACTTCCCACCCATCTCACAACATCCAGTCTGACTCCAAGGGGCAACAACCACTACCAATTTTGGGGTTCATTCAGAAAACATTGGTGTATACACACACACACACACACAACCTACATTTTTAAAACTCAAAAGGAACTTAATATACTCTTCTGTAACTTGATTTTTTTCTTACTTGACAGTATATCTTAGATGTCTTTTTATTTTTTAAAATGAATTAATTTATTTATTCATTTTAGCTGCTCTGGGTCTTCGTTGCTGTGCGCAGGTTCTTCGTTGTGGTATGCGGGCTTCTCTAGTGGCTGCACGCGGGCTCTAGAACACCCAGCCTCAGTAGTTGTGGTGTGTGGGCTTAGTTGCAGTATGCAGGATCTTATTTCCCTGAAAAGAGATCGAACCCGGGACCGCTGCATTGGGAGCACGGAGTCTTAACAACTGGAACACCTGGGAAGTCCCTAGATATCTTTTTTTTTGAATTTTTGAATTTTATTTTATTTATTTATTTTTTATACAGCAGGTTCTTATTAGTTATCTATTTTATACATATTACTCTATATACGTCAATCCCAATCTCCCAGTTCATCCCACCCCACCCCATCTCCACTTTTCCCCCTTGGTGTCCATATGTTTGTTCTCTACATCTGTGTCCCTATTTCTGCCTTGCAAACTGGTTCTTCTGTACCATTTTTCTAGATTCCTAGATGTCTTTTAAAAATCATACATATAGATCTATTTCATTATTTTAATGATTATGTGGTACTCTAGTATATGAATGTTTTAATTTATTTAAACAGCCCTATTGATGGACATTTATGTTGTTACCAACTTCCTGCTCTTCCAATGCTGCTACAACATCTACTATAAGTTGGTACAATGATGTGTCTATGTGCACACACACACGCACACACTTGCACATTTGTGCAAGTTTATCTATAGAATAAATTCCGAAAAGTGGAATCAAAACATCAAAGAGTGTACAAATTTTAAATGTTGATAGATATTGCCAAATTCCCCTCCAAAAATGTTACTGAAATATATTTTACACTCAGCAGTTTTCCCTCCAAGCATTAATGAGCTTTAAACTGTAGCAGCTGGATTTTTTTTGTTTGGTTGTTTTTAGAATTTTGCCTCAAACATTGCTTTCTGGTTTTACTTGCCTACTCAAACAAAAGAGCAGAAGCAAGGAGATGAAAATGAGACAGAATGGAAGGGGAGACAGATAGGCTTAGACCCAAGAGCTGAGGAAAGCACAGCCTAAGAAGCAAGGTTCAGGCAAAGAAGCTTGTGTTTGCAACATGGAGACCAGGAAATGGGTTCCTCAGAAAAGAGGGCAGTCTGCAGGACTTGCTTCAAATCTTCACATGTAGTGCTGCAGACACAATAGACTTAATTATGTGAAATATTTCAGTACATATGATATAGGAGCTACATGAAAGCAACCTACACTTAACGTGTCATTTCCCAGGATGTGATCCAGTATTCTGTAATGTGAACAAAACAAGCTATGTGTGTTCCATGCCTTTGGTGAGACACCTGAAGCCTGGATTGTATAAAATGCTGTTATTGAACTCAGGTTTGGCTGCTCACCACTTGAAAGCCAATACTTGTGACACAAGTGTTGGTTGGAAATGAAAGGTTGCTTTTCTCAGGAGGCTGGAAACCTGGGGAGATGGTAGACTCATGTCCAAGAACCAACTCTGAATATTTTGCTTGACTATAAAAGTTTTTAAAGGGAGAAAGGGGAAGTTAATTGCAGTTAATCCTTTGGGGAGGGGGTCAGAAATTTCATTATCTTCCACTGTGCGCAGACTTTCTTCTGACTGGTTGGTGGTGAGGTAACAGGGTGGTACTCCAGGATTCTTGTGCTCAGCCTGACGTTACCATCCTCCACCTGGGTGGTGGCCTTAGTTCTCAAGACCAAAGGTGTTGTTATGTATATCCCTTGAGGAGGAACCAAGATCCTGCTTTATTGCTGCACTACTTTTTCTTGATTGCTCCTCCTTTGTTCCTGCATTCCCTCACTTTTCTGATTAGCAACTGTTTGAATCTGCCCTTTGGAAATCCGGGAAGGTCACAGAGGCTGAAAGAAGCCTATTTCCTACAGACAATAAATGAGAGAGAGGGCAGACAGCAGAAGAAAGAAGAACTACAATCCTTCAGCCTGTGGAACAAAAACCATATTCACAGAAAGACAGACAAGATGAAAAGGCAGAGGGCTATGTACCAGATGAAGGAACAAGATAAAACCCCAGAAAAACAACTAAATGAAGTGGAGAGAGGCAACTTTCCAGAAAAAGAATTCAGAATAATGATAGTGAAGATGATCCAGGACCTCGGAAAAAGAATGGAGGCAAAGATCGAGAAGATGCAAGAAATATTTAACGAACACCTAGAAGAATTCAAGAACAAACAAACAGAGATGAACAATAAAATAACTGAAATGAAAACTACACTAGAAGGAATCAATAGCAGAATAACTGAGGCAGAAGAACGGATAAGTGACCTGGAAGACAGAATGGTGGAATTCACTGCTGCAGAACAGAATAAAGAAAAAAAAATGAAAAGAAATGAAGACAGCCTAAGAGACCTCTGAGACAACATTAAATGCAACAACATTCTCATTATAGGGGTCCCAGAAGGAGAAGAGAGAGAGAAAGGACCAGAGAAAATATTTGCAGAGATTATAGTCGAAAACTTCCCTAACATGGGAAAGGAAATAGCCACCCAAGTCTAGGAAGCGCAGAGAGTCCCATACAGGATAAACCCAAGGAGAAACACGCCGAGACACACAGTTGTCAAATTGGCAAAAATTAAAGACAAAGAAAAATTATTAAAAGCAGCAAGGGAAAAATGGCAAATAACATACAAGGGAACTCCCATAAGATTAACAGCTGATTTCTCAGCAGAAACTCTGCAAGCCAGAAGGGAGTGGCATGATATACTTAAAGTGATGAAAGGGAAGAACCTACAAAAAAGATTACTCTACCGACAAGGATCTCATTCAGATTCGATGGAGAAATCAAAAGCTCTACAGACAAGCAAAAGCTAAGAGAATTCAGCACCACCAAACCAGCTCTACGACAAATGCTAAAGGAACTTCTCTAAGTGGGAAACACAAGAGAAGAAAAGGACCTACGAAAACAAACCCAAAACAATTAAGAAAATGGTCATAGTAACATACATATCGATAATTACCTTAAACATGAAAGGATTAAATGCTCCAACCAAAAGACACGGGCTTGCTGAATGGATACAAAAACAAGACCCATATATATGCTGTCTACAAGAGACCCACTTCAGACCTAGGGACACATTCAGACTGAAAGTGAAGGGATGGAAAAAGATATTCCATGCAAATGGAAATCAAAAGAAAGCTAGAGTAGCAATACTCATATCAGATAAAATAGACTTTAAAATAAAGACTGTTACAAGAGACAAGGAAGGACACTACATAATGATCAGGGGATCAATCTAAGAAGAAGATATAACAATTATAAATATATATGCACCCAACATAGGAGCACCACAATACATAAGGCAACTGCTAACAACTAGAAAAGAGGAAATGGACAGTAACACAATAATAGTGGGGGACTTTAACACCGCACGTACACCAATGGACAGATCATCCAAAATGAAAATAAATAAGGAAACAGAATCTTTAAATGACACAATAGACCAGATAGATTTAATTGATATTTATAGGACATTCCATCCAAAAACATCAGATGACACTTTCTTCTCAAGTGCGCACGGAACATTCTCCAGGATAGATCACACCTTGGGTCACAAAGCAAGCCTCAGTAAATTTAAGAAAATTGAAATCATATCAAGTGTCTTTTCTGGCCACAACGTTATGAGATTAGAAATCAATTACAGGGGAAAAAACCTAAAAAACGCAAACACATGGAGGCTAAACAATACGTTACTAAATAACCAAGAGATCATTGAAGAAATCAAAGAGGAAATCAAAAAATACCTAGAGACACATGACAATGAAAACACGATGATCCAAAACCTATGGGATGCAGCAAAAGCAGTTCTAAGAGGGAAGTTTATAGCTATACAAGCCTACCTCAAGAAACAAGAAAAATCTCAAATAAACAATCTGACCTTACACCTGTAGGCACTAGAGAAAGAAGAACAAACAAAACCCAAAGTTAGTAGAAGGAAAGAAATCATAAAGTTCAGGCAGAAATAAATGAAATAGAAACAAAGAAAACAATAGCAAAGATCAATAAAACTAAAGCTGGTTCTTTGAGAAGATAAACAACATTGATAAACCATTAGCAAGACTCATTAAGAAAAAGAGGGAGAGGACTCAAATCAATAAAATTAGAAATGAAAAAGGAGAAGTTACAACAGACACCGCAGAAATATAAGGCATCCTAAGAGACTACTACCAGCAACTCTATGCCAATAAAACGGACAACCTGGGAGAAATGGACAAATTCTTAGAAAGGTATAACCTTCCAAGACTGAACCAGGAAGAAATAGAAAATATGAACAGACCAATCACAAGTAATGAAATAGAAACTGTGATTAAAAATCTTCCAAAAAACAAAAGTCCAGGACCAGATGGCTTCACAGGTGAATTCTATCAAACATTTAGAGAAGAGCTAACACCCATCCTTCTCAAACTCTTCCAAAAAATTGCAGAGGAAGGAACACACCCAAACTCATTCTATGAGGCCACCATCACGCTGATACCAAAACCAGACAGAGATACTACAAAAAAATAAAATTACAGACCAATATCACTGATGAATATAGATGCAAAAATCCTCAACAAAATACAGCAAACAGAATCCAACAACACATTAAAAGGATCATACACCATGATCAAGTGGGATTCATCCCAGGGATGCAAGGATTCTTCAATATACACAAATCAATCAATTGATACACCATATTAACAAACTGAAGAATAAAAACCATATGATCATCTCAATAGATGCAGAAAAAGCTTTTGACAAAATTCAACACCCATTTATGATAAAAACTCTCCAGAAAGTGGGCATAGAGGGAACCTACCTCAACATAATAAAGGCCATATACAACAAACCCACAGGAAACATCATTCTCAATGGTGAAAAACTGAAAGTATTTCCTCTAAGATCAGGAACAAGACAAGGATGTCCACTCTCACCACTATTATTCAACATAGTTTTGGAAGTCCTAGCCATGGCAATCACAGAAGAAAAAGAAATAAAGGGAATACAAATTAGTAAAGAAGAAATAAAACTGTCACTGTTTTCAGATGACATGATACTATACATAGAGAATCCTAAAGATGTCACCAGAAAACTACTAAAGCTAATCAATGAATTTGGTAAAGTAACAGGATACAAAATTGATGCACAGAAACCTCTTGCATTCCTATACACTAATGGTGAAAAAACTGAAAGAGAAATTAAGGAAACACTCCCATGTACCATTGCAACAAAAAGAATAAAATACCTAGGAATAAACCTACCGAGGGAGACAAGAGACCTGTATGCAGAAAACTATAAGACACTTTTGAAAGAAATTAAAGATGATACCAACAGATGGAGAGATATACCATGTTCTTGGATTGGAAGAATCAATATTGTGAAAATGACTATAGTACCTAAAGCAATCTACATATACAATGCAATCCCTATCAAATTACCAATGGCATTTTTTATGGAACTAGAACAAATCATCTTAAAATTTGTATGGAGACACAAAAGACCCCGAATAGCCAAAGCAGTCTTGAGGGGAAAAAATGGAGCTGGAGGAATCAGACTCCCTGACTTCAGACTATACTACAAAGCTACAGTAATCAAGACAATATGGTACTGGCACAAAAACAGAAACATAGATCAATGGAACAAGATAGAAAGCCCAGAGGTAAACCCACGCACCTATGGTCAACTAATCTACAACAAAAGAGGCAAGGATATACAATGGAGAAAAGAAAGTCTTTTCAATAAGTGGTGCTGGGAAAACTGGACAGCTACATGTAAAATAATGAAATTAGAACACTCCCTAACACCATACACAAAAGTAAACTCAAAATGGATTAGAGACCTAAATGTAAGCCTGGACACTATCAAACTCTTAGAGGAATACATAGGAAGAACACTCTTTGACATAAATCACAGCAAGATCTTTTTTGATCCACCTCCTAGAGTACTGGAAATAAAAACAAAAGTGAACAAATGGGACCTAATGAAAATTCAAGCTTTTACACAGCAAAGGAAACCATAAACAAGACGAAAAGACAACACTTAGAATGGGAGAACATATTTGCAAATGAATCAACGGACAAAGGATTAATATCCAAAATATATAAACAGCTCATGCAGCTCAATATTAAAAAAACAAACACCCCAATCCAAAAATGGGCAGAAGACCTAAATAGACATTTCTCCAAATAGACATGCTTTTGTCTATTTGGCCAAAAGGTACATGAAGAGCTGCTCAACATCACTCATTATTAGAGAAATGCAAATCAAAACTGCAATGAGGTATCACCTCACACCAGTTAGAATGGGCTGCATCAGAAAATCTACAAACAACAAATGCTGGAGAGGGTGTGGAGAAAAGGGAACCCTCTTGCACTGTTGGTGGGAATGTAAATTGATACAGCCACTATGGAGAACAGTATGGAGGTCCCTTAAAAAACTAAAAATAGAATTACCATATGACCCAGCAATCCCACTACGGGGCATATACCCAGAGAAAACCATAATTCAAAAAGACACATGCACCCCAATTTTCATTGCAGCACTATTTACAATAGCCAGGTCATGGAGGCAACCTAAATGCCCATCGACAGACGAATGGTTAAAGAAGATGTGGTACATATATACAATAAAAGGAACGAAATTGGGTCATTTGTTGAGACGTGGATGAATCTAGAGACTGTGATACAGAGTGAAGTAAGTCAGAAAGAGAAAAACAAATATCATATATTAACGCATATATGTGGATCCTAGAAAAATGGTACAGATGAACCGGTTTGCAGGGCAGAAATTGAGACACAGATGTAGAGAACAAATGTATGGACACCAAGTGGGGAAAGCGGTGGGGTGGTGGTGGTTGTGGTGTGATGAATTGAGCAATTGGGATTGACATGTATACAGTGATGTGTATAAAATTGATGACTAATAAGAACCTGCTCTATAAAAAATAAATAAGATAAAATTCAAAAATTCAAAAAAATAAAAAATAAAAAAAATAAATGAGGGACATGGAAAGGATTTGTACCCTGGAGGACCCCACAGGTCCTGCTCGGTTTTACTGCTACCAACCTTCTCACATCACTCATATGTTCAGGTCCACCAGCTAGGGTGTAAAATTAACATTGACAATCAGTGTTTCTCTGTCTCTGGTGCTTTCTACTTTTTAGGAAGACTAACTTTCCTCACAGCCCTTTCAAATAGTTCTGATTTCCTCAGGCATTGTCCACATACATTCAGGAGATTAATTCTTTTTTCTACATATGTGGAATCATCTTGGAGTCTCTTCTGATTCTCTGGGGGGTTGTGATGGTGTCTTCTCTGGCTGTCAGTACCCAAAGAAGCAATTATGCTATTTGATAGTAAAATAAACTAGAATATGTTACCCCCAAATATGCTACTTTGGCATAAGGATTATTTTGAGCTGAAGGTAATTGAGATGTTGATACAAGAAAAGTGCCTTGCCCTTCCTGTATTTGCCTGAAAGTTGGACATAAACATACAAAGATGTCCCTCCTCCTCTCTACCAGGACAAAAAAAAGTTAATCACTAGGAACAATTTATCAGCCTGAAGAAGGCATCAGAGGAGGAATCTACATAACAAACTTTACTAATTATCCTTTATCTACCATTGGATCCCCATATATTTACCTACCCACAATTTGCCGCCCTTGAAAGCCTAAAACATCTTTCCTTTGTCCTGTCATTTCTCTACAAATTTATTCTTCTTTACTGAGGACACTTTACGAGCCTGAATTCTAAGCTACCTCTTTGAGTCACCCATCTCTGAATACTCCCATTTGTTACATGCATGATACAGATGTTAATAAACTTGTTTTTCTCTTGTTAATCTGTCTTTTATAAAGAGCCCCAAACAAGACCCTAAGATGGGTAAAGGAAAAAAATTTCCTCCCCTACAGTAGATAAACTTCTGGGTAGTCTTTCCAGAACATAGAAATCACCCTCAAGAGTACCCCCAAAGTTCACATTTAACAATTTGCAATTTCTCACAGTTTCCTGGGACCGGAAGCTAGGTCTAATGTAGAGGATGGGGGTGCTTTTTAATAATTTTGTCATCTGTCAAAGACTCTCATCCCTTCCTAACAGTTAATTTTCAGCATGGAGAGGATTCTCTTGGACAAAGAAGCAGGAATAAAGCAAGATCCAAGGAATCCCACTGCTTCTGTATTATCCATCAGCACTGTACCATAAAGCCCAAATGAGGGCCTTATAGCTTTTTCTTTTGTGGTACACTTGAGAGTGGTTTCTGTGTTCTGAAAAGACTACCCAAGAGTTTATTATTTTTTTTTAACAAATAATACTTTATTAGAATTACACATTCAAATCCCAGTTCTTGATTGTTTTAAAATTCAACTTATGAATCTTAATTATTTATTTATTCACTAAAAAGTAGCTGTCAGGCTCTGGTCCAGGCACTGAGGAAACAACAGGAACAAAACAGATGAAATATCTTACTCTCATGAAGTTACATACTAATGGGGGGAAGACAGAAAATAAACAATGTAAACAAGCAAATTATTATGTCAGAGGTTCATAATTTCTATGAAAACAAATAAAATGGGGGAATGGGATGAGAATGAACTTTAAAATAGGTTGGCAAAGAAGGCTCTGCTGAGAGGTAAACACCTTCAAATGTTTTACTTTAATTTTTCCAGCTTTATTGAGATATAATAGACATATAACACAGTGTACATTTAAGGTATATATCTTGTTGATTTGATACACTTATATATTGCAAAATGATTACCACCATAGTTTAGCCAGCATCTCCATCATGTCACATAATTACCATTTTTCTCTTGTGGTGAGAACATTAAAACCTACTCTTAGCAATTTTCAAGTATACAATACAATATCATTAACTACAATCACCATGCTGTTTATTAGGTCCCCAGAACTTATTCATCTTATAACTCTAAGTTTGCATCCTTTGACCAACTTCGCCCCATCTCCTCCTCCTTCCTCTGCTCCTGGTAACTACCATTCATATATATATAATCTCCAAGATCTTCTTTATCCATTCATCTATTGATGGACACTTTGAGTTGTCTATCTCTTGGCTATTGTGAATAATGCTTCAATGAACATGGGAGTGCAGATATCTCTTTGAGATTCTGTTTTCATTTCCTTTGGATATATACCAAGAAGTGTGAATACTGGATTGTACAGTAGTTCTATTTTTAATTTTTTGAGAAACCTCCATACTGTTTTCCATAGTGGCTGTACCAGTTTACATTCTCACCAACAGTGCACAAGGGTTCTCTTTTCTCCACATTCTCACCAAAACTTGTTTTATATTGGGTCATTCTTTTACATGTGAATATCCAATTTTCCCAGCAGTATTTATTGAAGAGGCTGTCTTTTCTCCATTGAATATTCTTGGCTCCCTTGTCAAACATTAGTTGACCACATGTGCATGCGTTATTTCTGGACTCTCATTTCTGTTCCACTTGTCTATGTGTCTGTTTTTACACCATGACCACACTGTTTTGATTACTACAGCTTTATAATATAGCTTAAAATCAGGAAGTGTGATGCCTCCAGCTTTGTTCTTCTTTCTCAGGATTGCTTTGGCTGCTTGGGGTCTTTTGTGGTTCCATATAAATTTTAGGTTTGTTTGTTTTTTTCTATGTCTGTAAAAGATGACATTGGAATTGGTAGGGATTACATTGAATCTATAGATGACTTTGGGTATTATGGACCTTTTAACAATATTAATTCTTCTGATGCATGAACATGGGATATCTTTCCATTTGTTTGTGTCTTCTTCAATTTTTTTATTAATGTCTTATAATTTTCAGTGTACAGGTCTTTCATTTCCTTGGTTAAATTTATTCCTAAGTATTTTATTGTTTTTGATGCTATCATGAATGGAATTTAAAATTTTCTTTTTCAGATATTTTATTGTTGGTGTATAGAAATGCAATTGCTTTTTTTTAATGTTGATTTTTTATCTTGCAACTTTACTGAGTCCATTGATTAAATCTAAGGATTTTTTTGGTGGCATCTTTAGGATTTTCTATATATGAGATCACATCTACAAACAAAGACAATTTTACTTCTTCCTTTCCAACTTGGATGCCTTTTATTTCTTTTCCTTGCCTGATTGTTCTGGCTAGGACTTTTAGTACTATGTTCAGTGAGAGTGGTGAGAGTGCACATCCATGTCTTGTTCATGATCTTAGGGGAACAGCTTTCAACCTTTCACCATTGAATATGCTGTGTGTTTGTCATATATGACCTTTATTATGTTGAGGTATGTTCCCTCTACACCCAATTTGTTAAGCATTTTTTATTATAAATGCTTGTTGTATCTTTTCAAGGGATTTTTCTGCACCTATTGAGATGATCTCAAGATTTTTATCTTTCATTCTATTAAAATGGCATATCACATTTATTGATTTTCATAGGTTGCACCATCTTTGCATCTCAAGGGTAATTCCCACTTGATCCTGTTGTGTGATCTTTTAATATGCTGTTGAATTTGGTTAACTAAGTTTTTCTTGAGAATTTTTGCATCTATATTCATCAGGGATATTAGTCTACAGTTTTTTTCTCTTGTAGTATCCTTATTTAGCTTTGGTGTCAGGGTAATACTGGCCTCATAAGATGAGTTTAGGAGTGTTCCTTCCTCTTTGAATTTTTGGAAGAGTTTGAGAAGAATTGGCATTAATTTATCTCTAAATATTTTGTAGAAATCACTAGTGAAACCATCTTTTCTGTGTGGGATTTTCTGTGTTGGGAGGTTTTGGTTACTGATGCAATCTCCTCACTCATTATTGGTCTGTTCAGATTTCCTATTTCTTCATGATTCAGTCATTGTAGCTTGTGTGTTTCTAGGAATTTAACCCATTTCTTCTAGATTATACAATTTGTTGGCATATAATTGTTCATGATATTCTCTTACGACCCTTTGTATTTCTGTGGTATCAGTGGTAATGTCTCTTCTTTCAATTCTGATTTTATTTATTTGAGTTTTCTCTCTCTTTTTTCCTAAAGCAAAGGAAATAAAAGTAAAAATGGGACTTAATTAAATTTAAAGGCTTTTGCACAAAACAAAAAGACAACCTACTGAATGGGAGAACATATTTGCAAATGATATGACTAATAAGGGGTTAATATTCAAAATATATAAACAACTCATAAAACTCAACATCAAAAAACCAAACAACTCAATTAAAAAAATGGGCAGGGTGTTCCCTGGCCGTCCAGTGGTTATGACTCCACACTTCCACTGCAGGGGACATGGGTTCGATCTCTGGTTGGGGAACTAAGATCCTGCAAGCTGCCCGGTGTGGCAAAAAAATAAATAAATAAAATAAAATAAAAGGGAAGAACATCTGTATAGACATTTTTCTGAAGAGGACATTCAGATGGCCAACAGCCCCATCGAAAGATGCTCAACATCATCAAAGAAATGCAAATTAAAACTGCAATGAGATATCACCTCACATCTATCAGAATGGCTATCACCATAAAGAACACAAATAACAAATGTTGGTGAGGATGTGGAGAAAAGGGAACCCTCATACACTGCTGGTGGGAATGTAAATTGGTACAGCCACTGTGGAAAAGAGTATGGAGTTTTCTCAAAAAAACTAAAAATAGAACTACCATATGATCCAGGAATTCCACTCCTGGGTATATATCTGAAAAAAAAAAAAGAAAGAAAACACTAATTTGAAAAGGTACATGCACCCCAATATTCATAGCAGCATTATTTACAATTGCCAAGATATGGAAGCAACCTAAGTGTCCATCAACAGATGAATGGATAAAGAAGAAGTGGTATATATATATATATATATACACAATGGAATATTACTCAGCCATAAAAAGAACAAATTTTTGCCATTTGCAACAGTATGGATGGACTTGGAGGGTATAATGCTAAGTAAAATGTCAAGCAGAGAAAGACAAATACTGTATGATATCACTTATATGTGGAATCTAAAAAATAAGACAAACTGGTGAATATAACAAAAAAGAAACAGACTCACAGAAATAGAAAACAAACTAGTGGTTACTAACGTGAGGAAGGGTGGGGAGGAGCAAAAGGGATAGGGGATTAAGAGGTACAAACTATTGTGTATAAAACAAATAAGCTATGAGGATATATTGTACAACCCAGGGAATATAGCCAATATTTTATAATAACTATAAATGGAGTATAACCTTTAAAAATTGTGAGTAACTATGTTGTACACCTGAAGCTTATGTAATACTGTACATCAACTATACCTCAAAAAAAAAGTCCACCCACCTCCAAAAGATGCTAAAGAAGTATGTTATACAAAATGTGCAAGAATCATTTTTTTCCTAAACCTAAAAATCACTTTTTGGACAACTTTCTATAAAAAAAGATAGTTAAGATTAGTTTACCTTTCATGAAATTATTCTTTCTTTCTTCTTCATAAATTTTTAAAAATCATAAGGCAATGTAATACATTTCTATTAAATAATTGGCTTATGCCAAATTGTGTAATTTAATTTTAATCGTGGATATCATTTAAATAAAGTTTGTTTGCTGAGTTTAAATACTGTAATTGACAACACAAAATTTTATTGACTATGTTGAGTGGTAAAGCTACTCAAATCATAAGCCAAAACCATGAATAAAAATATAACTTAAGACAATTTTATACAAGACTTTGAAAAAACGTTTTCTTACCGAGACACGATCAGATTCCAAACTCAAAATAGACCTAGTATTTATAATATTATTATATACTTATGTTGCATTCTTGGCTTAGAATTTTTCTCTTCCATCTCACAACTCACCTTCAAATATTGTCATATTGGACAGTCAGCCGTATTTGTAAAACAGACAGGAATAATAAATATTAAAATGAGAAAACTGCAAAATGTTCTAATACTTTACAATACAATTCACTTGTGACTTACACAATCCATGGTTTCCATGTTTACAACAATAGTCAAGCAGCAGGGAGGTAACTGAGCACTTAAAAATTCCTCCTTAAAATGAAGATTTTCCTCTGATTTGCTTTCACACCTGTAGTGCTTACTTGCTCTGATACGCCTGTGGCTGGAAGGGTGAGTCTGTTATAGGTAATTCAGAAAGGAGAGGTCAAGAGCCTACCATCCTTCCCTCTGTGCAGGGAAGGGCTCACCAGTTACCAGTTGTGTCCAAACCTGAGAATGGACTCAAGCAAATGAACATGGTCTGACATCACACTGTCCTATGGGGCTGAAAGACTTCTAATGAACCCACTAATTGGGCTGCTCAGTCACAGTTAATCAATCACTGTGAGTATTAGCACCTGGTTACGTGATCAGTTGAAAAAAGGTGATTTTTTTTTTTTCCTATCAAGATATAGTCTGAAATCTGTAGAAACAGTGCTAGGGTTCCATGGAACCCTGTTTGAGAAACCATGCTCTGAGGGTTAAATGGGTTAATAATATGTGCAAAGATCTCAGAAGCTTGTCTGGTGCAGAGTGGTAGCTGCTGCTTCACTGAGAACAAAGGGACTTGCCATCAGGAAGAAGATTGGCATTAATACCAAACATTATACTATAACAAGGTCATTGCCTTAAGGAAGGCACGTATACAGTTCTCTGGACACACTGAGAAGCAGCACCTAAGTTTGTTCCAGAGTTAAGAGATGGTTTTACTTAGTAGATGGCATTTGACTGAAATTCAAAGAATGATTAGGTGCTTTCTAGTCAGACATTAGAGGGAGAGGTTTCTCTAGACAGAGGAATCACGTGGGCAATAGCTTCATTGCACATGTAATGGATGATCACCAGCAAGGGAAAAATAAGAAGGCAATCTATGTATTGTGTTTCTATTTTATCTTCAATTGACACAGGTAATTGTTTCCATAGACACTTTTGCCTTGGTCAGAACTGTCATAATTTAAAAGTATATGCTAGGGACTTCCCTGGTGGCACAGTGGTTAATAATCCGCCTGCCAATGCAGGGGACACGGGTTTGATCCCTGGGCCGGCAGGATCCCACATGCCGCGGAGCAACTAAGCCCACGAGCCACAACTACTGAGCTCACATGCCACAACTACTGAGCCCGCACGCCTAGAGCCTGTGCTCCACAACAAGAAAAGCCACCAGAAATGAGAAGCCTGCACACTGCAGCAAAGAGTAGCCCCCTCTCGTCTCAACTAGAGAAAACCTGTGCACGGCAACGAAGACCCAACGCAACCAAAATAAATAAATAAATAAACAAATAAATAAATAAATAAATAAATAAATAATTGTTTTTAAAAATAAATAAATAAAATATATGCTAAATCTAACACTTGGATGTGAACTCGACAATTTGTAAAAAGCAAATTTTAGTTTACTAATGGCCACAGTCAGAACAGAAGTGTGTTCTGAGTAACATTTGGTTTAGGGAAAAGACAAATAGGAACACAACTAGTTCATATATCTAGTTCATCCCTGTCCAGACTGAAACTCGCATTCAATAATTTGTTGGGAAACGCAGGAACACGTATGTGTGTGGAGGTGATGCCCTCTAACAACTGTTCAGGAAGTTCATGATTACGTTACAATGTTCCTATTGAGCTTTCAAAACCACTTTACATTGAACAAACTTGAAACTGTTTCAAGTGCAACTTGCTGGGATTTGAAAGCAAATCTTAGTTCTTGAGAAGAATGAGAGAGATTTAAGGAGGTGTGGAGAGAATGCTGAACTGGATCCAGAATCTCTTTATAAATGTATTTTGGAAAAAAAAAATAATTCAGCATTGTTTTAAAATCATGATTTCTGAAACGAGGAGTAGAAATTGGCAAGTCTTACTGAGATGCGGGCTTGGCCAAAATTGTCCTTCACTCTTTGAAGGGTTTGGGGGTTTTTGTTTTTCCATCTTAAGTGAAATCTCTGCTGTCTGCCTTGAGCTTGTGAGCTGTTTGGGTGGAGTTCTTGCTTCAGTTAGAGAACAAGTAAGGAGTCACGGTGGAATTCACACTGGAGAAAGTGGGCCCAAGGGACGTGGACAGAGGGAAGCGTGAGTGTTCCTCTGTTCATCAGCCGGACGCCCGCAGGCGTGGTAGCCAAGGTCCTGCGGTCCATGGCACCACGGTGAGCTCTCGTCAGAGCCCCAGCGACAGCATGGCTGTGACAGTCCAGGAGCTTCCGGTACCATCCAAAGGAGTCAGCAACATGGAGCACGGGAAGCGGGGCGAGAGATGTTTGGGAATGGTCATTATCTGACTTCCCACAGATTAATCATGTTGTCCAAAGCCCTGAGGACCCCACTGTAAAAAAAACACTGCACAAGGAAGAGGAGATAGAGGAAGAAAAAGGCAGGAGGGTGGGGTGGGAAAGGACGTGGGGTGGGAGAGAAGGGAGTTGAGGGAGAGACGGCCTAGGGGAAAGGGCAAGAAAGGGGAAAGGGCAAGGAAGGGACAAGGAATTCTGTTGGGGCAGAGGGCCTCCCTGAGACCACCATTAGCTCGGAGCATGCTTGCCCCTAGATGGCGCTGTGTGGTTAGCAAGTTGTGAAAAATAACTATTTTTTTCTGTATGGTGGTGTGTTTGGGTCAGTTCCCCCACACAGCCCCCCAAATTAACTCCTAGATGCTGCCCTTTGTCCCTGTGTCCCCTCCCTCCATTCTCTTTGCTCTTTCTCATCTACTGTGTGTTCATCTAGGTGCTTTATGTGTCATCTCCTGGGTGCTCAGAAGCGGCCTGTGAGATAGGCAGCATTATCTATTTTATAGATGAGAACACTGAGACCCAGATATATGAACTTAGAAGCCCAAGGTCTCTCAATCTGTAGTTTCAACAGCTGGAGGCAGGGCTTGATTCCAGATCTGTGGGATTGCAAAGTTCATGCACCCGTCGGTGGGGAATCTCAGACTTGTCTCCTCATGGCCATCTCTGTCTGACTCTGAGCCTGGTTGGTACCCTCTTTACTGCACATTAGGCAGGGGCCAGCCTGTCGGCCATCTGGCCCCTCAGTCAATCAACACTCTTTGTTGGGTGAACACCATGCTGTGTACAGAGTCCTGTCCTGAGCCCGTGGCGGTGAACGGCACAGGTGGCTTCCATGGGAGGGAGGTGGATGCTCTGAGTCATTACTTCCCCCAGAAGGAGCCCAAGGTGGATGCCTGGCTCATTGGTCATCAGAGTTGACACAGCTGAGTGTGAGTAACCAGAAACAGCGAGGGAGGGAGGAAATAAGGGAAGAAACAAAATAATCGAAATCATCGTTGCTGCCTTCTGTTCTGACAATGAAGATATTTTATTTTCCATTTAGGGTTATACCTCTTTAGGCACATGGAAACAACAGGTTAAGGATCCAAGAAATAGGTCTTATTCTCAAATAATTAGTCATTAGTAATTAAATTGTAAATAACTCAGGATAGAAATCACTAGTCAATGTTATTCGGGTGCTAATAATAATGTTGGAAAAGAAGGCATAACCATTGGATTCCATCTTATAATTTATTTTAAATTGAGACAGTGAAAAGAAAAAATAGAGGGAGAAATAAAAGGGAAATAGAAGCAGAGGAGAGACAAAAGAGAACAGGAAAGAAAATGGAACAGAAAGAGGTGACTGCACGGGTCCCGCTTAGGAAGCCGTATCTTTCCTCAGGATCCTTTGGCCTCTATTCTTGTCTGTTTCTTCTTTGTATCTCCATGTCTTTGTTCTCTGCACATATTTGAAAATGAATAGGGAAAGAAGATAGAATTCAAAGGTAATTTTTCCTCCACATCTTATTGTTCGAATATTAACTACATGGCCATTTTCACTGCATTGAAAATGATCAGTCAATTGTCAATTCAGGCAACAAACTAAAATTCTTAGTCTTAGCCTGGACTAACTGCTTGTTAAAAATTTACAAAGAGGTTGAATGAGTTTGTAGCTGAGTAGGTACAGAAGAAAGGAAAGAGTGTTGTGATGGTGGCAGTAATGACAAGAAGACAGCTTTAAAAAATATCTCCTATGTTCCTGCTACTGTAAGAAGCAACTGACAAGTTATAGATGAGAATAAAGTGGAAAGAATTAAGAGAAAAAGCAAACATGAGATGATATACTAGTAACATGTTTCCTAACCTGAAAGTTCTTCAGGGCTCATCAAAACCAAAGGCAATCTTGTCTTTCCTGAGAAAAAAAAGAACCACTTCTGTTACATCTGGTATATTCCTCTGTTGTTGGAGAAGGTACAGCCAGGTGTTCAGAGAAATAACCTTCTTCAGGTCCTTCTGTAAATTGTCTGGCTTTTAGCAATGGTCTTGACTTCACACAATAGAACAGTGTGAGAGGCAGGCAACCAAGTGAGTTAGCTTCCAACTTTCAGGATACGGACAGGCAAACATCCTTGAGTCAGGCAGCTGTGAACCATGAATAGGAGGCCCTCAAAATCCATTTGTTTAGAGTGTTAAGATCAAGCAAGAAAACAGTTAACTTTAAGTGTGAGTGCTATTGCAGCCTCAAGGAGATTTTATCTATGGAGTGAAGGATTAGGGGAGACCGAATGTATTGTCATTCGGAGGAAGTATTTATAAACTTGGCAGAGCCTCATGTGAGAGCAGAACAAAGGCTGCCAAGGGGGTTCATAAATTGAGATGGATGGTCTGAAAGTATTTTCCACACATACCGCACACGCATGGTGGTATGTACACCACACGGCCCGAGCTCAGTGTTGAATTGCCCTGCACGAATGCCAATGCTGTCTCCTTTGTGGGCGTGGGGTGGGGTGGAGAGCTTGAATCAGTGTCAGGGTTAGAATTGGGATGGAGAAGAAAGGATGTCTGAGGATGTGGCTGTGTAGTGGGTTGGGATGGGAGGAAAAGGAAGACTGCAAGGAAAGGGGGCGGCAGTGAGGGCAGAAGACCCTTCATGATAGGTCACATGGAGGAGAAGAAAAACCCTGAGGTAGGGCTGGGGCAGAAGATATGAGAGGGGATGACACGATGTGGGGAATGACACAGGAAAAAAAACCATAATAGCCTAAAGGGAAAGGCTTCAGTAGGGGGAACAATGGTCTTGACCAGTAAGGCACATGGGCCAAACCTGGCCTGCTGCCAGATTTTGCAAATAAAGTTTTACTGGAACACAACAATCCTCCTTTGTTTATGAATTGTTTATGGTTGTTTTCATGTTGCAGCAACAGCAGATGAGTAGTTATAACAGAGATCTTATAACCTGCAAAACCCAAAATATTTACTATCTTGTCCTTTACAGAAAACATCTGCCCAGCCCTAGGCGTGACTATGCAGTCTGCACCCCTCTCTGCCTCTCAAACGCTACTGATCTCTGCCAGGATCTATTTGTATCAACGGCAAAGCCCGATTCTATTCTACATGGCATCTATTTGTATTTATTTTGTACATGCTTAAAGCTTTGCTAGATTATTCATGGGAAGGAGAAGATATGTGATATCTCATAAAAAAATAAGTAGCAGGAACTGCTAAGAGACAAGAGTGTGTGTCCAAGAGGCCTCTAACGCTGTGTCGTCAGAGGATGTCCTTTCATTAAACAGTGGCACATTGCAGTGGGTTGAAGTGTGCCCCCCCAAATTTATATGTTGAAGTCCTAACCTCCAGTACCACAGCATGTGACCTTATTTGAATATAGGGTTGTCGCAGATGTAATCAGTTAAGGTTAGGTCACTACAGTGGGTCCCTAATCCAATACGACTCGTGTCCATATAAGAAGGGGAAATCGGGAAATGCACACAGGGAAAATATCATGTGAAGATGCAGGCAGAGATGGGGTGATGCAGCCGAAGCCAAAGGACACCAAAGATTGCCAGCAAACCGCTAGAAGCTAGGGGAGAGGCCTGGGACAGATTCTCTCTCCCAACTCTCAGAAGGAAACAACCCTACTAACACCTTGATCTTGTACTTCCAGCCTCCAGAACAGTGAGACAATAAATTTCTGTTGTTTTAGTCATTCAGTGTGTGGTACTTTGTTACAGCAGCCCTAGTAAACTAATACACACATGTACAAAGTTCCCCAAGTAGACTTTCTTTGCTGGCAGTGACCATCTCCCTAGGGGCCAATTTTATTACTAGGGGGACAGTTACTTCAGCGCAGAGCTCGCAGGAGTCTAGGGGCCTTTCCTTTCTTTCTCTCAAAAAATCCCAACTCAACAGGCAAGCCTTCCAGCACCCGGCCTTCAGCCCTGGGATTGCCTGTTTCCAACAATACTTCTTCCTTTGACAAAGACTCCAGAATAGTTACAAGCTTTTTTTTTTATGTCCACACAGTAGGACAAACCAAAAATGCTTTATTATCTTTCTAATTCAAACTCATCTTTAAGGTTTACTCAAAAGCTGTAAAAGTCATTAATGTGCTCTGAAGATGCCATGTCCATTAGCAGTGTGGTTGCCAACAGGAGTGTCCCAGAGCCCCAATAGGCCACGAGTTATAGCCACTGACCTACAAATCTGTATGATCATCAAACTTTGTGTGTTGGCTCAGTTCTGTTTTAAAAGTACTACATTTATAGGACCATCAGGTCACAATAAAATTTTTATCTTCAAATATTAAAAATTAAACTAGTAGTTCACATGTGGGTCCATGGAATTGTTTGACTTTAAAAGAGAGCTCCCTAGTACTTAAGCAAAACCTCTATTTTAAAGGAATGAGCAGCAATTGTCATTTTAAAAATTATTGATTCCCCCAACACTTCCCTTATTTGTATGTATGATAAACATTCTAAACATAGGTAGCAGACACTCTGCCAGGCACTAGAATAAGAAAGGAACGGGACACACACTGTCCCCAAGGCTCTCAGAGTCTAGTGGGAAAGGCAGATAAGGAAATCAAGGATGGACCCCAGAGAAGCCAGGACTCTGTCAGAAGCCTGTGCATGAGAGAATGGAGGCGGACACCCAACTCAGCATGAAATGGCTAAGACAACGCAAGGAGGTGGAACAGGCTTAAGAGTCATGGATGTTTGAATGGGAGTTATTCTGAGAGCAGGGCAAGGGCTTTCCAGAAAGAAGGAAAGAGAGTTAACACTTTGTGAGCACCTGCCGTATGCCAGCATCCTGCCAAATATATTCCATACATTTATGTATCACTGTGAACTTCTGAGGCAGGTACTGCAATTAAATTTTTTATTGTAGTAAAATATATGTAACATAGTATTTACAGTTTTAACCACCTTTAAGGGTACAGTTCAGTGGCATTAAGTACATTCATATTGCTGTGCAGCCATGCCCACCCTCCAATTCCAGAACCTGTTTATCTTCCCAAACGGAAACTCTGAACCTATAAAACAATAACTCCCCACACCACTGCCCTCCAGCCCCTGGCAAAAGTAACCACCATGTTACTTTTGGTCTCTATGAACTTGACTACTCTAGGTAATTCATATAAGCATAATCATACAATATTTGTTCTTTTGTAACTGCCTTATTTCAATTTGCATAATGTCTACAAGGTTCATCCATGTGGTAGCGTGTGTCAGGATTTCATTTCTTTTTAAGGTGAGTTAAATCCCATGGTATATATATGCCATATGTTATTGATCCATTCATCCAGCAATGGTTGCTTGGGTTGCTTCCAACTTTCGGTTTTTGTGAATTATGCTACTATGAACATGGATGTACCCATATCTGTACAATCCCTGCTTTCAATTCTTTTTGTTTATACCCAGAAGTGGGAAATGCGGAATCATATGGCAATTCTGGGATTACCTGGGAAAATCTGGACACAGATTTTTAATTTTTTTCAAGAACTGCCATACTGTTGTTCAGAGTCGGCGCTATTTTACATTCCCAGCAGCAATGCATAATTTCTCCACATTCTTGCAAACGCTTGTTATTGTCTATTTTTTGGATAATGGCTGTCTTAATGGGTGTGAAGTGGAATCACACTATGGGGAGACAGGTGCTCTTATTATCAGCATTTTTTTCAGATGAGAAAACAAAAGTTTAGGAATTTGCTTAAGGTCATCTGGCCGATACATGGCGCATGCAGACTTTTAACCTGAGTCCATCCTACTCTGGCTCTGTGTTCCTAAGCATGATACCAGATTGCCTGGTGTGGAGCTGGAAGAGAACCCAGGAAGCTTGAGCATGTAAATAAAGGAGCGGGTGGGGATGTATGAATGGAGATGAGGTTCCATTATATGCAAGAGTCAAATCGTAAAGACTTTCGTGTTTTTTCCTGGAAAAAATTTCAGTTCTTATAAACAACTTGAAAACATAAAATGTATACGGTAATCATATAAATCTAAGGATAAAGAAAAGGAAACATGATATGAGCCCATTAAAAAAAAAAAAAACAACCCAAATCTATGTTTCTCAGAAATGTAATCAGAATAGCTGTAGGTTAAGGCCTAATGTAAGGAAGAACTTATTTTTCCATCAAAGTACAACTGAAAATAACCAAGAATAATAAGATGTTGGCTTCACATTTTTCCATTTGTATTAAGGATATTTTGGGGCATCTTATGGAAAATATAACCTCAAGGGTTAAGGGGGCATTCAACAGACATCTCAGCAAACTCCTTTTGGGAATCTTGTGCTTGTACAAGGAAAAGCCCCCAGGCTGTGGTCCTGGACGAAGGACCCAGAAGGAAGGAAAAACCCCACTCCCACCGTACACTTTGGGGTTCAGACTGTCCAGGCATGCCCAGACAGAGTGCACCGTGGAGTAGGGGAAGAGAGGGATGTCTCTGTGAGAGGGACTAGAGCCCTCTGGTCAGAAGTCAGGGTGGTCTGGGGATCCTTGAGCCTGTGGCTGGTGGATTGAGTAGGAGGCATTTGCTACACTAGTAGTACTGCCAGCAATCTAGACCAGCACAGAGGCCAAAGCTAACACCCCTCAATAAGGTGGAAACGTTTGGGTATAAATGGAGAGACAGAGAAATAGTAGCTGAGGGTAAAGGCATAAGTAAACGGTTATGCAACGAGGCAGATCTAATACTACATGCTGTAACAGAGCCTTGCAGCAGGAGATGATATTATCTTTTAGCTCAGTTATACGAGACGCCTGAAAGGGTGAAGCCATGTATTGTTGGGCCCAATCCTGCTTTTGGAACTTGTCAAGATCGAATGGAAGTCTGCAAACCTGAGTTGCCTTGTCCTGGAAGATATTTTGGTCATATGACATGACGATGAAGTGAATTAACTTCTAGTGAGTGAGTGGGATTCTCGTAATGTGTCAGCATCTTTTCTCCAGTTACATCTATCACAGCATGATATGGCATAACACTGGTCTTGTTGGTAAGATTGTAATGCCAATATTGATGTTCCAGTGTATTGGGAAATTGAGTGAAGCCTCCTATCCTTATCCTGTGCGGGCTCCTCCAAATCCTAGGCATATGAAAAGGACCATGGCCAAAGGCCATGTGTTGTGAAGACTAACTTTACCCAGAGAGAGGTCTCACATCTCCCTTTGGCTTGTGAGCTTCTGGAGAGGCAGGGGTGGGCGTGTGACACTGACCTTAAAAACCTTCTTAGGAGCTACATGGAGAATCAAAGAAGCATAGGACATGCTTTGTAAAGAAGGAGTAAAGAACTTGAGAGTTTTTTAGTCTCTGGAAGAGACTTAAGGAGGACTCCAACGGGGTCTTTAAACCCCAAAACTATGGAAAATGCTTCTTATCTGTCCTGAGGTGAAAACAAAAAGAAACAGACTTGCTTCACTGCTGGGGGGCTTTCAGTGACTCACAGGAAGAGCTTAGATGCAGGGAAGAGGCAGCTGAGGACAACTGGGTATAGAAAGTGGGAATATAGGAAACAAACTCAGAGCACAGCATCTAATAATGGCAACAGTAGTAGACATCATCTATTAAACACCCAGGCCTGCCTTGTGCTATGCTGTCAACTGTATGCTCCTCTGTTAGTCCGTGAATATTTATTAAACACCTGCTATGCTCCAGATGCTATGCTAGAGTCAAGGGCTACAATGATGAACAAAAATAGGTATATTTCCACAGTGCTCCGGGTGAGGTGGGGCAGGTTCTGTGGGTGACTTACTGGATGAGTCAGATATAAATTAAGCACGTAAATATATCATTACAATGTCCATGAGAATATATAAATGCCATGAGAATGTAAAATAAGCTTTGGGATGTTAGGAAAACTCATTCCTCTCTGTTAGGCTTTCTTATTCTCATTTCACTGAGGAGGAAACTGAGTATCAGAGAAGTTAAGTCATTTGCCCAAGAGTACACAGCAATTAATGGGCAGAGCTGAGGTTCCTGTCTATCCAGGTCTGTCTGATCCCAGAAGCTTTTCTCTCAACCTCCTGACTCTAAACTCTCAGTTTGGAGACTGGGGAAAGGATGAATTGATCTGTTTTACCCTGGCGTGACCTGAAGGCCTTCCAACCCTTCATAATCTACTTTTCCTGCCCTGTCTTGGAGTGGACTACAAGCCCCCTCCCAAAGTGCCCTCACACCATCAGCTCTTTCTCCCTCCTACACCTACATGCCCCTGCCAGGAGCACACAGCCCTTTCTCCAGCCCCTACCAGGCTGCAGTTGAAGCTGAGACCATTACACCTCAAGCCCCTTCGTTCCAGACCTGTTCAGGGCAGACAGCTGTGCTGTCTGCATGAGTGAGCGTCTGCACACGTGTGGAAGGGCCCTTGGGTGTGCAGCCTACCTGGAGGTGCTTGCTGATACCTGTGTTCTGGAAAAACATGTAAATGCTTCTGTGCACACGTGGAAAGGTACGTATATGTTCAAGCACGTGATGGTCATCCATGCTGTGACAAGTGTGTTTGTGGGCAGCAGACTATGGGCCATCAGTCTGTGGGCCTGTGACATAAGGGGTATAGGCAGGTGGGTTGGGAGCCCATTCAAAGCAACACAGAGTGTTTTCTCTTCCAGGGATTTAGGGCCTGGGTTTGTCCCTGGAGCAGAGGGAAGCTGGATCCTGAGGGGAGAGAAGACTCCACATTTTTTATGTGGGGCTGCAGGCTGTTTCGGGGGGGTGCTAGGAGTGGTGGCTGTGAAATGGAGAAGAGCAGTTGATGAGAAACCACCCTGGCGGTGTGAGCCATTGCCACTGTGATGCTGCCCTTCCCGGGTCAAGTTGAAGCCCAGGACACAGCTCTTAGGGCATCCCGGCTGATGGCGGGCAGCCCTGATCTGCTGTTCTTTACTTCCCAGCAGTCGGGGCAATGACTTATTGGATGCTCACCTGTATTATTTACTCCTTGCGGACACCTGTGAGGTATGCGTTGTTGTGCCCATTATACAGATGAGGAAACAGACTCAGAGAGGTTAATTAACTTGCCCAAGGTCACACAAGTCAGTCGGTGGCGGGGCAGGGATTTGAACCCAGGTTTGTTGGACATAAAAGCCTATGAGTCATCTAAACTCTGTTCCATGAACTCCCCCAAATAGTCCTCATTCATAGAAGAGCCTGTAGAGGCGAAGTGACCTGTGTAGGGACTCGCAGCCGCTGAGTGACAATCAGGGGATCAGGGACAGCATGAGGACCACTCGCCTCCACCTCCTCCCCTTTGGCCCCTTCTTTAGTCTGTCACACGCGGCTCCCGCTCCTGCTCTGGGGAAGGGGAGCTGGGGCGCCAGGGTCCAGAGCCTGGCGTTGATGGCTCCTCACAGAGCGTCTCCGTCCCGTGGGCTCCAGCAGGCTGGGACCCTGGTGGCCTTGAAGGCTGTCCGGGGACAGGGAACGGCGCTGCTCTTCTCCGGCAGGCCTGTGCTTGGGGAAGGAGGAGGGAGGCAAAGAGGGGCCCAGGACCCTTCCCCTTCTCTGAGAGGGGCCCGTAGGGCCTGGGCTGTTTCCCCTCCAGCAGCAAATGGGTTGAGAGGGGCCCAGCTGAGAGCCAGAGTCCAACGCCTGCAGGTGAGACGGAGCCTGTGGGAAGGGGCTGGCCTGGGCCAGGGCGGCAGGGTCTAGCAGGGTTGTCTGGTGGGTGCCATGCCCTGGGAGATGGACACCCGCAAGCCAGCTCGGCTGGTCACCAGAAGTCATTTTCTTTGTTAGCAGGTGCTGTGCTGGAGGCCGGAATGAGCCGTCAGAATCCAGGAGGCAGCTCCCCAGTGTAAAGATACTCCACCGTGCATGGCTGGAGGGACTGCTGGGGGTTACGTGTGACTGGAAATGGCCATCAAAACTCAGAGGGAGGAGATGTCCTAAGTGCAGTGCTGTCCAATAGAAATAGAGCGCAGACCACACACTTAGTCTTAAATTTTCTGGCAGCCACATTAGAAAGTGTAAAATGAAACAGGTGAAGCTAATTTTAATATTGTATTTTATTTAAATGGATGTATCCAAAATCTTATAACTATAACATGTAATCAATTACAGAAATTGTAAATGAGCTATTTTACATTCTGTTTTTGTAGTTTTCAAAATCCAGTGTGTGTTTTTCACTTACAGCACATCAGTGCTCAGACCCGCCAGGGGTCAGTCAGAACGCCCCGGCCTCCACTTTCAGCCACAGGTGGACGTTCCCCATCTCGGTCTGCGGAGGCAGCAGACCAGTCCCATGGGCTTTGTGTCCCTGCAGGTCCGACCGGGATTCCTGCTGCTGCAGCTGGGGCCTCTGGGCTGTGTGGGGAAGAGAGCTTGAGATAGGAGCTGGAAGACCATGAAACTGGGACAGAATGGGGAATACATATGAGTGCCAAGTCTGGCATGAGGAGGTGACCTGGCAGCCGCCCATGCCCAGTGGAGCGGCTGGTGTGGGACGTGGTGGTCAGGAGCCCACAGGCCCGCACTGCTTCCCTGACACACTTCTTTTGGCTTTTTTTAAAAAAATTATTTATTTATTTGGCTGCATTGGGTCTTCGTTGCTGCGCGCAGCTTTCTCTAGTTGCAGCGAGAGGGGGCTACTCTTCATTGCAGTTCATGGGCTCTAGGCACGCAGGCATCAGTAGTTGTGACGCACGGGCTTAGTTGCTCAGCAGCACGTGGGATCTTCCCGGACCAGGGCTCGAACCCGTGTCTCCTGCATTGGCAGGCGGATTCCTAACCACTGCACCACCAGGGAAGTCCTCCTTTGGCTTTTTTTACTTTCATCCAACACCCTATGGTCTGGTTACCTTTTGTCCTCCCACTTCTATGCTGCTGACTTTTATTTTCCAACCAACCTGGTTGTTTTCATTTCTTTTGTTTGAAGTTCCAGAGAGCACAGTTTTATTTTCAGTGATTTGCTTAATTCACAGCTGGAGCCCAGGGTTGGTTTGTTATGAAACTGCTACCCTCAGTTTCAGGAAACTACTCCCTCCCCGACTCTCCTCACCCCCATTATTTGCTCCTCTCTGTGCCCAAACGGGCTGAGCTTCCTGCTTTCCAGGACACCCTCCAGGCCCCTGGGGGATGAGAAGGGGAGCCTCGTCTCAAAGTCCAAGGGCAAACTAGGGTCTCTTCTTTCCTCCTGACCTAGGTGAGATGGGGCCAGTGTTCTTAGGCTCAGGTATGTGCTTCTCTCTTCACTCTGCAATGTTCTGTGCTGGGTCTCACTGCAGCCCCCAGGGCATTGTGCCCTTTTAAAGTGAGAGGCAGAAGAGTTTAGTCTGGTCTGATATTTAGGGTGGACTCAAATGAAATATATAGATATTATATATTTTAACATATTTATATATTTGTTTATATCAATTTATATAGTATATATTTATATTATATATGTATTATATAATATATATTATATAAATATAATTATCAATATATGTTTTATATATCAGTTTATATATATTAATATATATCAACTATAATGTTGTTTTAGTTATCTAACTAAAAACATTGTACATGTACTCTATTATATATGGCACTGTAACACTGCATATTACTCATTATATATGTTATAAGAAACATTTCACTATACCAGATTGATACAATATACAAATATTACAGTGCACCTCCAATTTAATTTAAGGGATGTTTCACTATATCTCACTTTTGGCCTTACATTCTCCCTAAAAATTTATTCCCCATGTAAAAAATGTTTTATAAATTCTATTTAGCCTCTCAAGCTAGTGTGTATCAGAATCACCTGGAGCATTTGTTAAAACAGATTCCTGAGCCCCACCCCAGAGATTTTGACTCCTAGGTGGGACCCATGACATTGCCTCTAGAATGCTCGCAGGCGATGCCGAAGCTGCGGGTCCTCGGCTGCACTTGAAGTAGCAGTGCTTTAACGAAAGCCCATACTGTGCTTACTACTGCCATGCTCTTCTTTCTAAACACTGAGCAAATATCAACCACGAATCCTCGTGACAGCCCTGTGAGGTAGGGACTCTCATTCTCAGTTTACAGATGGGGAAATTGTGGTGTGAAGAGGCTAACTTACTTGCCCAAGGTCACTCAGCCGAGTACCACAGCCAGGACTCATTCATATTTGTAGCCTGTTATGTGTCCCCATAAGAATCCAGGCCTCCCCGATCACGTCCCTGGATGCTTGCCCAGTGACTCTGGAGGGTGGGCAGGAGAGCTATGGGCATCTGTTGCTCTTGCCCCAAAGTTGGCATGAGCTTCCCAAGATCTGGTGATGGCTCAGCTTCTCTGCATGTCCCTGCCAGTGGTGTGGCAGGAGCAGGGCAGCAACAGGAAGCAGGTGAGGCAGAGTCTCTGCAGCGTTGACCAGGTGTAGCAGCTGCTTAAACCAGAGATTATAAATTCATAAGTCTACAGTGGCCAGACTCTAAATGAGAGACTCCAGTGAGATATAAGGAAATACTTTCCTTAAAACCACTCATTCGGGCTTTCCTGGTGGCGCAGTGGTTAAGAATCCGCCTGCCGTTGCAGGGGACACGGGTTCGAGCCCTGGTCCGGGAAGATCCCACATGCCTCAGAGCAACTAAGTCTGTGCGCCACAACTACTGAGCCTGTGCTCTAGAGCCCGCGAGCCACAACTACTGAGCCCGAGTCCCGCAACTACTGAAACCCACGCACCTAGAGCCCGTGTTCACAAGAAGAGAAGCCACCGCAATGAGAAGCCCGCGTGCCGCAGCTAAAAGAAAGCCCATGCACAGCAACAAGGACCCAACGCAGCCAAAAATAAATATATAAATAAATTTATATTTTAAAAAATTGTAAAAAAACCGAAAAGAAACCACTCATTCTCTCAGCCTGTTATTTGTTTTTCCACTTTTGGTAGATACATAGATAGAAGAAATATTTCACATTCATTTCAACTCTACTATAAGAAAAACAAAACATAGAAGCCTATATTATATAGTGTAGTGAATACTTGCTCTCCTTTTGGAGTAGCTCGTAATTAGGGAGTGGTGGGGACTAGGACAAACTGGCCTGTCCACAGGGAGTAGCGGCTGCTCACTTCCAATCAATTGTTGCCAAAGGCCAATTTCAAGAGAAGTTGAAATCCAGATTTTTATGGGATATATCTTGATTTTTAAATTTTGGTAAATACATACACAGTTACACACACAAACATACATATACAGGTGATCCTCAGTTTTGGCAGATCTCCTATTTATGAATTCCATTTGCTAATATTAATTTGTAATCCCCAAATCAATGCTCTTGGCACTTTTGTGGTCATTTGTGGATATGCACAGAGTGTAAAAAAGTTTGAGTCAACCAATAAGAACAATCCCAGCTAAAGCTGAATAAGGTGATGCTTTTTGTCTCCCTGAGACTGCCATGGGCAAAAGCCCAGGCTAGCCTGCTGGATGATGGAGCAAGAATGAATGTAATATATGACTAGATCTACAGGAGGAAAACTATGAAACTCTGATGAAAGAAGTCACAGAAGATCTAAATAAATGCAGAGGTAGTCCATATGTCCATGAATAGGAAGACTCAATACTGTTAAGATGTTCATTTTCCCAACATAATCTATAGATTCAATGCAATCCCAATCAAAATCTTAGCAAGCTATTTTGTGGGATATTGACAAACTGATTCAAAAATTTATATGAGGGCTTCCCTGGTGGCTCAGTGGTTGAGAACCTGCCTGCCAATGCAGGGGACACGGGTTCGAGCCCTGGTCTGGGAAGATCCCACGTGCCGCGGAGCAACTAGGCCCGTGTGCCACAACTACTGAGCCTGCGCGTCTGGAGCCTGTGCTCCGCAACAAGAGAGGCCGCGATAGTGAGAGGCCCACGCACGGCGATGAAGAGTGGCCCCCACTTGCCGCAACTAGAGAAAGCCCTCGCACAGAAACGAAGACCCAACACAGCCATAAATAAATAAATAAATAAACCCAAAGTTTAAAAAAAAAAAGTTGTGCCATTTAAAAAAAAAATTTATATGGAAAACAAAAGCCTCAGAATAGCCAACACAAACTGAAGGACAACAAAGTTGGAGGACTGACACAGCCTGACTTCAAGATTTGCTACAAAGTGACAGAAATCGAGATAGTGTGGTACTGGTGAAACAAAAATAGATCAGTAGAACAGAATAGAAAGCACAGAAATAGACCCACACAGTACAGTCAACTGATCTTTTACAAAGGAACAAAAGACAATTCAAGGAAAAAAGATAGCTTTTTCAATAAATGATGCTGGATCAAGTGGGTATCCACATGCAAAAAAATGCATCAAAACATAGACCTTACACCTTTCACAAAAATCACTTCAAAATGGATCACAGATGTAAATGTAAAACACAAAAGTGTACAACTCCTAAAAGATAACACAGGAGAAAATCTAGGTGACCTTGGGTTTGGTAATGACTCTAGGTACAACATGAAAAGCACAATCCATGGAAAAAAATTAATAAATTAGACTTCACTCAAATTTCTCTGCAAAAGACACTGTTAAGAGAATGAAAAGCCAAGCTACAAACCAAGCAAAATATCTTTTAAAAACACATATCTGATTAAGGACTTTTATACAAAATCTACAAAGAACTCTTAATCAAGATGTTCCTCAATAGGTGAATGGATAAATAAACTGTGTATATCTAAACAATGGAATTTTACTAAAAAATTAGCTACTAAAAATTAGCACTAAAAATATTAGCTATCAAGCCATGAAGAGAAATGGAGGAAACTTAAATGCATATTACTAAGTAAAAGAAGTCAATCTGAAAAGGTTACATACTGAGCAATTCCAAGTGTACAACATTCTGGAAAAGGCAAAACTATAGAGACAGTAAAAAAAAAAAAAATTCAATGGTGACCAGGTGTTTGGGGGGAGGGAGACGAAAAAGTGCAGCACAGGGATTTTTAGGGCAGTGAAAGTATTCTATATGGTACTATAAGCATGGGTGTTTGTCATAATATGATTGTTAAAAACCATAAACTATGGACTTTAGTTATAATGATGTATCAATGTAGGTTTAATGAATGTAACAAATGTACCACTCAGGTGGGAGATGTTGATGGTAAGAGAGGTTGGTAGAAGAGGTTGGAGCAGGGAGGTATGTGGGAACTCTGCACTTTACACTCAGTTTTGCTGTGAGCCTAAAACTACTCTAAAATATAAAGCACATTAATTTTTGAAAAATTTATTTATTTTATTTATTTTTGTCTGCGTTGGGTCTTTGCTGCTGCGTGCAGGCTTTCTCTAGTTGCGGCGAGCGGGGGCTACTCTTCCTTGCGGTGTGGCCTTCTCATTGTGGTGGCTTCTCTTGTTGCGGATCACGCGTTTCTAGGCACGCAGGCTTCAGTAGTTGTGACATGTGGGCTCAGTAGTTGTGGCTCGCGGGCTCTAGGGTGCAGGCTCAGTAGTTGTGGCACACGGGCTTAGTTGCTCCGCGGCACGTGGGATCTTCCCGGACCAGGGCTCGAACATGTGTCCCCTGCATCGGCAGGCGGATTCTTAACCACTGCACCACCAGGGAAGCCCCAAAAGCACATTAACTTTTAAAAATTAGAAAAGGCTCTCTGACCTTTTTTTTTTCTTTTAATAAAGAGGTCTAGAGAAGATTGGGCACACCTTTGGCACTCCCTGCCTGTTGCCGTGTTGGCACTAGGTGGATGATGAGTTTATCTAGTGAAGCTAGAGATGGTTAACTGGCTGTTTCTGAGCCAAATAGAGCTAAAGATCATTACAGTCAATTCTCATTATTTGCAGTAGTTATGTTCTAGAGAGTCACCATGTACATTGAAGCAGTGAATACTGAATCATTGTTCTTAGGAGAAATATATATACTATATATACATATATAGTAGGTGAGAGATGGAGGCTGTGCTTTCAGAGGCCTGGGGTTAGCAGGGAGCCCGCCAGGGTTGGGCCCAGGCAGGAAATCAGACCTGAAGCCCAAGTTTTCCCTTCCCAAAGGAAGATTCTGGGTGGAGCACGAAGAGACCATTTCCTTGAATATCATTAGGGCTGTTGCCCAGAATAGCAATGAAAGTAACCCCAACACTCAGCATTTTTATGCTGTAAAACCTCAGCAGGTGGAGGTCAGGGATTGGGGTGCAGGGGAACATGAGGAGGGTGGCCCCCCAGACTTTCTCCTCCCTGCCTTTCCTTCAGAGATCCACCTTCACCCCAGGAGGATAACGGTATATCCTGGTGAAGCCATCAAGGAAGGGCTTACCTCCTACACCTATCTCCATTTCTGGCTCTTCCCCGAATCCAAAGTGCTTCTTATTGTGGAACCTAAACCCATCTTCAATTTTCCTGACAATGGGAATGAGACAGTGAGTGGCAGCATCGTGTTCACAGAGATGGAGAGAGACTGGGAGTGATGAGGACGAGCCAATATTTGAGCTTATTGGCACAAGACTGGTGGAGAGCTGGGGGGAGTGCAGTGGCAGAAACAGGAAAGGTCCCCTCACTTTTCTCCCACCTCACAGCTGAAGGCTGGGTGCATTTAGAACTCCTCAGCTGGAGCCTGAGAAGACCCTTGTACAGGTTTGTATAGCCTCCCTTCCCTCTCCCAACACACACACACACACACACAGAGCTGCACACTCAGTGTAAATATCCTGGAGGCCTGATCAGATAGCCTGTCTCTAAATCCTGGAGGCCAACCAGGAGGGCTTTCCAAATACAGCCATGTACGCTGGGGGTTAACGGGGTGGCAGGTGAGGGAGCAAAGAAGCTTCTTGCTCTATCCCCCAGGCGGACCTTGAATCTCCTCAATATGGACAGGGCCCCCCTTGGCTCACACAGGACAGATCTAACGATCCCAGGCAGATGCTATGCTGCTGACCCCACTACCAGGAGTAAACCTCAGCCTGCCTGTGGTCTCAGTGCCGTCTGAGCGCCCTGCATGTGGGCAGGACATCTAAGAGAGAGGCAGAGGATCCCGCCTGACCTCACCGCCCTGGCCCGCCAGGGGAGAGAGTCCTGTCAGCAGAGAGTGTCCTGGGGCTCTTCTTTTGTTCTCCCCGCTCCATGCTCCATAGGAGCGTCCACAGGACTCACAGGTTAAGTCCAGACCCGGGTCGTACACACCCAGGGATTTAGTAGGAGGCATTCCCTAGGGGCCATGGGTTCATGGGAGCCTCTGAAGGGAATGCTTGATGGCTCTTTAAGCCTAGAGGAGCTTCCACCTTGTCACAGAACCTGGAAGGAGCTCAGGCTGGGAGGAGGGATGACATCTCTCTGGGCTGGTAGAGCCATACCCACCCTGGATGGGGCACATTCTCCTTGAAACGGTGAGCTCCTGGTAGAAGGAGGGGAGGAGCAGGGAACCCTGAGAGCCCTGGGGATTTGGCTCAGATTTCACTTCTAAGGCTCTGGGATGTTTCCAGGTAAGATGTGGGGTGAGCAGAGGACTGAGACCTGGGGACAGGAAGCAGATCCCTGTTGCTGATCCCTAGGGAACCGGGTCCTTTAGTCCCAGGTTCATCAAAATTCTCACTTTCCTCCCCAAGAACTCATCCTTCTAGCAGACCGATTGAAAATTTACAGAAAGCAATAGCCCCTCTCTGCAGAGCAATGCACAACACACACACACACACACACACACACACACACACACACATACTTCATGCAATTTCAGGGAGTTCACAGACCTTATGTCTCTCATCCATGGGCTTTACTCTGTACCAAGAAAAGTGGCCGAGGATTTCAAAGCCCAAGGCCCGAGGAATGGTGAAGATCAATAGTACCCTGGGCACCGTCTTCACCTGAAGAGCCAGGGCTTGCAGACGTGCCCTGGCCCCAGGGCCATGCCCCACACGTACTCATGGCACAACCTTCGCTGGAAGGTGCAGTAGACTCTGGGAGCACAGCAGCCGCTGGCACTTCCCAGCTTCCTCCTCCCTGCCCACCAGGAGCTCCATCCACTCCCCACCCACAGTCTCACGTGTCCTCCACGCAGCAGGTCATCAGTGTGTTGATGACTCCACCAGGGAAGTGCTAGCATGGGAGAGAGGGCAGATCAAGAGTGCGTAGAACAGTCTCTCTGGTCTTGCCCCATGGCTCCCCAGCTCCCGCACGGGGTGCTGTTTGAATGCTGAGCGCAATCACGCAGCAGCCCCCGTGCTTTGTCCTCCCGCTTAATAAAGAGCTCAGCATCAGCTGTAACGCTCTCCCCTGCCCCCAGCACTCGTGGGAGACTAGAGTTCAAGAAACAGAGGTACTTGGGCTCAGCCCAGGGGCACTCACTGGTCTGCTCCTAGTGGAAGGGTTTTGGCAGTGTGGGAACTTCCTCGGTCCCTGGTGGCCCCTCCCCCTCCTCACTCTCTCATCAGGCTCTGAAAGAAACCTCCGTGGACCAGAATGTGGCAGAGGAGGACTGGGGGTTGCCTGGGAAAGGTACATCCTGACCCGGCTGCCTCTCACCATCTGCCAGGCATCAGGCTCTTTGCTCTACCCCTCGCCCCATCCAGGAGGGCACTAAGGTTGGCACCCACCCCTGGCCTTTGGTGGTGAGAGGTCCTTAGAGCCTCTCAAAGTTCCATACCAGAAGAGAGGTGAGGCACTGGGATAGGAGAACAGGCTCTCTGGGTAGGGTGACAATGAGGAAGGAACTGTGGAATTTGGGCGGCGCAGTGTGACAGAGCTTTACGGGGCCTTAGCAGAAATCCTGAAGGATTCTAGGTGGAGAAACTGAGGCCCAGAGAGGGGAGGGACTGATGGGCAGCGTGTTAGGGCAGTGCTGGAGTTAACCTCTGACCTTGAAGCCTCAGAGTCTACTACACTACCAAATGTAAAGTAGATAGCTAGTGGGAAGCAGCCGCATAGCACAGGGAGATCAGCTTGGTGATTTGTGACCACCTAGAGGGATGAGATAGGGAGGGTGGGAGGGAGACCCAAGAGGGAGAGGATATGGGGATATAGTATACATATAGCTGATTCACTTTGTTATACAGCAGAAACTAACACACCATTGTAAAGCAATTATACTCCAGTAAAGATGTTAAAAAAAAAAAAAAGAAAGTCCACTACCAACTGGGCCTTTTGTTTTGCAAATGCTACCCTCCTCCCTTACCAGGAGGGGTCTGTCAGCTGCCCCACCTGGCCCTGAACCTCCCCAGGACCTTGCTTTCTCCACCCAGAAGGCCCATCAGCATGGGCCACTAATTCCTCTCCATCTCAAGCTGCAAGCCCCCAGGGAACTTACACCCCCTCACGGGCAGCTCCCAGAGGGCTGGGGGTGGTAGGCAGGTGAAGACTTCTTTCCTGAGAAGGCAGGTCAGCCGGGGAGTCAGCTGCTCCATCTGTGTCCAGGAGAACGCAGCCCACGGAGGGTGAGGAGGGGCCCTGTGCGCAGCTACAGCTAAGGCGAGGGCCTGTGCCAGTGCAGACGGGTGCTGGCCGGAATTCTACCCAAAACAAGGGCCTGGTGGGGCTGCCCTGAACCTGGAGGCTTTGTTCCCACCACACCAATGAGCGGGGGCAGCAGTGTGTGTGTGTGTGTGTGTGTGTGTGGAGGGGGCCCCCAAAGGCTCCTGTCTCCTCAGGTTTCCGAGCTGGTGGGGTACCCGATCTTAGGCAGTGAGGGGCTGGGCCGCAGAGTCAGGCGTGGGTCCACGAGGAGTGCACGGGTGAGGGAGGTGTGAGCCTAGCACAGCTTAGCAACCAAAAGAGATGGAGAAATAAATACACAAACCACCTTTCCAAACCTCTCCTGCACAGGAGCTGCACATCGCTGGGACTGACACCCGGGGGGATGCTCTCACATTCGTCCACAACATCCCGGCTCCCGGCCCCGCGCCTGCTCTGCTATCTTGCTCTGAACTTGCTCTGGCTTCCGTTGCAGCAGCAGCTCCTGGAGGGTGGCATCTGGGCCCACGGATCGCCTAAGCCAAGGCTGCAGCCATGGGAACGTGTCCTGCCCGCCCTACCTGCCAGGGAGTGAGGGCAGCCGCTGCCTCCAGAGGCAACAGCCACTGCCTGGAGCTCGGGCTGAGGGGGACGCAGCCGGGAGGCCAGTGATGCTGGGCTGGGGCCTGTCCTCCCCTCTATCCCGGGTCTCGTGCTGCCGCTTCTGAAGTGCCAGGTGGTCTCTTCCCTCCCACCCAGGCTGGGGCGGGCTCTTTCTGCACCTGGAGGACGGAGATGGGGCAACTCCTAGAGGTCAGCTTGGACTCGCCCACCTGTGCCCCTGCTCCCTACCCCCCATTCCAGCTCCCCTGGAAAGGGCTCTGGAGTGGCCCCCGCAAGCATCTCAAAGGCCTTTACCTGCAGAGAACCTCCGGGCAACTCTCTCCCACCCCCCCACCTCACACACACACACTTGATGAAGAGGGTCCATTGGGTACAGGGGGCAAGAGTGCCTGAAGGGCCACTGAACACCCTGGGGCCTGGGAGCATTTGGATACACCTTGGGCCAGGATTTTGAGCAAGACTGAAATTTTGGTCATTTAATAATCCTGAGTGACTAGGAGGGACAGGTTGTAGGCAAGCAGGTATGCCTGAACCTAGTGCTTTGCTGGGCACTTGGGGTGAGGAGGTGGGACAGACCCCGTGCTTGCCCTTGGGGAAGCGAGATGAAAGCCTGGCACAGCTCTAGGGCCAGGGCAGGATGAAATGGGGTGTGTGTATGTGTGTACGTGTGTGCGTGCATGTGTGTTGCAAGGACAGGTGTGGGAATGGAATTGCTGCGGGAGGAGACATGGAGAGGCCAGGCCAGCTTAGGGGCAAGCCCCCCGCTAGCTGGACACTCCCCTGTTCCCTCTGTCACCTCCGGAGCAGGACTCTGTAGGCTGCCAGCCTTCTTTGCCACAGTGAGGCCTTAGTGGCCCATGCTCCTGGCCCCCTGAGGAACTTCACTAGTTAACCACCATCTCTGTAGAGAGGAGCCATCTGTTTTTCTCTTTTTTCTTTTTTTTTCCTTTTTAAAAATGAGGTATAATTGACATACAACATTAGTGCCAGGTATGCAACAGAATGATTCAATATTTGTATATGTTGTAAAATGATCACCACAATAAATCTTTTTAATATCTGTCACCTTACATATTTAGAGTTTTTTTCTTGTGATGACGACTTTTAAGATTTACCCTCTTAGCAGCTTTCAAATGTGCAAACAGTATTATTAACTATAGTCGTCATGCTGTACATTACATCCTCGTGACTTATTTATTTCAAAAAATATGGAACACTATCTGAATATGCGTGTCATCCGTGCCCAGGCTAATCTCTGTATCGTTCTAATTTTAGTATGTGTGCTCTCAAAGTGAGCACAGGAGCCTTCTTAAGGGGCCAGATCTCTTACTGCCCCACCCAGAAAAGTGCCTTCAGAGAAGAGATAATTTTCTATTGTCCCAAGTTGTCTCTTCAGCCTATTCAGGTACCTCTCCAACACAAGAGTCCTCTCATTGTTGTCCAGAATCCAGCTCTGAACTTCCAAAATGATGGAAATGTTCTACATCTGCACTGCCCTAGGCAGAGGCTGCTAGTCACGTGACCACCGAGCACTTCCAAGGTGGCTAGTGAAAACTTTTGTTGAATTTCCTTCAATTTAAATGTAGATGTAAGTAGTCACATGTGGCTAGTGGCTACCCTATTGGACAGTGTAGGAGGTGATGGAGGGGACTGTCCACTTAAGGTCGTGGAGCCCAAGCATATGGGAGCTGGAGAGGATACTGACTCCAGCCCTTCCTTCTGCAGTGAGGAAATAAAACCAGGCAGGGCAGGGCAATGCAGGGAATCAGCGGGGAAACAAGGCGGGTGGGCAGGGTCCCCGCCCAGGCTCTTGTTCCTGACTCTGCACGGGGCTGCTGCAGAGCGCTCCCGCCTGTGGGAATGCTGCCCTGGAGGAGCCCTGCGGTCCCACCCAATCCCAAGAGGCTGCATTCTAGAGGCGGCCTAGGTCTAGTTAGACCTTGTTCAGTGACTCAGGCTTTTTAATCAAATGAGGGCTGAGCAGCTCCTTTGAAGAGGGGCAGCTTCAGGGTCTTCAGGTAGACGCTGCCATCTCACTCCCTGGCTACACATCGCCTGTAGACAGCCCATGGGGTGGGAGTGGGAGAAGAGACTGCAGCCTGCTGAGTCCCAGGTCTGAGAGCTGGAGGCTAGCTGCGTGCTTGTGCGCGTGACGCCGAACCCGTGTGAAGCTCTGTACCTGGGATGGCACAACTAAAGCAGGTGAAGCAGGTGAAGCAGGAAGCCCCCAGGACCTGAGTCAGCTGGGCTGGATTCTAAGTCTTGGTTCTTCAATATTTCACCAAGTGAACTTGAGCAAATGTCTTCCACACTCTGGGCCTCAGTTTCCCCACGTGTAAAGTGGGAATATCAGTCAGATCTCTGGCATTCTACATTTGGAAGTGATGGTGGCTTAGACTGTGTCCATGGTTCCCAGGGCAGGGCAGAGGTGTCTGCAGGGGCTAGGGGGGAGTTTCCCAGTGCACCAAAGGCTGGCTGGCTAGCTCAGCAGTGCAGAGCCTGAGCTCGGGGCTGGCTCCCAGGAGCTGGGAGCGCCTTTGTGACCCACAGTCTGCTGCCACAGCATTAGCCTTGGTCCTTGAGGGGCTGGAGTGGGTACAGAGCTGGCTCTCTGCCAACTTCCTACCTGCAGCTGTATAACGAACTCCACAGTGGATGGATGGCATCAGTCCCTGAAGGACAGAGTCTCTGCATGCTGGTCAATGTGTCCAGTTTGTCATTCTGGGTCACATGATCACGTGGCCATCTCTCCCTCTGTTTCAAACCCTAGTGAGCCCAGATGCAATGGGGTTGTGAACATGACATCTTCATTCTTTGTCCTCAAAGCTGGTGCTGGGGGCAGGGCACATATCCAGGGGGAGCGCCACACCCGGTGCCCCACGTGAGGGCACAAACACAGGCAGACAGTGCATCAGGCATAGCGCTGTCTTCAAGAGCTTAAGTCTGGCAGAGCTTCTCATCCTCAACAAGGTATTTAACTTCTCGAAATCCATTGCGTGTAAAAAGGGAATAAGAATATCCCCGGTAGAGGGTAACTGAAAACATTTGGTGAGAAAATGGAGGTGAAGAACAAACGCAGTGATTTGCAAACTTGGCTGCATACCGGAGTCACCTGGGGAGTTTTACACCCCGCAGATGTCCAGGTGCCACCCCCAAAGTTTCTGATTTCATTGGTCTGGGCTGCAGCCTGGGTATCGGAATTTCTAAAAACTCCCCAGGGGACATGAACATGCAGCCAAGTTTGAGAACCACTGGTCTAGCATGTCATCTGTGTGTAATAACTTATCCCCTTCGAGGGTCCCCAGCCACCCTTCTTCTCTGCCACTGAGGGGACGCGCCTGTAATACATTGTCTGCACCAGTGAGCGTGTTGGCTCTGCCTCTGAGGTGGGAGGAGCGGTCTCGGAGGCTGGGCACCTGCCTACAGTCCTCGACACCCTGGGGGAAGCAACACAGAGAGCCCATTTGACATGTGAGTGCGCAGTGCCCTCCCTCCCTGGGGGACCCAAGCCGCACGTGCGGAAATTATGTGGGAGGTGAGGAAGCTCCAGATGGCCTCGTCGGGACGCGATGCTGCCCGGGGGGATTTGGGGGCCTGGTGCTCCCCCGGCACCTTCAGCTTCTTTGTGGTTTCTCCTCATCTGTGCTCAGCTCCTGGGGCCCTAGGCCCTCCATGAACAGCCGCAGGGAGCTGGTGGGGCCCGAGATGAGGATGCACTGGTGTCCACTACCGTGCAGCGCTCCGCATGGAGCCAGGTGAGGCCACAGTCAGACAGACAGACAGACAGACAGAGGCTGAGGGAGCACTACCGGGCTGCATAGCTTTCCCGAGCGAGAGAAGTCGCCGTGTTGGTGGTCGGCTGCTGCAGCGGAGGGTGGGTGAGGTATGAACGGGGGAGGGAAGGTGCTGTCCCTCCCTCGGCTTAGTGACCCTCCACTGCCTCTCACTAGGGGCCCCCCAACCCCATTCCTCATATCTCCATGTTCCCCCCCTTCCCTGGACAGAGCAGGCAGAGAGCACATGTTGGCAGTGTTACTGACCAGGGTTCTTGGCCTCCGTAATCAATAGAATTGATCAGAGGCCAGACAAGAAACTCAGGCCAGGCTTTATTGAGGCCCCTGCTGCAGCAAGGACAAGTAACAGGTTCCCTTGCTCGCTTGCTCGCTGAGGAGGGGTGAGTTGGTTCCTTATATGGGGTTAGGGTAGGGGTGTGTCTGGGCGGAGGGGTGGCTTAGGTGCTTTGCCCACCCCTTAGGTGGTATGATGTGCAAGGAGCATGTGCAGTACCCTGCTTTTGCTCCCAGCTTCTCTTTGTATCTCGTCCAGAATTTGCCCCAAATGCGCATGCATGCAGTTATTTTTAGTCCCTTATAGTTTCTTTGTATTTTGTTGTTCAAGGAGATGTTTGTCCAGATGCAGGCATTGTAGCACTGCAGCACTGCAGCAAAGGGTCCCAGGTCCCAGCCTGTCTCAGCTGTGCCTTGAGTAGTGGCTGTACTGGGGGTCAGGGCAGGAGGATGGCAGCAGGATTTTTGGAGAGTGGGGACAGTTGAAGATTCCTGACCGTTTCATTTTGATTGGCCAGGAGCCAGTCTTGCCAAGGCTCACGGGATGGAAATTCCCTTGGTAATATTGGGAGTCCCTGCATCCCAGCACAACCTCTCCCCCCAGCAAATGGGAATTCCTACGGGAAAGATCAGAACCTCGTGGAGACACATAACCTCTAAGACCCAGGGACCCCAGCAACAAGGGAAGTTGGGCATGGGTGCAGGGGCAGGCAGAGGGAGGCGAGTGGATGGCAGGGCTGGGACGCTGCCTCATGCAGAACCTATGGCTTCTCCACCTTTCTTACCCCTCCCCCAGCCCACCCAAAGGTGTCTCTGGGATAGTCCAGCCTCACCCAATAAAGTAGCCCCAGTGAAGTCACAGAAAAAGAGCAGACACAAGGACAGTGAGTAAAATAATGCAAACAAGGTGCAACTGTCCCCACCCTCACTTGGGTTTGGGTGGCTTCAGGTGGAGCAGGGACACCGGGTGAGCAGAGGAGGGGCGGAGCCTGTGTGACTGGTCAGGCGGTCCGGGAGTACTGGTGGGTCAGGACCACTTGGGGCTCATCTCCTTGCTTGCATTTTCTGCAGAGAAAGAGCCAGCAACGGGGAAGCTTTTGTTCTGGGTCAGCCTAACCAACCTGTTGTTTGGCAGGGTGGGTATGACTCACTCTCGTTTGCCCTTCAGGCAATGGTGTCACCAAGAGGTGAAGTCACTTCCTGAACTTGAGCAGCCTGAGTAGAGCAAAGGAGGCACTGGAGCTAGGGCTCCCGGTGCCCAGTCCTAAGCTGATCTCCCTGCCTTCTTCCCCTTCCACGCTGTGAGATGCCTCCCATGGCTCGTGGCCACTTTGGGCCCGGTTTTCCGGAGTGCGTGTGCATGGGATGTGGCTTCCCCACGTTCACAGGAGGAGCCCTCTGTACACGCACATGTGGCCCAGTGTGAAGGTGTGCACATGTCACTTTGTGCAAGCGTAATTGCATGTTTGCAAATTCAGCGCGACGGTGCATGAGTTAGCACAAGTCCTCCCACCCGCCCCTCCCCTGATGCCTCAGGATCCCACTGGATATTCCCTCCTCTTCCTTGAGGTAAAGGAAGAGGCATGCCCTCTTCTCCACAAGGCCTGCCTTCTTCCCATCTGCTGGTTGCTCATCCCTCCCATAGCCTCCGGGCTCCTGTGCCCTCCATGATCTTCTTTTCCCAGTTTTCAGTCTCTCTCTTTCCATTGGCCCTTAACTCCACCTACGAGCATGCTCAGGCATCCACTGGCATTTAAGAACGCCCACCCTTCCTCACCCAGCTTCTCCTGTATCTCTCGCCACCTCTCACCGCCCCCCGCCACCACATTCCCTTCCCTGTTGCATTTCTCAGAACAGCCTACATCTGTAACGTCCACTTCCTAACACCAACATCTACCTCTTAGCTGCTCACCCTCTGCTCTCCCTGCTCCTCCTGTAAAAGAGCTCTTCTCAAGACCACCCCTGACTGTGGAACCACCAACTGTGGCCTTTTCTCAGTGCTTCCCTTTCTCTTGCCAAACTAGAGACTCCTTTCCGTATTACCTCTGAGATTTCTCTGGACCCTCACCTTCCTCTCCATCCTCACTGTCACTGGCAGTGTTACTCCGATGACCCCTTGTCTCCTGCTCATACCGTATTTCTAAATCCAACAGCTTGGAGCAGGTCTCATCCCTGCTCAAAGCTGACAGCAGCTCCCCCAAGGCTTGCTGACCTGCAGAGAAGCTCAGCCAGGCACTGAAAATCATCTCCAGTTTGCAGCCCTGTACTCCCTGTGCTCCCGTGACACTCATCACAGGCTAATGTTTTGTGTCTTACCTGCTAGACTGTAAGCTCTGCTGGGACACGGACTCTGTCTTGTACACTGTGTTTATGGCTGTACCCCCAGAGCCAAGCACTGTGCTTGGCACATAAGTGCCCAATATCTATTGAATCAATGAGCAAGCAAATAAATGAATGAAAGAATGAATGAATAAAGTTGACTGTCTCTGTGTGAGAAAAGCCATGGGTCTCACAGGAAGAGTCCCCAGGTCACTGACCCTACATACAAAGATGCAAAGTCCTTCAGAATCACCAGCTTGGAGCTTGGAGCTCAGCTAGAGGCAGTAGAGCAGGGTGTTGTCAATTCCCAGGCTCCAGAGTAGGGTAGAGTGGACCTCACCCCAAGTGTGATCCTTGGAGGGGCAGGAGAGCCCTGGGACAAGAGGGCAGGGGGTCAGATGACCTGGGGTGACCCCATATATCATTACCACGTCCTGGTTCAAGAAGCCTTTGACCTTCTCTGAACTCTAGTGGATGCTGGGTGGTGAATTCTATCCCATTTTCCATGTAACTGGAGGATCCCAAGGAATCGTAGTGGCTGTGACTCTCTGGCAGAAGGACATAGGCTCAGGTCTGCTCAAGAGAGGCCCAGGCAGTGGGGCTGAGAGGCAGGCTGTGAGTGGGTATGGCCAGTGTGGTTGAAGACTTAGGTGCAGGAATGGGGTAGTTCTGGAGTTGGGCACTTGGAAAATGTCTTTCATGGATCAAGGACTGTGATTCTTGAACACTTATTCTGTGCTTATACCTCTAAAACTTTTGTCTCAAATGACACATTTAAAAGCAATTGCTAACACTGGGATGGGGAGAAGATTCTGGGCACAGAGTTCTCAATAAGAGGCTGTTGACGGAGGATGGGGATGGAGGAACACAAGTGCCTGGGCTGCGTTTGAGGAGTCAGTCCTGTCTTGGCCTCAGAAGAGCTGGGACGTGGCCTTCTGGGTGGGCCAGGGGTTCCTGGAACTTGCCATTTTACCTTGGTGGCCATCTCTAGAAAATGGGTCCCATCTTTCTCCTTTCAGGGCCGGGGGAGAAGAGGCAGAGAGGAAGCAGTTCAAATAGCAGCAGGAGGGCTTACCTGGGTGGGGGTCAGAAACACCCCCAGGCTGGGGAGAGGCCCAGAGGTCCTGGGTGTCACCGCAAGCAGCAGAAAGGGAGCTGCTCTTGATGGGGGGGGAACCAAGAGGCTGGGTGAACCTGTGTCAAAGGTGACTCTGAAGGTCTGGGGGAGGGGGCTCTCTTAATCCATTTGGGCTGCTGTAAAAATAGTACCATAAACTGGGTGGCTTATCAACAACAGAAACAGTTCTCACAGTTCTGGAGGCTGGAAGGCTGAGGTCAGGGTACCAGCATGGTTGGTTCCGGTGAGGGCCCTCTTCCGGGTTGCAGACCGCGGACTCCCGTTGCCTCCTCTCGTGGTGGGCAGAGGGTGAGAGAGCTCTCTGGGGTCTCTTTTATAAGAACATGAATCCCATTCATGAAGGCTGCATCCTTGTGCCCTAATCACCTCCCAAGGGCCCCACCTCCTACTACCACCACATCGGGGTTAGGATTTACTTAATGGATTTGGGGGAGACAAACATTCAGTCTATAACAGGTGCTGATGCTGGTCTCCCCATAGCACTGGGTCTGTAGGGATGAAAGGGTCTGCTTGAGGGGCTGGGGGGCCTTGGGCTTTGGGGTCTTGCTCGGCTCTACCCTTGGTGCTTAGGGTGGGATTAGGCAGGTTGTACAAGCTCTCTGGGTTTCTATTTTGCAGCAGGGAGTGGATGAGGCTTCTTGTTTTAAAACTTCCAAGGAAGTGGGAGACTCAGTGAGACAAGAGGACAAAACAGAAACATTGAAAATGAAGTAAGAACGTGCCGAGAACTTTGATGAACCACTGGTGTAGTAGAAGGTCAAGCTGTGCTGAGCCTCGTCACAGAAACACCCACCTTAGGTCACACATCCCTCTCACCCACCGGTGACACTTGGGCTGAGGTGCAGAGCCTCTGACTTGTCCCAGAGCTCCTTCCCGCTCAGTGTGCCTCAGGCTTTCCAGCTGTAAAATGGGGATTTTCTAGGGTGCACATGTGCTCCTCAGCAATTCAGTCCAAAACAGTAGAGAAAGAACGGGTCTTGAAGGAAAGAAAGTCTTAGGTCCAAGAGAGAAAGGAGACGGGGAGGAAGTGAGGGGCTGGGCGTCCAGGTGGTTGATGAGGACGGCAGAGCCGTTGCTGTTGCCGAAGGACAGTCTCTTGGTGAACCGGCTCCACTTAGCACGGAGCCTGGCCACGTTCACGCCTCCTCGCTCCTTCCGGCTTTTCCAGACTGAGGGCATTTTCTAGAGGGAGATCCTGGCCCAGGGAGGGGGAGGAAAAATAGAAGAGGCCTGAACTCCCACAAAGGCAGAGTCCCTAAAGCCACCCCCTGCTTCTGTTACCGCTCCCCCCAACCTTAACCCAGGCACCTAAGACTCACGCTTGCTCCCTGTGGCCTCTGAAAGAGGATCTCCAAGTCTCCATGAGTTAATTGTTCCGGCATTAAATAAGCCTCAGCTAAATGCCTCTTGTTGTCTATGACCTCGATCACCACAAGGCCATTCACTCAATCATCCATTTCATTATCTCGTGCTGAACACCTACTCTGTGCTTGCCCTGTGCTGCATGCTGGAGGTATAGATAAAGATGATTATTGCTGCCTTCAGGGAATGCCAGCAGGCCGGGACACAGACAAGGAAAGATGCAGTGACATCTCTGAGCAGATGAAGTCTGCGCCTCGTGATGCTGGCTGGGGGAGGCAATGCCACGTAGGTCCTATAGGTGGCAGCAGATGCCCATCGCAGCCCGCAAGGGCTCCCGGACACCTGGGGGCAGGTAGCCAGCCAGGCGCCAGGGGGTGAAGTGGACCTATGCAACTGGGTGGGGCAGGGAGAGAGGACATCGTCTCCAGAGAGTCTGTGTACTTTGTCCGTAGAAGGATGTGTCTGAGCCTAACTCCCAGTTCCTCAGCATCTTGCCTAGACACCTTCCCATCACCTTTGGGAGGCAGAATTAAAGTGACCTGGGAAACTCACAGCGTACTGTGCTGCTGCTGGGTGAGTGCCAAAGATTGTACGTACACCCATGTAGCCCTCATAACAACCCTGCAAACTAGCTGTCCTTATCCCCTTTTTATAGACGTGGAGACTGAGGCTCACAGGGATGTAGGTGACTCAGAAGTGATGGAGCAAGGATTCAAAGCAGCTGTGTCTGACTCTATTTCTATAAAAGCCCCCTGGGTTCTGCTGACAGGAAGGCTGCTTTCAGATGCCTGGAGGAAGATGGCCCCAGCAGTTGTGTGGGAGGGGCAGGACCCCAGCTCAATTTAACTTTGCAAGAGGCTTTCCCCATCCAGATGGAGATTCCCTCTTTCTTTTCAGCTGTTAGTCCTCCTTTATTTCCACTCTCTTTTCCTTCCCATTCTACTGACTGTCCCACCACTGTGTCCAAGAACATGAGTTCTATTTTCACACCTATCCGTGTGATACGATGATGGAAATGACTTGTCATATTTGCATCGTGGTTTCCTGTTCACAAAGTGTTTTTACAATTATGATCTTATTTGATTCTCAGCCTTCCCATGAGGCGGGTAATTTTATTATTCCCATTTTACAGATGGGGACGTGGAGGGCCAGAGAAGGTTTTACCTCAAAGAAGGTACATTCCCCACTATTGATTCCAAAGAGCCTCTGCTCTGGAACTTGACTTTTACCAATCTGCTTTCAGAAAATCACTTCCTTCTCCCTTTCCTTTTCCCACCCAGGTCTTTAATCTTCAAAGCCCCTCATCCAGGAAGCTTGCCCCAAGGTCCGCAGTCCATACTGGCCTTGCCTCTCCTTGGGCTCCTGCTCCTTTCCCCCTGGGTGCTCAGCCAGCACTGCATGACCTAATGCTTTGGAGGCAGTACAATATGGTGGGAGGGAGGGCATAGTGGCTGTGGGGTGGTGCATGAATCCCGGTGCCTCCCCTTACTTCCTAGGTGATTCTGAGCAGCTAACCTACCCTCCCTGGGCCGCCACTGAGCCCTGCTATAAAAATGGGCTTAATGGCAGTGCCTAGCTCAGAGGGTCTCTGTGTGGATTAAATGAGCTGCCCACTGGCCAATAAATGTAATTGCATATGTATAAGGCAATGAAATCAGCTTGAGAACTGGGATCGCTCCCAAAGTGCCTTGTGTGGTGCTCTGCACAGAGCAGTTGGTAAAATTCCCATAATTATGTTTGAAAAGCCTGAGAACCCTCTCCACCCTGGCCAGTTCCCTGGCCTGACTTTTCCTTTGGAGGAGAACAAGGGAGGAAGGTTTTACCTCCCTCTGCCTTCCCCCGGGGCTGGGGCTGCCCTAAGCCTGAGCTCACTGTGCCCTTGTCCTATCCTCCCAATCCCGCAGTTCTCTCCGGGAACTTGGGGAAGGGGAAATAGGCTTTGGAAACAACCCATCAGGCATGTGTCCAAACTCAGCCTCTGACTTATGGCCTAAGGTTTGCTGCTCAACCTCCCTGAGCCCTGATATCCTTAGCTGTACAATAGGACTGTTGGGCTGATGGGGGGATGGTTTGAGATGAGACATGAGAAAAGATCCTGTGAAACCTAAGCATTTACAGGCTTAGCAACTGCTTCTGTTATCAAAGCCCACCCTCCTCCCTTAGGTCCTCTGGTCCCACCTGAGCTTTCCAAATGGAAACCCCCTTTCTCCTCATCATTAGACCCTCTCCCGACCCTGCCCTTCCCCTTCTGAGCCCTAACGAATTGCTTGTTCTCACAGGGCTTGGCACAGAATGGATGTTGTCTTTTTCCTCCTTCCTCTTGGCTGCCTTAAGCTTTTCTTTTGCCTTTTTGCTGCTTTTTAGATCTTAACATTTATGATAATCCGCCTTGTAGTACTAATAACAGCTGAGTCCTTACAACATTCTCTGCACTGTGGTAAGGGCTTTCCATGCATTATCTCAGTAAATCTTCAGAGCAACCCTCTGCAGTAGGTCCTGGCATTATTCCTGTTTTAACAATGAGTAAACTGAGACTTGAGAGGTTACTCGACAAGAGGTAACTTGTCCACGGTTTTGGACCCGGTTAGTTCTTCTCGTGGAGCAGCACCGCAACCAAGAAATTCCAAAAACCCAACGCTAGTGGCCTCGTCTGCTTCCCTGATGGAGCTCACTGTGCCCACACCCTTCTGGATACTTCGGCTGTGAGCCCCCTGAGGGCAAGGGCACGTCTTAATCATCTCTGAGTTCCACACTGTGCCTAGTGAGGGGTGCCTAATGGGACCCTCATTAGGTGGGGGAATCTCTTTGCCCTCCCTCTGCCTGAGTCACTGTCTGAAGGCACTGGGGTCTGCGTGGAGGCTGGAGGTGCAGGAGCCCCGGAGCTCCAGCAGGAGTCCCCCGTGAGGCATCCTGCTCCAGAGGTTCTATGCCACGCCCCCGTCTGGGGCTGTCTGTCTGGGATCCACTGAAGCCTGTCGCCACGGAGCCTTTCTCCTCTTGTACACTCCATACGTGGGGAGGTAGTCATTCTCCTATGCGTTGATCTATTATCCTGGGGCAGACGGCAGGGCAGCCAGTAACGAGTCTTACCCACGGTACCTAGCTAGGTGGGGGAAGGGTAACCAGCAGAGGGGCTGGAGGAAGCAGGGCTGTGGGAGAGGAAGGCTGTGCCCGGTGACGCCAGCAGCTGCCCCATCCCAGCCTGGCCCTGGGCTCCCTAGAGGGGGCAGAAGCTGATGAGGAACAGCACTGCTCAGGGACAAGGTCAAGGCTGAGATGGGCATAGAGCCTAGATTTCCAACCTCCCGGCTCAGACCCCACCCCCATGCCCTCGAAGCTCCAATCTCTATACTAACCTTGGCTGTGCCTGTGTCTGGCCTCTCCCAGGCTGTGTCTCAGTGTTCCCATCTGGAAGATGTGTGAGTCCTCCTGACTTGTTCCCTGACAGAGCTGGGCCCAGGGGCCTGCATGCTGCCTCTCTCCAAGCCTCTATGAGCAGCAGCTGTTTATGGGAAAGTGCACCACAGCCTGGCGTGAGAAGAAGCACCTAGTGGAACCTTCTGGAAGTGGGGAGCTGGGGGAAGGGGGGCTGTCCATCCTCAGTTTTCCTAGTATTGGAGGGAGGGATGGGCAGCCCTCGGGGTTTGGGGAGGCTTCTGTAGACAGGGCAGTTAGTCTTCCTGCTTCTTTCTGCTTGGCCCTAACTCCTCTTGGGGCCCCATCTCTCTGCCCTTTTCCCTTTTCCCTGTAGCTTTCAACCAGTCTGTGGCAGCTCCTTAAAAACACATTCACTCCCCAAGTCTCAGGAGGGGTGCTATTTATTCAGCCTACTGTGCTCTCACTTGGTTTTGCCCTGCTCGTTCTTCCCAGGCCCACTTTCAATATTACCATCTCCTCGGGGAAGCAGGTCCTGACTCAGCCTGGAGTGGACTGCTTTCTCCTGTGGCCCCGCAGCACAGGAATGAGCCCTACTTTGAGAGCACTGACCTCAGTTACTTACGTGCATGGGCATCTGCCTCTCGCCCAGAACAAAGTAGGGGATAATACTTATTAAATGAGTGAATTAGTGAACCGGGATGGACAGTGCAAAGAGCCCTGGACCAGTTGCAGGGGCCGGGGTTCTAGTTCTGGCTCTACCATGGACTTGCTGTGTGATATTGGACCCGTCCCTTCCCTTCTCTGGGCCTTAGTTTCCAAATAAGTACAATGAGGCAGAAAGCTAGGCAGGCTCTAAGGTGCCCTCCAGCTCAGGCCCTCTAACATTCTCAGTTCTATGCCTCCAGGATGGATCTTTCTGCTGGGGGAGGAAGTAGAGTCCCAAAGGGAACGGCACATGCAAAGGGCCTGTGGAGAGGAAGCAGCGTGAGAACAAGGGCCTGAAACAGAGCCAGCATGGCTAAAACAGACTGATGAGAGGGAATGGGAGGAGAGGTGAGACCGAGGAGGCAGGGGATGATGAGAGCAGAGGCTTCCTGTGCGCCAGGCCCCATCAGAAGTGCTTACCACATTCAATTCTCATAACAACCTATGAGGTAGTTACCTCATTATTGCCTCATTCATAGATGAGGAGACTGAGATACAGCAGGGTTCAGAAGGTAACTTGCCCAAGGTCAGATTGACAGAAAGTGACGGGAGAGTCAGGCTGTAAATTTAGGAAGTATGACCCAGAGCTCATTACATAGCTGACTTGAGTGTTGAACCATAAACGTTCTTGAACCCCACATTAAAAAGTCCTATGTTTACCCTAGAACCAATGGGAAGCTTTTGATGGTTTATGCAGGGGATGATGTAATTAAATGTGTTTTTCAAAGATCACTCTGACTGCAATGGGTCTAGAATACTGTAGCATATACCCGTTAGGAAGCCATGGCATTTGAACTCTAGAGTTACAATAGAAGCTTGAACTAAGGTGGGCTCATCTGGTGGAGATGAAGAAGATTGGACTGAACTGAGCAAAATTTAGGAAATAAAATTCACAGGACTTGGTGATTAATTAAATATAAGGAATAAAGGAGAGGGAGGTTTCTGGATGCCTGGTGATACATAGGGTGCAGTAGGAGAGAATGCAGATTCCAGAAGGGAAAGAGGGTTGAGGAGATCATGAGTTCAAGGACCTGTTGAGTGTGGGGCTACTAGTGAGACATCCCAGGGGTGATATCAAATGGCAGGTGGATATATGCATCTGGTGAAGGATTTATGCATTATTTGCAATTGGTACTTAATGCCATGGGTCTGAATGAAATTAGCCAGGGAGAAAATACAGAGCAAGGTCAAAGGCTCCAAGCTTTAATGGACCAGAAGGGAAAAGAGTCTACACAGGAGACCCAAAGGGACTAGCCAGAGAAAACCATTAAGTGCCCCTGAAGCCACAGAGGACTGTGTTGAGCAAATGGGCTGTGTGACTCAGGGTAACAAGTGGATGTGCAGCCATGGGTGCTTTTAGCAGGCGCTGTTCAGTGAAGCAGAAGGGCGGGAGACCAGGCGTGGGCTGAGCCATAATGGGAGGAGGGCAGGCAGCTATTTTGAGAAGCTGGGTTGTAAAGAGGAGGAAAGAAGGGACCAGGGTGCCGGCTGGGTCAACATCTGTGTGGATGGTGGTCCATCCAGGATGATCCTGGGAAGCTTGGGGTGAAGGAGGTCTGTGAGTCAGGAGCCAAAGTCTTTGCTTAATGATGTGGTGGGACCTGGAATCCGGTAATGACAGTAGTGAGTGAGTGGAGAGGGTCCGAGGTAAGAAAGCGTGAACTTGAAAGGAGAGTATTATCCCTATGACACAGGAGGAAACCAAGACCTAAGAGGTTAAGTTATGTATCCGAATTCGAGGGGGCAGGTACCCTGCCCCAGAACCTTGCTTCTCCCTCAGTGAGGCCGTCTGCTGATGGAGAGTCGGTCACGAATCTCAAGAGAGTGATGCTGTCTCCTTTCCTACCAGCAGGCCTGACAAGATTGTGACCAGTCATGGCCAGTGGGGGAGACTGACCACCCATCCTTCCTCTCCCTCTCCTCCCCCCAAACCCTACAGCAGGCAGAGCAAGGAGCAGAGAGGGAGCAGGTGTGCAGGGGTGGTGGGGGGATGGGGCAGCCCGGGGACTGCATCAGAAGGTGAGCGACACCAGCCACCGTTTATTGAGCACCTACGAAGTGCTGTGAAGTTCTTCGAATAATAAGATTTCATCTGGGCAGCCCTATTACATGGCTACTCTCATTTCCACTGTTCAGACAAGAACGTTGAGGCTTTAGGGAGCTTAGAGAAGAATGGGCTGAGGGCTCTGCCTCTTGACTCTGGGACCCCTTCTGTGGCTGTGGTGTCAGAGACGATTGGCAGAGCCAATGAGACTCAGAGAGAGTGGTGCTGAGCTGTGGTGGGCCGTGTGGAGTGATGCCAGCACCAGAAGGAACAGCTTTTTTTTTTTTTCCCAACCACTCCACATGGCTTGTGGAATCTTAGTTCCCCAACCAGGGATCTAACCCATGCCCCCTGCAGTGGAAGCATGGAGTCCTAACCACTGGACTGCCAGGGAGTTTCCAGTAACAGCTTTTTAAAGCCCCACACCCAGGACGGTGCTGCAGGACCCACACATATACTTTGAGTCAAGATTCAGGACTCTGATATGATAAAGGCAACTTCTGGTTTGTTTTCCTAAGTTTCTTTTATTTATCTCCTGATTTCTTCTTGTACTTCTTAAGAGATCTCCTTCACTTTGTTTTCCAACACTTTTATTACCTTAAAACATTTTTGCTCTCATATTTTTAACTTCAAAGGCCCTTCCTGAGCCTCTGATGATGTCTATTTTTATTGCACCCGCTACTTGCTTTATGGATGCAAACATTTCCTCGTATGCCCCTGGAAGAGATTGATTACAGACGAATTTTTTAAAAACGTTATCTCTGCATCCTGCATTGTCTCTTTTTTGTGTGTGTGTTTGCTTTGGTCTCTTCTTCCAAATTGGAGGCTTCCATCAAACTCCTGTGATCCCTCGGCTCTCCTCTCTATTCATGGTTGAGAAGTAAGAGGAAGGGCGGAGAAGCTCAGTGTATGTGGACGAGGCTCGTGAACTGATAGCGCGAAGTACCCCATAGAGGAGGCTCTGAGTTGGCTTTCCCTGGGGCACCCTCCAGTGCCAGTGTCTGAAGGACTTTTTGTTGAGATCTCTAACTCCCATCTGGGGAAAATATACCTTTCCACCTCCTTTCTGGGGACAGAGAGTAGGAAGGGGCTGAAAGCACACCAGTCCATATACAGACTAACACACAGTTTCTATTTTTCCAGCCCCTGTCTGTGTTCCCACCCTCACTATGTTGAGTGCATCTCTACTGGACACGATTGAAGCGTCTCTACTGCAATCTCCCGATTGAAGTGTCTCTACTGCAATCTCCAAGAGAGGAATCTTCTGGCCTCTTCCTGGTGGGGTAGCGTGATAGCGTGGCTGTGTCTGCTGGGGAGAGGGCACAAGGGAAGTCTAACTTCTCTGTGACAGATTCTCAGCCGGCCCCCCTGTTTCCAGTCCAGGCTTCATCTCTTCCGGACACATTCCGGTCCCGAGACCTGGTCCTGGGGTGCATCCATCATGTTCCCTCCGCATAACCCTTGCTGGCTCTGCTTGCTAAACCCTCCCTCTAATTTCCATCTTCAAAATCTGGTTGTCATTTTTCATCAGCCATGGTTTCCTCTCCCTGCTCTTCATCCTTGAGGGTTTATACCTTTCTTGTTCCTTTGCTGTCTTTTAAGAGGCTTAGGGAGAGAACAGATATAAATGTGTCAAAAGTGGTACTTCGTAACATTTTATGAAGGTAATATGTTGAAGGAACAGTTGTTAAGACCATATTGGACAGACATTAAAGAAACCACAGGAAAGCAAAACAAAAACGTGGTGAAGATGGGGGCTATTTGTCCTGTCCTAGCGCTCCCAACACCGAAAGGAAGCCCTGCCCCTGACTTCCAGCTCTGAGCCAAGCATGGAACCATGGGCTCTGATGTCTTTTAAAATGGAAGGTGGGGATTGGCAGGAGGCACTAAAGGTGAGAAAGGGCACACTAGCTTTCCCTGGACTCCTGTCCCTCACCTTCTTGAGACCATGCCTGGACCCTGGAAGCTGCAGGTGGAGGGAGAAGGAGGTGGGAGCGGGGCAGGGCGGAGGGGGCAAGAGCTCCTTGCCTGACGCCTAGTGAGGTTCGAGGGGAGAACTGCTCTGGGGATAGGTGGCTTCACCTTGGTTGTCACCAAAGGAGTGTGGAGATCTATGAGACAGAGTTAGGCTGACTGCCAGCCCTCCCTCTCAAGACAATTCATTCAGGAAAAAGGTTGGCTCTGCTTGAAAGGGTGTGGGCCAGACAAAGAGAGACTGCCGTGTGTTTGGAGTTAGAATGTGGGAGTCTGACTCTTGGCTCTGTATCTTTCCAGCTATGTGACCTGGGGCACACTGCTCAACCTCTCTGAGTCTCAGTTTTCTCTTCTGTACAATGGGCGTAATGTGCCCACCTCATACAGTTGTTGTGAGGATGAAATGAGGCAGCCCTGTGCGTGGCATGAAGTAGGCACTAAAAAACTGACCTTTAAAATATGAAAAGTGATGTTGGAATGACTCCCTGTGTCCCAACCCCTTCCACTCCTCCTGCTCATATTCTTTCACAGTGGTGTATGGCCAGCCCCCTACTACTGTAACAGATTCACCACAAGGGGTGACGCCTAGGAAGAGAGCCCCCTCCACCTTCCCCCTTCAAGGGATGCCCAGGCCCTCCTGGGTCCTTGCTCCTTGGGCACTATTTGGAGATTCCAGGAAGAAGTGGGTTTGGGTTTGGGCACCTCTAGGTACCCAGGTCTCTAAGGCAACCCAGAGTCGATCTGGAGAGAGAGATGGGGGTCCCTGGGGCAAATAATGTCTATACCCTTCACAGCCTCCAATCTGCCCTGTACCTTCCCTCCAATCAGGACAGCAGGTCTGAGTCAGGCTGGGAGCCACATGAGGCAGAAAGATCCCTTTTGTCCCATGCGTATTCCCATGCCTTCCCAAGGGCTCATAACTGCAAAGCCCAGAGTCTTGCAAACAGCAGTCCTAGGCCAAGAAGCGTGAGACAGGCAGATCTCCTCCCTTCCGGCTATCTGCTGAAGCAGGGCCTCCACATGGCTAGATCCTGGAGGGCCCTCAGGCTGCAGTGGGAGCTGACAAGGCCTGAAATGTAGCTGGAGGAGCCCACACCACACACAGGGTCACACAGGGGCCTGTGCATGAACACACACGTTTCTCCTATCTACCCTCACATGCACTTACCTCTCTCCCATAGACAAGCCTGCTTCTTCTACCAGAAAGCACATTCCACTCCCCTACCCCTGAAGCAGCACATACACTCACACACACCCACCCACCCACCCGCACCCACACACACACACACACACATTCCTATCTGCCTAAACTTCTGAAGAAGGGGCGGAAAGGCTAAGAACAGAATTCAGAGGCCCATCAGCCTCTTTCTTTCTACCCATAGTCATCATCAGAGAAAGGAGTGGTCCAGAGACTAGGAGAAAGGCTGACTTCACAGAATAGTGTTGAGTTTGTGATTGTTTACCCAGAAGTACAGAGACACACCCCTGGCTGTTTGGGGATGATATGCCCTCTCCAAAATCAACAGCATCACCCCTGTCGTGACATGCTATGATATGAGCTCACGGCAGTATGCATAATTTGAGATCCTGAGGTCAGTTTCAAGGATAGAGATGGAGGTGGGGCAGGTCGTCACCTTCCCATGCCAGCCTATCTCATTGCCATAGCAACACAGCTCTGCCTTCATCCCCTGGAGTCCTGGTTTCTGTCATGGGTGGAACACTGTGGCACTTCGCTATATGGTCCTGGGTAACGCATCCCCTCTGGGAAAGAACATTTCCATCCTAGACCAAGTAGGATAGGGGTGGCCTGAGGTTGTCAAGTAGGGCTGGGTTTTCTCATTTGGGGGGAATGTGGGTTTCCTAGGGTTTCCCACTGACAAGCTCTACTCCTTCCTACAGCAATTCCAACTCACGCAGCTATTGGGCCCCTGGAAATGTCCCCATAGGTTGACTGCCCTTTCTTGATCTGCACCACAGCTGACTCTAATAAAAACCCTGCAGTCTCAGAGAAGTGTCACAGTGCAGTGCTGGAGCCAGACTCTGGTGTCAGGAGCCCTGGGAGCGAGTATTAGGATTGCCAGTCATTGGCTGTGTGCTTTGAGTTGTTTGTCTTTCTCTGTGCTCAGGATTCTCACCTATAAAAATAGGGATAACATGTACATCTCCCTGGGTGGTTACAAGAAAGTGACACATATATTACACCCATCCTGGGCTCCAGTACAGGAGGGTGGATGGCCCAGGCCACCGTTGGGTTCTCTTGCATGTGGAGGGGGGCTTCAGTGCCTTGAGGCTGAGCACTCCAGCAGAGGTCTGACTGTGAGGGTAGGATAATACATAAGCCTCGGTGGACAGGACTGTTTCCGGGGATGGCTGGCATCATCTTCCAGAGCATGATGTCCAATTGGCTGCCAAGTTCCTGGGAAAGGGGAAGGTGTTACAGTGGTCTGCCTTCCTCTGGCCTAGATTGGAACTACTCAAAGTGTGGGCCGTGGTCCATGCCCCTCTGCAAAATGCCCCATGGCAGTGAAACAAGCACAGGAATTCAAAGGAGGTCTTCAGAACATTTTTTTAGAAATTTGACATTGCTGAAACATCCAAGTGGCATCCAAGTTGGGCTTCTCTTTAGTTATTTTTTAAGATTCCAGTTTGCTAGTGATTCGTTTTTTATTGTATTTTTTAAAAAGCATTGATCTGGAATGGATTGGGGGAAAAAACACTATTCCTTCACCACTTATAGTTCGAGAAGTACTGCCCTTGATAACATCAAAGTCATCTTAAGATCAGCTCCAAGTCCAATTGAGGAGAGAAGGGGAAAAACATCAACAGCACTGGTTGCAAAAATTAGCCACAAATAACATGCTGATGAGTTGGCAGCATTCCCATTGGACTGTGGGCTCCTTGGGGCAGGTGGGGGCCATGTTCACTTATTTGTGTTCTTCAGTGTGCTTGCGACGGTGCCTTGCATATAGTAGGGCCTCAGTAAATACTTGTGAAATACATAAAAGCTAATGAAAAGCTTGTGGAAACAGGATTCAAGAAAGTGGAACTAAGGCCATTATGTCTCTGCCTACCTGCGATCCAACTCTGGTCTCTGAGAACAATCATTGTCACTCCCCAATAAGCTATGTAAAGATGAAATGAAGAGGAGAAATGATCTAGAGCAGGGGGTCCTCAAACTCTGTGTCCTGGTACCGGTCCGTGGCCTGTTAGAAACCAGGCTGCACAGCAGGAGGTGAGTGGCGAGTGAGCAAGCAAAGCTTCACCTGTATTTACAGCTGCTCCCCATCACTCACATTACAGCCTGAGCTCCGCCTCCTGTCAGATCAGCGGCGGCATTAGATTCTCATAGGAGCACAAACCCTACTGTGCACTGCGCATGCGAGGGATGTAGGTTGCGCGCTCCTTATGAGAATCTAATGCCCGATGAGCGGAGGTGGAGACGAGGCGGTGATGCCAGCACTGGGGAGCGGCTGCAAATACAGATTATCATCAACAGAGAGGTCTGACTGCACAGAGACCATAATAGATCAATTGCTTGCAGGCTCATATCAAAACCCTATCAGTGAGTGGCAAGTGACAATGAAGCTGCATCTTATGGAGTAGACTGGACATAAGCGACACACTTCGGATGTCACTGTCTCCCATCACCCCCAGATGGGACCATCTAGTTGCAGGAAAACAAGCTCACGGCTCCCACTGACTCTGCATTATGGTGAGTTGTATAATTATTTCATTATATATTACAATGTAATAATAATAGATATAAAGTGCAGAATAAATGGAATGCACTTGAATCATTCCCAAACCATCCCCCACCCCCCCACCAGGCCCCAGTCCGTGGAAAAATTGTCTTCCATGAAACCAGTCCCTGGTGCCAAAAAGATTGGGAACCGCTGATCTAGATCACCTTAAACCCCGTCTTCCCCACTCCTGGGAAGTTTCTTCCCTTCCCAATGAGGGTTAACAAGGCCAATCAGGAAGGCACTTCATATACAAAGTTGAATAAGTTAACCATAATTTTTGACAGTTACACTGTGCAAGTAGATCTGAGTGGGCAATGACCCCAGCCAGTTGCGGTGGGAGATCAGGGGACATGAGGCCTGGTGTGAGCGTGTGCTGGGGGTGGCAGGGGTGGCTGTGAGCCCTGCTCCCCAGTGCCCTGGCACGAGTTGGAGAAGAGGAGTATGACATGGTCCAGAGTCCATGAAATTCACCCGGGGGGCCCTTCCAAACCCCTACACTGCCTGGGGCCTTTGATTATGATCTGAAGTTGGATTTCAACTGGAATAAACCCTTAGCATGAGAAATCTAAAGCCTTTCACCCGTGTCTAAGCTGCTTTTATTTCTCTCGTCTGATCTTCTCATTTGCTTGGGTGCCTGGTTTAGCATTAGCGTCTGAAGGATGAGTTGCTGCACGTACTCACTCCTCTTTAAAGAGGGAACTCGGAGAAATGTGAACAGGGGGTTTGGGGTGGGAAATGCCCATGCCGGGCCAGGCATCAGGCTTGGCACTGCAATTGTAAAGATGAGTAAGCCCACTCCCTGCCCTGCGGCTCTCACCGTCCAGTGCACACCTGTCGCCAAGTGAGGCGCGGGTGACCTGCGAGGAGACACTTCCTAGGAGGTGGCGTGTGGCAGAATTTTGAAGGCGAGGATTCTGCCGGGTGCAGCAGGGAAGAAGGACCCCGCAGGTAGGGGCAGGTAACGCACGAGTGGGGACTGGCGAGGTGTACGCAGTTTCCCAGGGACTGGTGACCTGCCCAGGGTTACTCTTCAATCAGAGACATTGAGAAGCAACCTGTCCAATGGCAGTGCGGCTCAGTGTGGTCTGAAGACCCATAACACCAGAATCACCTGGGGTGCCAGCTACCTATGCAGATTCTAAATCACTCTAGGGTTTGAGAATCACTGCCAAGGGCTTACTCCTGGCCCCAGCCTCACCTCCGACTGACCAGGGGTTGGGCGGCAGATTGGGGCTGTGGACCTGAGAGATGCCCAGAACTTGCACAGAGCAGGTCTCATGATCATCACGCTCTCCTCAAACTGCACAAAAACTCAGATAACATGTGTGTCCAGCTGATAGGGCTCTGAGACTCACGCCTCAGCTTGTGGGGCTTGGAACTGCAATCCTCTTAACCAGAATGTTACCCAGACAGGCTTGATTACCTAAAAGCTTGTGGTGAGCAAGGAACTGACCAGTTATTTCCCAGCTCCTTCTTGAGAAATTTGACAAGTTAATGTAGAATAGCCACAGCTGTGCTGTCCGGTATGGTAACCACTAACCTACATGTGGCTGTTTAAATAGAATATTTTTATCATCACGGACAGTTCTACTGAATATTGCTGAAGAGAAAACAAATTCTATTCTTACATGTGTTACTCAGAAATTTGACATTGGGGCTCTTTTGTGTGCTGGACCAATGTCAGCCCTGAATGACAGAGCTCAAGGTTTGTGTCAGATACCTGGATAGCCAGTCTACCTGGCCGTTCAGTTTGGTGGGGAAAAGAAATGAAACTGGTTAGTAATCATCATCTGTTCCAGTGGTGACATTGTGAGCTTATGAAAAGACTCTCTTTTCAGCTACTCAGTCATTCTCCAAACATTCGTGGGGTACCTGTTATGTCTCAGCACCCTGTCTAGACACTGGGGACGCAACATTGACAGGACAGATGTGGTTCTGATCTTCGTGGAACTTGCAGACTTGTGTGGTCAAGCACAAGAGTCACAGATGAAGCATTGAGCAGAACGGCTTCACTTTTCTCTCCCAGGATGTATTCCCACCAACTGCCTGGGATTTTCAATAAAAAGATACAGCAAAATTCTAAAGATCCCAAATCGTGTTTCAGAGTGAGCAATGCACCACTCTACCCCTAAAATGTCCTAGGCTTTCTCTCTGGGGCTCTGAAACGCAGCTGGCAAGCCAGAGCCATCTGGACACATTTAGAACAATGGAGGTGAGAGAGAGGCAGCTTGAGAGGCCCCCCCAAAGGGAGCTCTTGGGGGTCAGCAGGCATAAACAAATGCCGAGTGGCTGGTGAAATGGTTTGGCTGTAGAGGCTAATGCACTGAGTTTCAAAGCTTTGAAGAGACTCTGCGGGGCAATAATAACAAACGACTTTGATTTAATTACGTACCACAGACTTTCTAACTGACTTTGGAGGGTGACAGCGCTTCTGAGATCCAAGTCTGGCAAGAATTTGCCATAGGTGATTTTTTTCAGGTTATTTTACAGACTGACGTTTTTGTGAGACTCAGGAAATAAACAAGCCCTTTGAAATCAAGAATGTGTGTGCGTGTGTGTGTGTGTGTGGCACTGCAATTTTCTAATTTTAAAATAGCATAGTTTGTGCTTGATCATAACGTGTGTCTCAAATCACAGCTAAATGTCTTTTTGAGTGCCACTCATCTGCTCTCAGAAAAATGTAGGTAAAGGTGTGTTGCAAAGTATTTCATAAAAAACACAGGGGTCCTTTGGGGAGGAGGAGGGAGCTCTTTTAGTTTATATTTCAGGCAAGTATTTAAAGGACTGAGTGGTGAAGGATGCAATTATTTGTGTTGAGAATGGACCTACTGTTACCAAAATCTTCCATACTCTTCATGGGCATTTCTTGGGGACTTACTGTGCGCTAGCGCCCATCTGGCCACAGGGGAAATACACAGGGGAGTAAGAAAAACTTGCCTTGGTGTCCACAGCTTGCAGACTCCCAGTAGAGACAGGTCAGGACGAGTAGGTGGGAGAGATTTACCCTCATGGAGGGAATCTGGAAAGGTTTCTAGAAGGGGGATCTTGGAGCTGGGCCTGGCATGTACAATTGTCACCTGGCTCATCCCACCATGGAAAGGGCTTCCTCAGACTCCACCAGCTTGTTCAGGCCTATAGGCACCATCTTGTGCACTGGAAATTGTCCCTAAATTGAACTTGGTTTTTTTTTGTTTTTTTGGGTTTTGTTTGTTTGTTTGTTTTGTAACTTTAAGAATTGAGTTGGGGCAGGCGGAGATTTACAACAAAGCTCTAAAATATCATTTGTTTCCAAAAAAGATTTGAGAAGTCTTTCTTGGGTGAAATTTTCATCAATAAAGTATACCCTACAGGCCTGAGCTTGGGAAGCAGATACATAGTGGTTATAAGGGCCGTTGGGTCAGAGAGACCTGGGCTTGCATCCTGACTCCACTCCAGTGAGATGGTGAGAAAGTTCCTGAGCCACTTTGAGCCTTAGTTTACTCATCGAGAAAATGGCAGTCAAAATGCCTATCCTATGAAATCCATCTGTGGTTAGGATTCAATGAGCTACTTTGGTGAATTTCTCAGTATCCTGTCGGGTATTTAGGAAGTACTTGGTCAGTGTTGGCCAAGGTCAGATGACCCCCTGACATCTCAGTTTATCCATTCTTAACTGGCCTATCCTGTCCTGTGGTCATGTACAATCTAGAACCAGCTGTGGGGGCAAAGGGTTTGGGGTAGGGGGTAGTTGGGATAAAAGGCTTTTCGGTGGAGTTGTCTTAAGTAAAAGTCTAAAGGGAGCTACTTTGTAGCAGGAAAGTTTTGGCTTATCTTCTCAAACACACCCTCTCTTAGGCAACCCCACTCAATGTAATAGGGCCAGGTTTATATCCTTCCTCTCCACTCCCAAGTAGCCTGTGCTCATCTCAATTTAGCCCTTATCACACGGTGCTGAAATAGCCTGTTTATAGGTTGGTCTTCACTGTTTTGAGTATGAGCTCCTTTAAGGACTGGGATATTAATTCAGCAGCAAGCCCAAAGCCTGGGATGAAGTTGGTGCTCAATACGTTGTGAACGGATGGATGGCTGAAGGGGCTTCTAATCAGAACCAGTGCTACGGTCAGGCAGCAATATCTGGATTCTATTTCAGTTCACTTAAGTGACAGATAGGAGGCAAACTAAAGATATGTACTCAGTATGTTATAAATTACTGTTCTAGAGGAGCTAGTAGCATTTCCTAAAGTGGGCAAATTTGTAAAACCCAGAGAATTGTAAGGTTGAGTGTTAGTTTCTCTCCAGCCTATTGCCCTGGCTCATCCAGATTCTATATTTGGGTGGCCAAGAGAAGTTCTCTAAGCTTATGGAGAATGAGTCATCCTACCTGCCTGTCCTCAACTGTTAGACCTGGGGCAGGGAGGAGAGGAGGATGTCTGGGAAAGGTTAGCTCAGCTTGGGTGCTGAACCAAGGAGCAAGAAGGAAAAACTTCCAGGGTCAGGGAAAGTCATTAATTGATAAGTCTCGAAAGGAAGAAATGCATTCATGGCCACGTGTTTACGTAAGCCCATGTCAACACTTCCTGCTTCCCCCACTATGGTAGGTGAACTCATCAATGGCTGGTCACTCACTGATTCACCCTGTGTAGTAACCAGTAACCATTATTCATTCATTCATTCTCCAAATATAGGGGAATTTCTGTGTGTAGCATAGAAGTACAAAAAGTACCATATTAGGCCACATAAAGGTATATCCTACTTTATACCTGACCTCAAGGAGCTTATGGTCTAATAATACAGATTACTAGCTATACACATAATGGGTATAATAAAGGGTAGAAAATGAACATTAAAAAAGAGTCAAAGGGCCATGGGAGTCCAAGACAGTGGGATATCACCACTGGAAGGCAATATATCAATGGGGTTGAGAGGCTTCAGAAGTAAACAGGTTCAAATCTTGGAATTAACCATTTACTGACTATGTGACCTACGGTGAAGTACTAAACCTCTCTGGGCCTCTGTTTCTTCCCCTATTGGATTTTTGTGAGGGATGAAGGAGAAAATGTGTGTAGAGCCTTAGCACAGAGCCTGATACGCAGATGGCTAGTGCTTCTCAGCTCAACTCCACAGGCCGGTGACCTGCAGAGCTTTAAAAATCACAGATGTACAGGTGTGGAAGTCAGAGTTACTTCGTTATAAACATGAAATTTACTTTGGCTAACATTAAGCCAGCAAGAAATGTATTGGAAAGACATAGAATGCTCACAGAATTGACGGAAAACAGAAGATCCCGTCCTCGGAAAGGCTGAGACTGGTGGCTCTGGGGGTTCTCTGTGGGCATAATGGGCAGTTAACTTCAGGGGCAATGAATTTTCATTCCTGTTTCCTCCACCCAGGATTTGGATCCTGGGAGAGTCTGGATGACTTAATTGGTCCCATGCTCATACCTTGGTCAGGGTGATGGCGTGTTGACTTAACACCTCCTCCAAGCAGCATGGGGGGATGGATATAGTTTCCCAGGGGAAAATGAGGTGGTTTCACCTGAACTGATCATGAGTGTTGGGCAAATTAGAGACAACAGTTGTTCATAGCACAGTGCCCCCTCTAGACCTACACAGTGAGCATCTATGGAGAGAGCATGGGCAAGTCTACTTTTAAAGAGCTCCACAAATAATTCAGAGATGCACCAAAAGGTGAGATTCACTGAAAACACACCAGAAAAGGGAGGAGTATCATTAGTTCTTAAAACAGGCAGAGGAGGCAGGTACAAAGTTGAATAACATATATCTCTTCAAAACTTAAACTCCATTGTGATAGTTGGCATAGCAGGATTATACTGAGTGTAATTCGGCCCTCTTATCTTCTAGAGGAGAAGATAAATAATATTCTCATAACACAAGAATATGTGCAAGGTTTTGAGGGAGACTGGACCTTTCCTCCAGATAACTATTTTGGTCTCCATGACAACAGGTGCATCAAGGTCAGTCCACGGCCCCCAGCAAGTGAGTGATCTGAGAAGAAAGGGTGCTACCACTGACCCAGGAGAGGTAGCCTTCTCTGCATTGGGGGTCATCACCCTGCCAGTGGCTCCTCAGATGGCAAAGAGAAAACCTACAAGTCATTCCAGGCAGTATTCCACTCACTGTTTTCAAGGCCAGCATCTTCCACAGGGGGGTTGGCATCTGCCAGGTGACCAGTGCGAGTAACCTGCACTTTCTGAACTTTTCTGTAATGTTGGGGAGGAACGACGGAGCAGCAGGCCTGGAAGTCCACCAAGAGATATGGAATCATGGCAATGTGCCTGAGCAGCTCTGGGAGGTTGCCCAGACCTGCTGGATGTGAGCTTCAGGATCTTTGAAGGACCAAACATTGCTCTAGACATTTTGCTCCAGGTCGATTAATCCTGAGGACAAGTTCCAAAATTGCAAAGGGATTGCCCTTTGCCAGATCATATGTATCTATAGTCTGACATTAACAAACTGAGTTTGCCTTTTCTATGTATAACTGGCACCCAAATATAGCTAAACAAAAAAAAAAAAAAAAAAGAAAAGAAAAGAAAAAGAGAGAGGAGTTTTGGCTTCTTCACCAGTTTAAAAATTATACTATGACATTTATTGCTTCCATTACCCAAAAATGTCAGTTTGGATCAGACTTGTCTCTCTCTTTGCATCGCGTGCCCATCCCCCCACCCCCGTCATAAAGTCTTCCCATGCTGATCTAATCAACAGTGAGCTCTTGTGTCTGGAAGTCCCATTGTACTTTCTGTCCCTAGCAGGACAGACCCTGGACAGGATTAGATCACAGGAGAAGGGTGCCTTTGGGCACTTGAAGCCTCTCTCTTTATATGGTCTATAAAAGTTCAGAAAGTGTAGATTATTGTTTCGGAGATATTTATCTTTTCATTCTTACCTCTCATTGTCCAAAAAGAAGGGTTGATCCCTTATTAGCTGTCCATTAGTTTCCCTCTCAGGATCCCATTTCACTGAAGAAAGTTTTAGTTAAGTCTTTAATGTGAATTGATAATTGGTCGCATTTATCTTCCTCGGGATGAAGGAGAACAATGCTTAATCCAAAGAAATTAATCTTCAGTCGTGGAGTTTCAGGCTGCATCACTGGTGTGGAAGAATTATTTTGTCTGGGAAGGAATATCAGAATACAGGTTTGGTTACTGTAACAAAGGCCAAGATGGTGGTGACTTAGCCAAAGTAGAGATTTCTTTCTTTTTCACATACAGTTCAAGCCTGGGCAACCAGGGCTAATATGGTAGTTCACAGCATCCAGGACTTAGGATCTTTCCATCTTATTGCTCTGCCATCCTCAAAATGCATCTCCACCTTGTGGTCCGGGAAGCCTGTCCCAGCTCCAGCCACCACATCTGTGCTACCACCTCCAGCAGGACCAGGACGGGGGAAGGAAGGGGCTGGCCTTTGTTTTCTAGTGGCACTAAATGGAAGTGCCACTAGAAAGTTGCCTATTCTCACCTTTGATTTTCTAGAACCTTGTCAAAGGACCATACATAGTTGCAAGAGAGTCTGGGAAATAGAGTCTTTAGTTGGGCAGTCATATGTCCAGGCAACACTCTGTTACCACAGTGAACACAAAGGACAAATATGGGGGTGACAACTTGCAGTCTCTGCCACAGGAGACCTTCCTGCTGCCTTTAGTTTACACTCTTTAACTGTTTACCCTGACCAAGGCCGGTGTTCCATCTTTATAGGGAGTTTATCATCTCACCTTGAAACATGCCTATCTCCTCTGTGGGAGGTGTCTATGAACGTTTCTACCATTCACTCTGCTGCTGAACTGAGGGACCTAGTTGACAATACTTGTGCTTTATTACCCTCATTTCCCACTCCTGGATTGGCCACCAAGTCTGTGGCTCCTACTTTAGAATTACACATCTGGCCCCTTCTCTCCCTCTGCACCATCATTGTCTTAGTTTAGGGTTTCAACATTTCATCTCCTTCCCTCTGTTATTAATTTATTCAGTAAGTAATCATTGAGCATCTACTCTGTAGCAAGAAATAATGTAGGTGCTGGAGATAAAACGGTGATCCTTGCATGTCAGTAGTTCACAGTGTAACAGGGGAGACAAAACAAAACCAAAACAAAACACTCATGTAGCTAGAAGGTGATGCACAAGCTAATGAAACCTATATTTTTTCACCAGGCTACCGACTCACATAATTCTAATGCATTCTCTTCATTGCTCTGGAGTTATACTCCTTCAAAAAAAAAAAAACCCTATTGTGTAGTTCTTCTCTGTTTAAAATCAACTCCAATCTGTTCCCCACTCCCCTTTATAATTAATGTAAAGGAGGCAGAGGTGGTACTCAAGAATTCAACAAATAATAAGGCACAAGCATCAACCAACCAGCAGATAAGGCCATGCCAGCGTGGATCAGTGAACCAGCCCTGCAGGGAAGGGTCCTCCTCCTTTGGCCCCAAACCCACCCCCTCCTCCAAGCCCCCATGCGCTCTGGTTGCTCTCAGCTGCTTTCTGTTCTAATATGCCGTGCTCTTCCATGACCCTATATTTTGCCCGTGCTCTTCCTTCTAACAGGAATGTTTTTAACTCCTTCGTGATAAATTTTCTTCCACCTCTCCTTCCTCCTATCTGGATATCGATATTTGATAGTTGATATTTCTTGAATAATTTCTACCTTTCAGGCACTATTTCAAACACTTTATATCATGTAAAAGCTTGTTTGAGTCTGAACTATTAATTCTTCCATATATTTTTCCATTTCAAAGATAAGTCAAGGCACAGAGAGGTTAAATAAATTGTCCTTGTCACCCAGGTCAGATGTCATTTTCTCTGTGAAATCTTTCCAGACGTACCTACGCAGAGTTTGTTGCTTTTTGCTTTGTGTTCCGGTAATACTTTGTACGTCTTTCTGTTATGTATCAATACCTCGTTGTATTGTAACTCATCTGTTTACATACCTCTCTTCCTCAGTAGTAGAGGATAAAATCTCCAGGGCCTGGTACAGCACTTGGCATGTGATAGGCACTCAGTAAAATCTCTGAATGTTGAAGAAATAAATGAACCTGTAGTAATTGCCTTCTTACCATACCAAACCACCTTTTAATCAACAACCTCAATAAATCCCTAAAAGTGTCTTTTTTAAATTTTTCAGTGTTTCTTAAGCCAGGATAACTTTACCTGAAAGAAGAGGAGGTAACCACCAATGTAGTATGAATTCAGGAGCTCTGAGAAGACATAAGTCCTTAAAAATAAATTTTTACCTATTAACTACCTAGAACCTTGCTGGCCAGAATAACAACTCTTTGATTTCATGCTTTAACTGCTGTTGAAATACAAATATACCTTAAATAATGACCATCATGAGTGTTAGTATGCAGGCACCCTTCCTGTGGATGATGATTGGTGAGGAAACGTTGCCATAGGACTGGTGGGGCTGGACAGGAGAGCACTGCATGCCCACTCTGGGGAAAGGTGCAGAAGTGAGGAGGGTGGGGAGGAACAGGGACAACGCTCACCAATCCTGAGCCAGGTGATGGGGGAAAAGTGAGTTCATCAGACTGTCTCCCTCCTGCCTCATACTCTTCCAGGGTCTCATCCTCTGCCCAGAGGTCTTCATTAAGCCCTTTAGAGCAGGAAAAAAAGAGCCGGCCACTGTCGACTTTCACGTGACCAAGAATCTCAGCATAGCTCTCTTGCTAACTTTGGCAGTCTCTCTCCATTAGTTTTTTTAAAAAAATATTTTATTTATTTATTTATTTATTTATTTTTTGGGCTGCGTTGGGTCTTAGTTGCAGCATGCGGGATCCTTGTTTAGGCGTGTGGGATCTTTCATTGCGGCCTGCGGGCTCTTCATTGTGGCGCGTGGCTTCTTTCTAGTTGCGGCATGCGGGTTTTTTCTTCTCTAGTTGTGGCATGCAGGCTCCAGGGTGTGTGGGCTCTGTAGTTGTGGCACGCGGGTTCCAGAGCGTGTGGGATCTGTAGTTTGTGGCACATGGGCTCTCTAGTTAAGGCACACGAGCTCAGTAGTTGTGGCACGTGGGCTTAGTTGTCCCGCGGCATGTGGGATCTTTAGTTCCTTGACCAGGGATGGAACCCACGTCCCCTGCATTGGAAGGCAGATTCTTTATCACTGGACCACTGGGGAAGTCCCTCCATTAGTTTTTAAAATATTTTAAATGGGTAGCCAGCAAAGATACTGTATTTACACATAATAGGTGCACAAGAGATGATCTGGAGTTCTCCTAAGGATTTGAAGCTCCTTCAAGGTGATGTTGAACACCATGCTTGAGAAGATCTCTGTCCCCTCAGAGAATCCGGATACAGTGTCTGGCACATGGTGGCATCAGTCTTGATTCCTTCCAACAAGCTGTGCCCAAGGCCAATCAACAAGAAAATGAGAAATGATGTAGGACTGATTCATTGTTTTAAGATAACACTATACACTCACACAGACAGACACACACACCCCAGTGTAACTGAAGTCACCATGAAACCATAATTTTGTACTCTCATACTCAACAGAAATCACAAACTCTTTTCATTTTTCTAATCTACATAATGATAATTGTAAATGACTATTCTACCCAGAAGATGTTCCGTGACCAAATTAGGTATTCCCTGATAGTTGAACATTTAGGTTGTTTACATTTAAAAAAAATAATTATCAGGTTTCTTTAAAAAATGTAAACAGAAAGACATTTCACTGCTAAGTACTTCAATTTGCATCTCTAAACAATAAGGACTTTAAAAAATGTCAGTATCAGAATCTCCTAATAAAATTAACATTTATTCCTTAATATTATCTAATATCTGTTCAATATTCAAAATTCCCAATAGTCCTCACTATGTCTTTTTAAGATTTATTTGCTCAAACCTAAATCTAAACAAGGTCCATACATTGCATTTCGTGGTTACAGCTCTTGAATCCCTTTTAACCTAGAATCCTTCCCTCTTTTCCCAATCTTTTTCTATTCCATCGACTTGTGGAGGAAACTGGGTCAGGTTTCAATTAGAATTTTTACCTTCTGAGTCGCTTCCTGGAAATGTCATTAAACATATTCTCTTAATCTTTGCGTTTAAATTAAAATTCGGATCTTAATCACATTTTTGGTAAAAAATACTTCACAGGGGACCATATTTCATATTGCATCCAAATGTACATAATATAAGTGTTCCACCAAAAGTGATGATAAGATTAATTGATCAGTGAGGTTAAGTGATGACAGTCTGATCAGTGCATTTTAAAGTTGTATTTTTTTTTCCCTTTAGACCAGCAAATAATCAGTGGGGTGATGTTCTAGCATCCTGCAAATATCCAGTTTCCCTTCAATTTTTACCCTAATGATTTTAGCATCCATAGCTGAACATCACCTAAGTTGAACATCTCACTAGGAGTTGCAAAATGTCAATTTCTATTTTCATCACTTTATGTTTATTCACTGGAATTTTATTGAGACTTTTTTTTTTCTAATTTATTAATGGGACTTCTGTAAACAAGAGCTTCCCTTTATTAACTAGGGCTATTTAGTGACCCTGCATTCCAGTTAATATCAGTGTGTAGCAAACCTCCCAGAGAGCAGTGTAAAACAAAAATTTTATTTTGTTTGTGGATTATGTGGGTGGGTGAGGAATTCAGGCAGGGCACAGTGGAGATGACACGTCTCTGTTCTGTACTGTCTGAGCCTCAACCGGAAAGACGTGCAGGCTGGAATGACTCAGCAACTGGATGTTTGAATGATCTGGAAGCAACTTCACTCATAAGTTGCTCTTGGGCCAGAATGACTTGAACCCTGAGCTCAGCTGGGACTATTAACCAGAGTTCCTTCATATGGACTATCTGTGTGGCTTGGGCTTCCTCACAGCATGGTGGACTCAGGGCAATTGAACTGTTTTACTTAGATGATCGGGGCTCCAGAATGAATGTTCCAGCAGACATGGCAGAAGCTGAATTGCCTTTTATGACATATCCTCAGAAATTACAGAGCATCTCTTTCAACACAATCTATTAGTCAAAGCAGTCACAAGCTTGTCCAGATTTAAGGGGAGAGGACATAGACATCACCTCTTGATGGGAAGGTGGGATGGTCACATTGTAGAAGAGCACATGGGATGCAAGATATTGTGGGCATCCTTGGAAAATACAATTTGCCACAACCTAACATAGAGCTCCTATAGGAAAAGAAAATAAACGTTTAATTCTACCTACACTATTATCAATATTCAGAGTAAGAAACCAGTGTAGTAGATGTCTTGAATGGTGATAAATTAAGATTTTTTTCTGAGAGGTGAGTGTGAGGCTTTCTCATTTTTAACTATCAAAAAAAAAAATAGTCAATGTGTCTCAATCAATTCTTTTGATACACAGATTGTCCCAACTTTGGCTCATGGGAGCCCTTCAAGCTGGCTTCTGTGTCCTTTTGATAGTACACCATTAACCTTTGATAGCTTTGTAGCTTTCTGACAAGATGTGTCAGGCTCATACTATACATTCCCTGCCCCACTCCTGGAATTAACCATTTCTCCTAGGAACTCCAAGGCGTTTTCATGGAGAATGATATTTAGAAACCAAATCTGGACACTAAGGATGTTCATTTCTACAGGGCTGATGTTGCTTCCAGGGTTTGTTAGTGGACAAAGCAAAGAAAAAGCTTTAGATTCCTTAAAAAAAAAAAAGCAGTATGTATAGGTGTATCTATAGAAGTCTACGTTTATACTAATGTTTATAATTCAAATTTAAATATTATGGAATTTTATCTAATATCTTTGATTTTACACTTTTATGTCTTTTCTCTTATACTATCTTACCATATAAATCTTACACTGTAAAACTGTCTTAGAAAACAGAAAATAGCTTCAAAATGCCAATGCTAACGTCACTTCTAACAATAGGGAATAACTAAAAATAAAGCCTAAGATTTCTTTGAAGTTTTTTGTTGCTGTTGTTATGCTCATTTTATTTTTCAGTTTTGTCCTTAGAATAAATCACACTAAGCTTGTCTAGTAAATGAACTGTATAGAGTAAATGTATGGTAAATGAATGCTTAAGGTGCACTCAGGTGAATCTTGCTGCCTTCCTGTCCCTTTACCACATTCCCTCCCATCCCATGGTTTACTGTGTTTATTAGACTTCGATTTATGCTTCCAGTACTTCTTTTTACAAATGTAAACAAATATGTATGTTTGTTTATACTCAACTCTTTTTACACAAATAGTAGAATATTATTTGTATTTTTCTGCATCTTGCTTTTTTCACTTAACAGTATATTCTGAAGATCACACCACAAAACTACTAGAATTCTTCCTCATCTTTACCATGGCTGCATGTACTCCACTGTGTGGGTTTACCATAGTTTATTTAATCAGTCCCCTGAGAATGGAGATTCAGGCTGATTCAAATCTTTTTATTTCAAATAAGGTCACAGTCAATGACTTTGTGCATGTATTATTTTGTATTACTCTATCTTTAGGATAGATTCCTAGAACTAGAACTGCCAGGTCCAAGGATCAGTGCATCTGTAATTTTGCTTGATGTTGCCAATTCCCTTCCATAGGGGCTATGCTATTGCTTTCCTAAGAGCAAGGAAGGGGATACTGGTTCCCCACAGGTTTGTCATCAGAAGATGTCATCAAACTTTTGGATTTTTTGCCAATTTGATAGGTGAGAAATGGTATCCTGGTGTACTATTATTTAGCATTTCTTTAATTATGAATGTGCTTGAGTAACTTTAATATGCTGAAAGACCATTTTTATTTCCTTTTATGAGTCCTGTCTGTTCATGTCTTTGGCTCATTTTTCTACTGAGCAGTTGATCCTTTTCATTTTCCAATATCTAGGAGTACTGTTTTGCCAAGCAAAAAATTATTTTTCCTTTTGAAATCATTGAATGTATCACTATTTCCTTTTATTGATTCTGGATTTAAGTCATAACTAGAAAGGTTTTCTTCATTTTCAGGTTGTAGGAATCCATGAAATATTTTTACCCATGAACAAGCTTGTCTACTGAAGAATTAGACTTGGGAAATCACAAAAAGAGCAAATAAGATCCCATCATCTCTGAAATTAGAATTTATTTTGGCAAAATTTTAGAGATTAATGCCACCCAAGACACCAGGACTTAATTATCCAGGTGGTGTGTGGTGAGAATGAACAACGGCCAAAATGGGAAAGATGGTTGATTGATAGTTTGTAAGATAGGGAGAGGGTAGTTATTTACTTTGGGTGTTAGCCTGTTAAAAACTGATTTTTATTTGTTTATAAGAATGTGAGTTTAGGGGACTTCCCTGGAGGGCTAGTCGTTAAGACTCTGTGCTTCCAATGCAGGGGGCACAGGTTCAATCCTTGGTTGGGAAACTAAGATCACACATGCCATGTGGCACAACCAAAAAAAAGATGTGAGTTTAATGAAGAGTAGAGGAGCTTTGTTATAAGGATGACAAATACAGTCTTAGCCCTGAGCTTAGTATTCTTTCAGTATCGTAGGAGATAGGGATGACTGGGAAACTAGCTCCCGTTTGTTTCATATTATTTAATATAAATATAAAATATTACAGTGTAATACACAATCTCATAATATAAAACAAAAGAGTATCAACTATTTACCCAGATCTTTATTTTCACATACATTTCACTGCTTTTTAACTTAATTTTTAATCCTTTATTCAAGTGAAATCTTATACAATCCTCAAGCATATAAAATAGATGAAAGTAGGGCTGCTTTAGTGGAAGGGCTGGAAGGTCCTGATCCCCATCCCTTTGGGTCATCTCCTTACCCCAACATGGAGACCTAAGGCTCTGTCAAACAGTCAGAAAACCCAGGTCTAATTGATCCTTTCTACCACCTTACAAAGCTACTGGGTGGTCAGTGTACAAAAATCATTCACCTTACCTGCAGCCACTAAATCTTAATTCCTTTCTCAATTGGCTCCTATGGAGTTCTCCCAGCATTTCCCAGGACAGCTCTTTATTCCTTCCATCTGGGAAGCAACGATATTCCTTTCCATCTCCCACTGGTCAGACTTGCACAGTGGCTCTTCTTCCCCAGAACTGGCTCTTGATCCTGATTTCCTTGCATTCTGTCTGCTGGAGGTCCCCAACCAATGGGGCATGGCAGGAAGAGTGAAAGACTTTGAAATGTGCAAAAATAATGACAACTTGTCCTGTCTAGGGCACTCTTCCAAATCATCTCCACCTTTCATTGTCCTTAAGCTTCTTTTAAAACTATGCAAGTTGTAGAATACTGATAGCATTCCACAAATAATTCTTGTCCAAAGAAATTTAAATTGTGTCTCCTGGAGATGCACTCGACTACTGCTCTGTGAATATGGACCAGTTTTGAAGTTATTTGTAAATTCATTTCATATTCTTCATGGTCTATCTATGAGTGCCCTTTTTGAAGTCTCCTTTAATTCTGTTGTTACATCTTATTGGTTCCCTCTTTAATGAATTAAAAACTCTTTGACATGTGTTCATTTCATATTTGTATGAGAATGTTTATTTTTAGCTTAAAAAAAATGATCGTTTAACGGGCAGTAACTAATGTCTGCCGAGCCCACTATTAAAGAAGCAAGAGAGCTGTGGAAACCTGTTCTGATGTTGCCAGAAATAGTGAAGAGGGTGGAAGCAGAGTCCTTGTCACTGGAAGGAATCATTTTGGGTTTTTTTTCCCCCTCTACTCTCACTCTTCTCTTCTCTTGGTCGAAAGTCACTTTCAGTCCCTGTCAGGTCCTCTAGGGGCCTATCTTGCAGTCTTCTAGACCGTCTGTGCTTCATCCCTGTCTTTCAACCTTATGTCTAATTAATGTGTAATACATGTGAGACCAGACAAGTGTGGGCACGTTCAGTGACCATGAAGTTGGCCGTCAGAAGTCTACTTGCCGAGACACTTGAAGTCCCTTGGGACAACCCACACCAAAGGCAGACAGAAAGAGACATAAAAACGTTACCTAGCAAAAAAGCACTGATCTTGGCACTGAAGAGCATTTGAGAGAATAACTCAATGTCTGTCACTCACATCTATCTTCCAGTCCAGCCTCCGTAAGATTAATGTCTGAGTTCCAGGAAAAGCAGAAAAGCTGAAAGTAGAACCAAAACAAACAGTTGGATTTAAAACCCTGTAGGACTTGGGGCAGGAGCAGCACGACTCACAGAGTTCCACTGGGAAGGGAGAAGGCACGGTCTTCCCCTCCCCCTCACCATTTACCAGTGTTGGTCCTGAAGGTTCCATCGCTTTAGACAGAAGGGCCCAGTGGACTTAGCAGCCAGGCCCAGAGGGCATTGTCTGCTGCCACCAGACCCACTTGGAAATAATTATGGGGGACTACAGGATCTGAGCTATGTATGTGGATACAACAGGCCAGTGAAATTTGAGTTATTACTATAACTATAACCACTGCCCACAGTCTGGTCAGACCTAGAAACATATTTTCAGTTTTTCATTCAACAAGTTTTTGTGTTTTTTTTGTTTGTTTTTAAGCATTTAATGACATGTTAGTCACTGAATACAGACTTACGCTAAACTAAATCTGCTTCCCTGTAACTTATGCCTGGTGATCCTAGCTTAGCTCTGCCCACTGCAGCTCCCTTAAATGTTTTTGGTTTAAAAAAAAAAATCACTGTAGTCCTTTATTGCAAAGTGACAGACCCAGTTCCAAGTGGCTTAAGCAAAATCAGGAATGTACTGGCTCCTGTAACTGGAAGGTCAGAGAGCATAGGTGGGGGTGACTGACATCCCGGCCCAGCTGGATGAAGAGTGTCATCAATTTCACCTTTCCCCACACATCACTCAGGTCAGGTTTTCTCTCTATTGACTTTATTCTCAGGAATGATCCCCCTCCTGATGATCAAAACGGCCCTTGGTGGCTCAAGACTTTACAAGGCTCTAAGCACCTTTGATCTCAGGAGGGAGACCTTTCCTTCTAGAATCCCCGCATATTTCTGAATTCTGATTGGTCCTTCTTGATCAGTGCCCACCCCCAACCAGTCAGTGAATCCCCTAGGTAAGGTCCTCTGATTGGCCAACTGGGTCATGTGCCCATCCACACTTCCACAGGGAAGGTAGTACCATGTGATTGACAGGCTCTTTGGAGCTTTGCAAACACTTTTCCTCTGTTCACACCCCTAAATGCACCAAAGGCAGAAAGCAAGAGACATAAAAACATTACCTTGCAAAAAATCATTAATCTTGCTCAGTAGGACTCTGTCCCTGGTGATCATTGATTCTGGAGCCAAACCACCTTGCCTTAGATTTTAGCTCCACTTTTTATCAGCTATGTGACCTTGGGCAAATTACCCTAGACCTCAATTTTCTCATCTGCAAAACTGGGATAATAATAGTACCTACCTTAGAGTGTTATTGAGAGGATTAACTGAGATAATATGTATAAAATACTAGTGTCTAGCACATTGTGTTAGGTAAGTGTTAACTGTTATTATTATTATTATGACCATACCTCCAGGGCCAGCAAAACTTGACCAAGAACCTAAACTCCATTTATTTGAAAGAAATTGCAGGAAGAAAAAAAAGCAGCATTGTTCATACTATTATCCAAACCTTTGAATGTGTCTTTCTCAGAGAGAAAGATTGAACTACTGAAGCTACTTTTACCAGGAGAGCCACAAGGAATTTACCATGGCTGCACAGTTAAGGATCACTGGATAGGCTATGTTCTGGTCAGAAGGTTGGGGTTTTAGACTTCAAACAGGATCCCTTCTCATTAAGTGAAGATGAATGGCATTTTCCACACTTGCCAAAGTATAGATCAGCATTCTAAAAGAACTTGCATGCATCTAGCCCTCATCCTGATTAGTCACGGCACTTAAAAATCTGAGCGAGACAAGCATCCTTTGTGAATTTTACATTATAACTCTTTCTGTTAGAGGTTAGTACAACTGTGTCGGCTTTGAGAGATATAAACCCAATTAAAGTGTGTCTGGCTTTTTAGAAAGCAGAGGGGGATAAAGCCTCTGAGAGCAGCTTTCTCATTTTCTGCTCTTTACCAAACCACTTGACTTTGTGCCACCTCATTCCTAGCAGCTAAATCTTGGGTCACATAGGGGGGTGAGCTACAGTGAGTTTTAGAAAACCTGGCTTGAGTTGGAAAGCAAGCTAATTTGGAAACAAAACCCACACAGACATAGACATGTGCATCTACTCATTGCCCATTTCACCAAGGATGCGTTTTGGGAGTTAGGAATCCTTGACCGGGCATTTGAGGTGATCAGCTCTGTGTCCTTGTCCATCTCTGTTTTCTGCAATAAAACCATGAGCAGTGCTCATAATCAAAAATAGAAAATGAACGAGCTATTTTGGTAACAACCTATAACTAAATACCACTCATACCTTCAGATATCAGACCATACCACAAGTCTTCTCCCTGACTTTCCACCAAGGTGTTAACAATAACTTTACAATGTTTTTTTTTTTCTCTAGGGGGTTACATTCAAAAACATGTATTTGTCATTTACTGAGCATCTATTGTATGAACAGCCTTTTTAGATGCTCTGTATCTTCTATTGCAATCAGTAACTGACCACATGAGAAAGATGGAGGAGCCCCAACTGTCCCAGCCCCCAGTTTGAATCTTCCCGGCCTGGGCACCAGACAAGTGGGCAAGTGAGCAAGCCTCCAGGTGACTCTAGTTCCCAGGTTTGAGCCACGACAGCCCATGCTGAGTGGAGCTGAGCTGAGCTGTCTCTTCCCAGGACAGATGGAAGAGATGCACAAAATGCACTCGCAAAGTGAATTTGTTGTTGTTTTATCCTACTTGGTTCGGGTGCGTTTGTTACATCGCCATAGAGAATAAGAACAATGAGGATAAATATATCTGCTTTACTTATAAAGTTATGAAGCAGGGAGAAACACTTTGTACATTTTTTTTTAAACAATTTATTTATTTGTTTATTTATGGTTGAGTTGGGTCTTTGCTGCTGCATGCGAGCTTTCTCTAGTTGCAGTGAGCGGGGGCTACTCTTCACTGCATTGCGTGGGCTTCTCACTGCAGTGGCTTCTCTTGTTGCAGAGCATGAGCTCTCGGCACGTGGGTTTCAGTAGTTGTGGCACACGGGCTTAGTTGCTCCGCGGCATGTGGGATCTTCCCAGACCAGGGCTCGAATCTGTGTCCCCTGCATTGGCAGGCAGATTCTTAACCACTGCGCCACCAGGGAAGCCCCCTGTACATTTTTTAAATTATATTATGCAAACACAAAGAGTTCTTGTAGGAAGATTCAGGTAACACACAAGCATATCTATGTACACGTGAGAGTTTCCAGCTATGTTACGTGTTGCAGGGGATTTCTAGATCTGCTAACTCTGACTGGAGCTCCTCAGAGGCTTCTGATATACTGAAAAATGGAGACAGCCCCAAACATTCCTAAAAAGTATGGTCTATTTTAAACATTTTATAAGTAACAAGTCAATATTTTTATTAAAAAATATAATTCCAATATCCGCAATATGATCAAAGGATTTATAAAAAGGGAATTCCTAGTGCACTAGAGATAGGCACAGCCTAACGATGAGACACACTTAAGGCTCGTTCTGTCAGTTTCTCTGTGACTCTATAAAGTTGTCAGGAAAAAGTATCAGAAGTCTACATTTCAGGCCATTGTTAATGTGAGTCCCGGGCAGCTGGGCCAGGCCTGTGATGGGCCCTGAGCTGGACCCCTTGGCCGGCTGCTCCCAGTTCTGATGGTCTGATGCTCTGCCCGTGGGTGGCCGTGGTCCCCCCTGGAATTCTGTGTCTGTGGAGCGGCACCTGCTGCTCTCAGGCTCCGGGCTTCCCCAGGCTCCCCTACGAGAGCTGTCCTCCTTTGCTGCTCAGTGTCTAGGGAGCTAAAAATCCTCCCCCACCCCTGCCACCTTTTTTCTGGTCTTTCTCCCTTCCCAGCCTTCCTCCTACCAGGCCTCAAAGATTCCTCTCGGAGCCACTGTTTTCTCTCTTCAGCGCCATTTCGTCTCTCCCACTGTAAACAGCAACAGCAACGAGAACAATTAATGTTTGTACAGTGAATTGCAGTTTGCAGAGCATTTTCACAGACATCCTTGCAGCTGAGCCTCACATCAAATAAATCATTGTTATTATAACGTAGTTACAATGATGATTTCAAGCTTACGTGGGAGGAACACGGCTCTTAGAGGTGAAGTGACTTGTCTGAGATCAAGCGACCTGTGAGTGGCGGAGCCTGGGTGCAGATGCAGGTATTCGGAGGCTGCTTCCCATCTTCTTTCCATTCTACCAAGCTGGGTCCCCGTGGGTAGACAGTGCGGCACCTCTTCATACGCAAGGCATTATAGCGATGATTCGTGTCATTGTTCACCAGCTTGGGTTCCCTCAGTGGGCCTTCATTTTCTCTTCTGTGAAATTAATTTTATATTTACAGAATAGGATTATGTAATGGGAACCTCCTGGGAATTATTATATATTTTAAACCTCAGTTTACCCATTAGTCCTTAGTTTTTCTATGTTTAAAATATAATAATACAATGATTATTGTGGGTACAATAATAGTAAACTACAAATTTTTTAGTAGTTGGTATTTAACAGTTTTTAAGGTACTGTAACCTACATTTATGTATTTGATTTTCACAACTGCCCAGTAAAGTTAGGTAGGCATTATGCCTATTTTATAGAAGAAGTAACTGAACCTCAGAGAGGTTAAATGCTGGTCCACGTTCTCTCAACAAATAAAAGTTACCCCGTGATTTGTACTCAAGGTTTTGGCTTGTTCTGTACTTTTGCCAGCACCTCCAGCATGGCAGAACAGGGTGGGAGAGAATATCACTTATTCTGTGTCTAGGGCAGAGTTTCTGAAACTGTATTATGCACAGAACCACCTGGAGAGCTGTTAAAACTCAGATTCTTGGGCCCAACCATCCTGATTCAGTATTTCTGGGATGGGGCCCGAGCATATGCACTTCTAACAAGCTTCCAGGTTCTGTAGGTACCTCCTGTCTGTGGGCAATTCTTTGACTAGGACTGAGAGAGGGAAAGTGCTTCAGGCCTCAAAGCTTAGTTCCATCACCCCTAAAGGGGGTTAATAGCATTACCCACCTCACAGGCTAATAATGAAGTCATGTGTGCAAAAGTCCTTTTTAAACTATTAAAGGCTACTAATGCTGTTATCATGATCCACTGCATCTAATGTATAATGCAAACTATACTTGAAAGTTGAAAAATTATATCCAAAACATTCTTACGCAGACCTCAGGGGTGCTATTCACATGATATTCTATGCCCGTGGTGTCCATAAAATTGTGCAACATGGTGGTGTTGGCTAACACCATGAGAACCTGCTCCATTCAACTCACTGTTGATGGGGTTTCATTCCAAATTCTATCCACACTAAGGACACCTACCTGTCCAGTGATGAAGAGTGTGTCAACCCAACTGGTTTCCCCTCTGCCCCACGGGGGGACCACTAACAAGGGATGGGCGGAAAGAGAGAAGAGAAAGGAACCAGGAACCCCCAGTCCTCACCCACTGCTTTTGTGGACTTCTCTTCTCACCGCGGCCTTGGTCAAACAGCCAGACTGAAGTGCAGGGTTTTTCTACCCTCGCTTACTCTAGTACAGGACTTATTGGAGCCTAGAGAGTACCAACAGCAGTCAGCTAGAGGGAGAAGGAACCAGAGCAAAAAGCCCCTCCAACCACATGTTGGTTCATCAATCTCTGAGTGAGAGAAAATCAGCCCCATGAGGATTCACTTCTTCCTGAGCTTTGGAGTCAGACAGTGTCAGGTTTAAATCCAGGCTCTGTCACTTCTTAGCAGGGTGGATTTATGTGAGTAACTTTGCCTCCTCAAATTGCAGTTTGCTTACTGTAAAAGAAGGTTAATAATATCCCAATGCCCAGTGTGCTCAGTAAATGACAACTGTTATTATTTTTTATTAAAATTCACTCAACAAGGATTTACTGTACATGTTCTATGTGCCAAACATTATACTGGGCACTGGCAATCCGGAAATAAATATAACATCATGCCTGTCCTGGAGAAAACTACAGTCCAGTGTGGGAGACAGCAGTTAGCACAACACATGTTACAGGTGCTGTTCTCAATACACGTTCAGAGTAAGCTACAAGGAAGGGAAATTGACAGAGAGTGGAGGGAGTGTTCTCCCCTGCAAGAGCAGCCTACTAGGGGCAAGACAGGAATAAAGACGCAGATGTAGAGAATGGACTTGAGGACACGGGGAGGGGGAAGGGTAAGCTGGGACGAAGTGAGAGAGTGGCATGGACATATATACACTACCAAATGTAAAATAGCTAGCTAGTGGGAAGGAGCCGCCTAACACAGGGAGATCAGCTCGGTGCTTTGTGACCAGCTAGAAGGGTGGGATAGGGAGGGTGGGAGGGAGACGCAAGAGGGAGGGGATATGGGGATATATGTATATGTATAGCTGATTCACTTTGTTATAAAGCAGAAACTAACACAGCATTGTAAAGCAATTATACTCCAATAAAGATGTTTAAAAAAAAAAAAAAAAAAAACGAGCAGCCTACTGAGTCCTCCCCTCTTCCCTTCCATGTACCCTTCCTGCCCTGAGGAGGCAAATTAAGATGTCCACAGTTTCAAGGACAGCCCTGAATAATTGTCCTCGGTCAGTATTCCCTAAGCGTCTCTGATCTGTTGCCCAACTGAGCCCTTGCCGGCCAAAATCGACATCCACTGGGGTGAATTTACACTATCCACTCAGCATGTTCTGTCTACACAAGGCATTTCATTCAGGTTTGGAAAGTTACAGGCTGACGCAGCTCTGGAGGTTTGTTTGACTTTTTTTTTTTTTCAGATGTTTCATTTCTTTCCTCTTAGGATCTGTGCCCTAGTTGTTCTGGGAAACTTGTGACCTCTCTGTGTTTTTAATTAGAAGATGTCATTTTTCCATGGCAACCTATCTTGATGTCCTAAATAGAGAATCTGTAAAATCAGTTTCTCTATGAAGGGCTAAACAAATTGGAATGGGAGGCTGCCCAAGGAGGGCCAGTGCCCAGGCCTGGTGGCTCCACCGCTAGGAAAGGTCCCCCAAGCAGAGAAACACCACCAGGGACTCCTGCTACAATAGACCTGCACCATCATGGTCCAGCCAGGACCTCTTGGTTTGGGGTCATAAAACCCAGTTCTTGACAATTGTGTGGGGGAATTTGTACTTTCCAATTGGCATGGAATCAAAACCATGTCAGCTGTGAGTTATGGTGTTTCCAGGGCCAATAGCCCATAGGTAATAACATGGAAGCCAGAAAAACATTGATGGGAAATCATTGAAACCAACCCAAGCTCCATGGTGGCAGAATTTGAACTGACCCTTTCACAGCAGCATCTCACCTCCTAAAGGGAATGAGCGTCTACAGGAAATGATGAAGGCAATAGAGATATTATGCACCACACTTTGCAAGTCAGTGAGGAAACAGTAGTTAAATCATTTGGCAAAAAAAGTGATCAGTTCCAAAAAGAGTGCCCCCAATTTTGTAACTGTGGATTTTCTTTCTTTTATTTTTATAAAGCATCATTTCCATTCAATAAGGCAGACATGTTGATAGGCAAAAGTCACCTTGACCATGGAGATTATACTGATGCATTTTTAAATGAAATCATAAAATGATATGGAGAGTCCTTCCTCTACACTTGATCTAGTTAGAAGGGAACCATGAGAAACCCTATGCAGTGCACATATTATTGAAAGCTCACTAGGCGCCAGGCACCAATAACAACATCTAACACTTGTTAACTGCTGATTATTTTTAGGAACTGTTCAAGTGCTGTGTATGTATTAAGGACTCATAATAATAATATCAATAGCTTTCCCTATTAACTGCTTATCATGTGCCAAGAACTGTTGTAAGTGTCTTCATGTCGAACTAAATTCATATTCACTATTGTTTTCCCAATTTTCAAATCAGGAAACCGAGGTATAGAGAGATTGGGTGATTTTTCCAAGGTCACAGTCTGGATATGAAACCAGGCAGGCTTGGCTCCAGTGTCTGTCTGTACTTGTAATGGCTATAAATACTCCCTACTTGGTGTAAGAAGGTTTCTGGAATCAAGAAAGCATATTTGACATGCTGAGCTCATTCCCACTTCAGGACCTTGCACTGGCTGTTCCCTCTGCCCAGCCTGCCCTTCCCCACATCTTTGCTTGACGGGCTTCTTCTCATCTTTCAGGGCTCAGCTCATATGTACTTCTTGGAAATGCATTCCCTGACTCCCAAGCGGAAGCAGACTTCCCCACACCACGCCTCAGTCACTCCATCCCATTTTCTTGTTTTAGTTCCTTCAGAGTGCTTTCCAGGGCCTGAAATCACCCCGTTTCTTTATGTGTTGAGTCTCCCCCTGACTAGGATGTCAGCTCCATGACAGGCAGGACTGCCTCTCAGTCACTTATACATAGAACAGCGCCTGTCACTGAGCTAGGCCTTCAGTCGCTGTTGAATACATGGCTGCAGCACACTGGTATTGAATTTTATCTTGAGCACCAATGATAATGACAGCAGCACTGATTATAACAGCAGCAGCAACAACAATTCTAATAGGTAATAGCAATTAAGTGTTTATTATGAATCACATACTGTGCAGAATGTTTCTTATCAATTCCTGTGAGGTAGGTACTATTATTGCCTCTATTTTACAGACTAGGAGACTGAGACTTAGAGAGGGTGCGTGATGCTGGTGTCACCACGAGGCTGAGAAACCCTCAGGAACGCATTTATATGCCAAACATGAGCCACGTGAAGTTATTGTCAGTGAAGCAAAGGGTGCAGCCAGTCAGCACACACCATGGCAAGTTCCCAAGCCTCCTGGGGTCTCTATTTCCTTCTCAGTTAAAGAGGGAAAGTTGAAGTTTCATAATTAAGAAGTGTCAGGGTCTAGAATTACAGCTTGGTGCAGTGGACAGAACCTGGGCAGTGGTTCTGGAATACCTGGGTTTGAATTCTAGCTTTGTCCCTGACCAGGTGTGTAAGCTTGGGAAGTCTCTCTAACTTCTTGAGCCTCAGTTTCTCCTCCTGTGAAATGGGATAATAGTCCCAACCTGCCTGCCTGGCAGACTTGCTGTACAGAGTTAGTGAAATAGACTATGTGAAAACAGCTAGCACTGTGGCTAGTGCATGGTCAGTACTCAATAAATATACCTTTTCCTCCTCCATTCCTTTGCTGCAACTCATTCAGTATTTATCCCCAAGCTCCCCACCCCGGAAACCCCTGTGATTTCTGGATGTTTGAATTCCATGTCCTCAAATTAAGCCAAATACTCTACAGGTCACCTGTGACCAGATGGCTGTCTTTGACCTCATTAGAGAAAGGATGGCTGGAAAGTAAGAGAGGAAGGAAGGAAGGAAGGAAGGAACGAAGGAACGAAGGAAGGAAGGAACCAGGAAAAAGGTTTCAAGGAAGAAAATAGAAACTTTTTTTGAGGGGGAAAAAATGTGTGGGAGGAGAGGATATTGCAGGAACCACATAGCAAGAAGAGCCCCGCTGTGGAAAAAAACGGTGTCAGTCAACGGTAAGTCACTGAGGACACGGTGTGTCCTTTGCTCCATTTAGAGAAAGGTGTGTCTGGGAATGAGTGGCATTTGCTAACTAAGGGTAACTGGAGGCTACCTGCCTCTTGTTCTCTTCCCAAGCCTGGGAACGGATGGCTCCTTCAGAGGGGACACAGGCCAAGGGTCCAGTGGTGAAGGGGGGCAGCCTCACCTGGCAGGTGAGCCCTGAACCGCGGCACAAGCACAGCCCATCCTGCCCAGCGCCGCCCCCGCTGCCCCAGCCACGCTCTGCTGCTTTTCAGCTTCTGAAACATCTCCCAGCCCTATTTCAGAAGACTTTCTTAGGTCATGAAAATGTGAAGCGAAAAGGTAACATTAGAGGTTGGTGGGCTAATCAATTCTCTTACTAATTTCACAGGATGGCTGTGAGAGATGTTTCGATGGATATTTAACTTCTTTTTAAGTAGATTTTTGTTTTCTACAGGGAGAGAGATTTGGATAAAACTAAGCCTCCCCATGAAGCAGTGGTCCCTGGTCCCGTCAGGCACAGAGTACTGGGAATTCCACAGAGGCTGGCCATTGGAGGGCGGGGTTGCCCTGGAGGCACAGTGGGGTGGGCTGGTGGGCCCGCCAGTGGCTCAAAGAGATGAACATCTTCAGCAGTGAGAGGCAGGATGCTGATGTACCACTGGGGTCCTCAGTCTGCATTTCAGCAAGATCCCACCTGAGGTCATCGATATGCACATTCAGCTAGGCAAGCACTGAGCTAACATTCCCGCCTCCCTCAAGGACTCCTTGAAATTCCAGGCAGAGGAGTTCTGGAATGGAAGCAGCCCATCCCCAGAGTGACTCTCCACATATCTGCCCACCACCATTCAATCTCGCTGGGATTTTCCATTATGGAGAATACATCTAATTCTCAGACTGAACTTCCATAAAAATCTCCCTCTGTCTCTCTCTTTTCACATGCTTGAGACACTCTCACTATTTCCCAATAGATGAAGTTAAAGGGAGGTCAGTAGATGAGTTAAAAAAGCAGGCTTTGGAATCAGAAGAACTGGGTTTCTGTCTTGGTTCTGTTTTTTTCCCAGCTGTGTGAACCCAAGCAAACTCTTACACTCTCGAGCCTCGGTTTTCCCTCTGTGGAATGAGGCTAGTAAGAGCACTTACTTCATGAGGCTATAGTGAGGATTAAATTTTTTCCTAGTCTTTCTTAGAAATTTATTTTATTGAAGTATAGTTGATTTACAACATTGTATTAGTTTCTGCTGTATAACAAAGTGATTCAGTTATACATATATCTTTTTTGCATCCTTTTCCATTATGGTTTATTACAGGATATTGAATATGGTTCCCTGTAGGACCTTGTTGTTTATCCATTCTATATATAATAGTTTGCATCTGCTAATCCCAAACTCCCAATCCATCCCTCCCCCACACCCCCTTCCCCAGGATTAAATTCTAAAATATGTGCAAAGTGCTGTCACAGTGTAAGTGCCCAACAATCGACTGCTATCATTGACATTATGAAACAATAATATTGTCATAATTCCTTCCTCATTCATCCCAGGAATACATTTTCACTTTAGTACTCTGTTGGTAACTCACTGTGGGTATCTGGAAATCCTACTTAACCAAAAATTAATCTTCTAACAGGGTACACTATGAAGAGGAGTATTTATTTGCAAAACCTGAAGAAACATACTGATGAAATTGTATGGTAGTCCCAGAGGTAAAAGGCTTTAAAAGACTCATTTCAAATCATTTGCATTGTGCCGATTTAGGATTTTATTCCATCTGTTTGCAAAAGTGTTGACTTTGTGCCAGTTACTGGGCGAATAAGATATGGCCCTGTCCTCAGGCAGGTCACAGGGTAGTCGGGGAGAGAGACACATGGGCAAGGAACTGGAGTCGCTGAGGACATGGGCACTAGTGGAGCATGACAAGCTTGAGGGCACAGATGGGAGCAAAGAAGGCCATTGTCAGTCCTGAGGAGGAGGCAGGGAAAGAGTGATTCTGAAGAGACCAAATGAAAGTTTCAGGTTGGACAATGAAAAGGAAGGGAAAGTGTATTTTGGGCAGAGGAAAGAGAGGCATAAAGGGAGGGTGTGTGTCTTACATATTGCTGGTTAGCAGAAATCCTAGCATGAAGAGCTTTAGCGCTCACACACAGGAGTTTACTCTGCAGCCAGCAGGCAGTCACTGGAGCATTTAAGCAGTGGAGTGTTGAGGTCAGATTTGAGTTTCTGTAGGATCCCTCCAGTGACCATGAAATAGAACAGAAGGGTAGACTAGAGATAGCTATAGCAGAGAACAGAGAAAAGGGGCAGGACTGGGGGATACTTAGAAGCTAAAATTGGATATGGAAGTGAGAGAAATAAAGGTGGTAAAAATGATTCCCGGAGTGCCAAATAGGTGGAAATATCAGCAAACAGTTGGGTACACGAGTGTGGCAGACACCAATCTGTGCTTCCATAACAATCATCCCTACATCCCTTTTTCATCCTGCTAGAACCCCAATTTATTTTACAGGCAGAGATCCTTTGATATTAGAAAGGTATAGGCCCAACCTCTATGGGTGTATTATGACTGGTTTAAACCAGTTGCGCCAATCTGATTCCCTTTGGCCACTTTGTCAAATTGTAGGCAAGTGACTCATTTATTCCGGCTAATCGAACATAATGAGGGGCTGCCCTGGATGAAAAAAAAGACACACCACCTGGGGAAATAACCCCATATCCAACATGTCTCCTTGCAGCCACCATCTTGTGACATGAGAAGAGCGTGAGAACAAAGCCAATACACGGAGGACGGTGGAGCAGGGAGTGACACCTGGTCCCTGGTGGCACCTTTGAACACTGGAATCATAGGTAGATACTATATCAGATAGCATCTGCTATCTTTGAACTTTTTGTTAAGTAAGATTAAAATGTTCTGCTCTTTTAAGGCCTCTGTTTTATGTAGGCTAGAGTATAATGAGGTAATAAGTAGACTTCCAAAGTAATGGCTCAAATATGATAGACATTTATTCCTTGCTTTTGAGTGGTTGAAGCTGGATGTTGCAGGTGGGTGGTGGTGGAAGCCCCAAGGACACAAGCTAATGTCAGCTCTGCTGTTTTCAACATGTGACCTCTAGGAGGCGGCTCTGAGCAAGGAATCACACCTAGCCAAAGGGAGGAAGAGGACAGAGACGCCTGGTGGCGAGGTTTTGTGGGCCAGGCCTATAAACGGCACACGTCACTTCCACTCACATTCCATTGAAAATAACAGAGTCATATGGCCACCTCTAACTGCAAGGGAAACTGAGAAATGTCAGCTAACTAGGAAACCACATACCAGCTTCTATGTATGGAAGGATGGATTTTGCCAACAGGTAAGAGTCTCTGCCACACCACTGTAAATTGAATTTTACTGTTGTTGTTAACTTGCAACTGAAAGAATTCCTAACTGTTCCAATGGATCTGGAGCTTAGGGGAGACCTTGTGATGGGTTATACAATTTTTCCTTGACTATAGTATCTGTAGTTTTCAAGACATATCATATGTGATAAGTAAGAGCAACAGAGTGGATGACATCACCCAGGAAGAATGTAGAAAGTCAGAAGAGACACAGAGATAGAGCCCTTTAATTGTTCATGGGACATATCTAATCCATAAGGATCCCTCCTCACTGCCTGTGAAAGAACAAATCAGACATCTCGGTGACCTAGAGGGTCTTGCTTTAGGTTGAGTGGACTCGTAGCTCAGATGTAAGAACAAGACTATACAGGGTTGTCCAAGGAATTTTGTTTTGGGGTGCTTCTGGATATTAAATCCAAGTAGGGCTGTCTTTGCCTCTGTTTTCTTTCTGTAAGGCACTAAGTTTGATAAACAGCTGAAAAAAGTCTTGAGCAAAATGTGTTCAACTTCCTTCCTTCTCTGATGAAGATATTTTATGTGGACAACTAGCAACCCAGATCCTGAAATAACTCAATGTGAGAAATGCTCCAAGTGCAATTCTGTTCCTTCCCCTTTTCTTTATCCTCACTCCTGAGGCTTCAGATTGGGAGACTCTGACTTTTCTGGTTTTAACTAGCTAAACCCTCAAGAGAAGAGGAAAGAGATGTTATGAACTGGAACTTTCCTCCATCAGAAATCTACCTTGGCATTTGAATTTTCTTGGAAGGGTGTCCTCATTAGGCTCATTAGGCAGTGGTCTTTGGGGATAACTTTTACCATTTTAGGGAATACTTATTGATGACCCCAGAACCTGAGCTGATACAGCCTGCAGGTCTCGTGGGTTGTGGCCTATGCAGCCATGGACAGACTGTCAGATGTCCTCCATCTAACTGTCCTCCAAACACTGTCCCTTCAAAGCTCCCAATCACAGTGGCTAAGCAAAAAGAGAGCACTCAACTGTGACTTGGTCTGGAAACTTGGGGTATAGGCACTAATTAGCTAGAGTTCTATCTATTTATTATTAAAATAAATTCCACAAGGGCAGGAGCCATATTATATATGCATTTCATTATACTGCACTCCCACTGTAAAATAAGGATAATAATAACTAGCATACATGGCATTCTTAGTTTAAGCCAGGTATCATGCTATGTGTTTTACCAGAGGTATCTCATTTAATCCTCATAAAAACTTTATCAGGTAGGTAGTATTATTATTATCTTTTTACAGATGAGGAAACCAAGGATGAAAGAGGTTACATAGTCACTCAAGTAACAGAGTTCAAAAATGGTTGAGCCGGGATCCAAATCCAGAGGTCTGAGCAAACCCAACCCTAGACCACCCCCATTCATCCTTGTTGTGAGGATTAGAGACCTAGGTAGAACACCTTGCTGACACCCAGTAAGTGCTCAATAAATGGCCGTTATCGTTATGTCATTGTTTCTACTTTATAAGGCATTGTGTGATGACCTTATAAGATTGCAAAGTGGTCTTATATTAGACAAGCTCTTTTGTTTCTTGTGTGACTATGAGGAAACTGTGCAAAGTTGATTCCTTTGTTAGGAAATGTGTGGATTTTGTGACATGGTAACAGGCAGTATCTGAGGGTCCTGGCCCAGAGAAATAAAGGGCCCAGCAGTCAACCTCCTGGGGTTCAAAGCAGTAAGGATTTACTTACCAGTAGTATTTATGATCCCTTGGAGAGCAACATTAAATTGAAGTTATCATTTATTCTAATAATTTTTCCTTAATAAAGCTACTTTTCCAAAAAAAAAAAGTAAAAAAAGAAAACTTGGAAAATGCAACAATGTAAAAAGAGGAAAAATCAACATGATTCTACTGCTCAAAGACAGTCCCATTGACATTTTCGGTTCTAATTGACATTTTATTCATTTTTTTATTTGTTTGCTTTGTTGATAGCATGAGAGACCCTCAAATTCCCATGCACCTGAGTCATCAAATTTTCTAAATCTGGCCCCTTTGGCTTGGGACAGGAGCGGTCCTGCTATTGGTTGGTTCCTAGTTCTAGAGTCTCAAGGGTGCATTAAGACAGATCCCAGCAAGGCAGCAGCCAGAGGGGCCCCTCTGGATAGGGTGACAGAGGCCCTGATATCTCAGGGAAAAGCACTCAGCTCTGAGCCAGTATTCTACACAAGGGTTGACCCAGTCCAGGAGGAAGTTTTCCTGGGCCCAGTTCCCACCCTCATGGTCACATCATGGTGACGCAACAGGAAGCCGCTGTCCCCAGAGCCCAGGTCTCTCACAGGAAAGTGTTGTCAGAGGTTTCTGCACGGGCAGGCGGTCCATGCATGCTGGGTTCACAGCAGTATTCCCAACCCACAGGATTTGTTCATGGGCTGGAATGCGGCCTCAGGGCTACACTGTGGCGTTTCCCCAGCCTGGTCCTGATGCTTGCGGTAATGCCTGCGGTGACGCCATAAATCAGCTCTGCTCTGCGCTTTCCCCAGATTTCCAAATGGGTTACCCTTCAAGCAGGCAGTGTGAGATACCTCCTTTCAGATGTCATGTATGAAATAATGACTGGCCAGTGAAAATGTATTTTCTAGTTGAAAAAAGTAATATTCTGAAGGCTTGGCTATGTTCTTCCTTTGGTTGACATTTTCTGGGCCATGGAGAGGAAGGGAAGGTCTCCGCCTTCATCTGCTCCCTGGATAGAATTTGCTTCTTGGCAAAGGAGATGAATGGCAGCGCTGCACTATCCTGTTGAAGTCTATTCCCTTTTCTCATGTGATCTCCATGCCAGTGATGAGCTTACCCTTCAAGGTTCTCTCCACAATGTTCCCTCAGCTAGAGGGAGGAGCCAAGGAATGGGAGTCCAAACACCTGCATGGCAGCTGCAAGTTTTGCCACACCCAGTACTTGTCATGAGGCAAACCAACTTACCTCTCGGGGTCCTGAGCTTCCTCGAATGTTTATTCTCTTAGCTGGGCAATTTATTAACTAACATTCCTTACAGCTATCAGTCCAAGAGCAAGTGATGCTCATGATAATGATCCTCGGGCACTGCAAGATCCTTAGTCACCTTCCATGCTCCCTATAATCTCAGGGCTGTGTGCATTTTATTATTCAAATTCCTTGAAGGTTGGTAATCCACGTGCATCACTTATAGAGACTCTAGTAACCAGAATGGTGGAGACCAGAATCAGACATGGAGCATTAACCAAATTCTTTGTCCTTTACGTTGAAGATGATGTCATGGAATGTGTTACGAGAATACCAGCAGGGCTGAAGTGATACATGCAGGACCATGGGCCTGTCGTGGGCACCCCAGGGAGACTTGCTGTAGGCATAGGACAATGACTTGAGGCTGTAAATCCCACTCTACTCTATGAGGCGTCATCTTTTTGCTCCACAGAGGAACACAACTTCCGCTGCTCAAAAAGCTTCTTGAGCTTCAGATTGCTCTAGGCAGTTCATCCCTCTGCTGCTGTCACTTCCCAGTGGTCCTGTGGCAGGGTGTGCCCTTTGAGTTCCAGCTTGCTCTGTGTAATTGCACTCAGCCAGTGCTAAATGTACTTCACAATGTGTCACAAGTGGTTGTACTACAATGAGGTCATATCTTAGCCACTGGGTGGGCCATGGATCAGCTCAAAACCCAAACTGTACATGAAGATTAATGTGATTTGGGGCATAAACCTATGGCTCAGAACCACTCCTCCACAGACCAAAGGCATGGTTTACAGTATGGTGTTTCCTTCTCACTCTGACAGAATATTAAGTGGGACTTTACCTATTTGTGCAATTTCACCTGAGGAGCCCAAGGAGACAAATCACTCTTTCTAAAGAAGCTTCTAGACCATCCATGTAGGATTTGCTAAGAGATGGCCCAACACCAGTTCTATGGCCTTGTCCCATCACCCACCTCCAGCTGGAGCTTGTTTGAGGATGCCGAGGAGTCAAGATTCCTTCAAAGCGGCTCATCAGAGTGTCCTGTGTGTTCCCTACCCTCCTTGTGAGAGTTGGAGGGAGGTTTCTTTCTTGTCCCTGCTTCGAGCCAGGTGAGGAGGTCCTGCTGCCCTAGTGCTGCTGGGAGAACACAGCAGAGAGGGATGAAAGAGTTCCTGAAGAACACGACTGTGTCCCTTGGAATTTGGAAAGCACAGACACCAGTGCCTGAATCTCCTCTGGAAAATACGGAAGGAGAGAGAGTGACTAGAGCTGTTTATGAGAGTCGAAAGAGGACCAAGTCTGCCATTGGGCAGGCTGCTCTTTCCACAGACACTGTGGAAGACAGTTGGGCTTGAACTGTCATGAGAGAATCCCGCCCAACTGGGGCAAATGAACCCCAGCATGAGCTACCTGGTGGGGCAGGAGCTGCCAGGAGCTGGAGTCTCTCACCCAGAGACTGCATCACCCGTGACAGTGCCTCATCTGTGGTCTCCCCAGAGCAGGGCCTTGGGAGAACTCACAATGGAGAGAAAAAGCCACGCATGGCCACCAGCCAGGCAGAGGGCACCCACATCTGACTCCAGCAGCTCCGGCCCATAAAGTAACGCTTTGCTCTTTTCCTTTAATTTTTCCTCTCCTGACCCCAACCATAGAGGAGAAAGAAGCAACAGACAGAGAGCTAGAGAGAAGACAGAGCAAAGCAGAGGGGAAAGCAAAGTCCTTGCCTATGCAGGTCATCAAGCCTGGATCAGGCCTGATGGGGTAGAAAGAAAAAGAATCCTTTGAAGTGGATGAGAAGTTGAAGGTTTGGTTTGGTTTAGTTGGGATTGCCCTTTGGCTCCCTAAAAATGAAGAACATTCACACTTGAAACGGACTGAAAAATGTGAGGATCTGCTTACCACATCATCTAGTGCAGGGAGCCTGGCAGAGTTGATTTGAAGGGTAGCAATGAGAGAAAAAGAACTTACTTACTTTCTGATCCAATTTCTTCAGTAAACTGGTCACATTAACATTTTGGAATCAGAATTTGCTTCTAGGAAGTTAGTAGACGTATTTTTCTCTGTTCCTCTTGTTAGGTCAATTAAAAACCCCTGGATATTATGTGAAAACAAACAAAAACAAAACAAGAGTCTGAAAGGTAGAGAGAAGGGACAGACTGGCTAGGGACCTTGGGATCCAAAGAGCAACATAGAGGTGAGTTCCAAGGGTTTTCTTTTTGCCTTTCACGTCCTAGACTGTGTGCTGGAGAGGCCAGAAATGTGGAAATGCCAGAGGGTCAGACATAAAAAGCCCCAACAAAGCCTTCTCTCTCTAGCCAGAGTACCAGGAAAGAGCAGCCTACCCAGATAAGAAGCTTTTAGGCAAAAACTCTTTTACTCCAATCAAACCAAAGGAAAATCCCTTGTCCCCCACCTCCACCAACACCACCAAGATCAAGTGGTGAGCTTGGACTTCCACCCTCTGTAAGCGGTGATGAGGTGCCCCTATTCACCCCACCTGGTGTCTTAGTGGTGCCAGAGGAGGCTGAATAGAGAGCTGGGACTTTCATTCCCACTGGTTACCTTAAAAAAGAGGAAAAATCTCAAATAATCCAGGTTCCCATATCAAGAATCTAGAAAGTAGAAGAACAAAATAAACCCAAAGAAAGTGAAATAAGAAATAATGAAGATAAGAACAGAAATCAATGAAATTGAAAACAAAAACAATGGAAAAAGTCAATGAAATAAAGAGCTAGTTTTTTGAAAAGATCAATAAAATTGGCAGACCTCTAGCAGGGCTGACAAAGAAAAAGAGAGAAGACTTAAATTATTAGTATCAGGACCAAAACATGGGATATCACTATAGACTGTGCAAACATCAAAATGATAATAAAGGAATATTACAAACACCTCTTCAGATGTAAATCTGATAAATTAAGTGAAAGGAATCAATTTTTCAAAGAACACAGACTACTGAAACTCACCTCATATGAAATAGTTAACTATTAGGTAAAGCAAATTCATAACTTAAAATCTTTCAAAGAAGAAATCTCCAACCCCAAATGGTTTCACTAGGGAATTCTATCATATGTTTAAAAAAAGAATACCAACTCTACAGACTATCTTATAGAAAATAGAAGGGGGGGAAATACTTTCCAATTCATTTTATAAAGTTAGTATTATCATAACACTAAAACCAGACATTGACAGTACAAAAAAAGAAAACCACAGACCAACATCCCTCATAAATTTAGAAGCAAAATATTAACAAATAGAATTTAGGAATACATAGAAAGAACTATATTCCTTGAGCAAGTGGGGTTTGTTCCACAAATGGAAGCCTCGCTCCTTATTTGAAAATCAATCAACATAATCCACTTTATAAATAAGCTAAAGAAAAATCACATGATCATCTTAATTGATGAAGAAAAATATTTGACAATATTCAACACCTATTTATGATAAAAACACTGAGAAAACTGGGAATAGAGGGAAACTTCCTCATCTTGAAATTGAACGTTAACCAAAAAATTACAGCTTTCTCTCTAAGAGCAGGAACAAGGCAAGATTGTCTTCGCTCACCTTTTGTACAATATATTGCTGGAAATTCTAACTAGTGCAATAGGCAAGAAAAGGAAATAAAGGCATACAGATCAGAAAGAAAGAAAGAAAACTACCCATTTTTGCAGATGACATGATTGTCTATGTGGAAAATCTTAAGGAATCAACAAAAGAAACCTCCTAGAAACAATGCATTTTTTCACCAAGGTCACAGGCTACAAAATAAATGTATAAAAACTAACTGCATTTCTATATACTAGCAATAAACATGTGGATACTGAAATTTAAAGCACCATACCATTTACAGCTACTCAAAAAAGTACTTAGGTGCAAATCTAACACCACATGTAGAGAATTTGTATGCAGAAAACTACAAAACATTGATGAAAGAAATCAAAGAAAATCGAAATAAATGGAGAGACATACTAAGTTCACGAATTGGAAGACTTAACTTAGTAAAAAGGTCAGTTCTCCCCAAATGGAATTCATATTAAATTCCCTGCCAGACTTTCTGTAGATATATACAAGAGTATTCTAAAATTTTATGGAAATGCAAAGGAACTGGGACAGCGAAAATAATTTTTAAGAAGAATAAAATCTGTGACGTCCATCTCCCCAATTTCATGACTGGTTATATAGCTAGAATAATGAAGATTGTGTGGTATGGTGGAGGGGTAGGCACATAGACCAACAGAAGAGAATAGAGATATAGACTCACACAAATATACCAGACTGATTTTTGATAAGGTTGTAAAAGTAATCTAATAAAGGAAAGATAGCCTTTTTAACAATGTTGGAACAATTGGTCATCCAAGAGAAAATTAATGAACCTAGATCTAAGTCTCATATCTTATACAAAATAAACTCAAAATGGACTATGGGCATAAATGTAAAACTATAAAACCTTTAGGAAAAAAGAGAGCAATCTTTGTGATATGGGACCAGGCCAAGGTCTTAGACTTGACACCAAAAGTGCAATCCATAAAAGGAAAAGTTGATAAAATGGATTTCATCAAAATTAAAAACTTTGGCTCTGCAAAATACCTTGTTAAGAGAATAAAGAACAAGCTACAGACTGGGAGGAAATATTGTCAAACCACAAATCTAACAAAAGACTAGTATCTAGAATATATAAAGAACTCTGAAAACTCAACAGAAATAAAAACCAAACAATCCAATTAGAAAATGGACAAAAGACATATACAGATATTTCAACATCATTAGTCATTAGGAAAATGCATATTAAAGCTGCAATGAGGTATTACTAACATAATAATGACTAAAATAAAAAATAGTGACAATGTCAAATGATGGCAGGAATCCAGTGAGAAACTGGATCACTCATACATTGCTGGTGAATATGTGAACTGGCACAGTCACTCTGGAAAACAGTTTGGCAGTGTCTTAAAAAACTAGGCATGTGGCTACCATCATGCAACCCAGTAATTGTACTCTGGGCATTTACTCCATAGAAATGAAAATTTATTTTCACATAATACCTATTTACAAATCTTCATAGAAGTTTTATTTGTATTAAGCAAAAACTGAAAACCACTTAGATATGTTTCAAAATGTACCATGCCCATACCATGGACTACTACTTGGCAACAAAAAAGCATGAATTATGGATATAATTGAGAATGAATTTCTTAATTATACGTTGATATATTGAGAACAACTTTAAAGATGAGACTGAGTAAAATGGAGACACTAACAAATTTTTTTAAGGAAAGCATTTTCCATCATGAACTCTATTAAGACCATTTCCTGTAAGTACTATTAAGCCATTCCAAAATTTTCCATGGTCCTTTTTATTTTATTATAAGTATTTTATTAGGATTAATATTTAAATATTTAATAAAGATTTGATTTGCCAATTTGTTCTGATTATAGCTTCTGCCATTTTTTTGGGTGCCTTCCTCCTGGTGTCAAATTAATAGATGTAGATTTTGTCTGACAGGTTTGATTTTTCCATTAGTTTTTCTCTGGTAACAAATTTTACTCTACAGAGTGTCAGCCAATGTCTGTTTTAGCCTCAGACAGGTAAGGACTTAATAAATGTTAGGTGCTGTTATTATGCATTGTGACAGTATTCTTTACAAATTTGTTTTGAGATATAATTACATTCCATAAAATTTTAATGTGCACATTTCAGTGGTTTTGAGTATATTCACAAGATTTTACAAAAATCACTATTTAATTCTATAACATTTTATCATCCCCCCCCAAAAAAAACCCTCCATATCTGTTACCAGTCACTCCCCATTTTCCCCTCCCTCCAGTCCCTGGCAACCACTAACCTACTTTTTGTCTCTATGGGTTTGCCTATTCTGGACATTTCATATACGTGAAATCACACAATATGTAGACTTCTGTATCTGGCTTTTTTCACTTAGTATAATGTTTTCAAGGTCCATCCATATTGTAACATATATCAATGCTTCATTCCTTTTTATGGCCGAATAATCCATTGCATGGCTATACCACTTTGTATATCCATTGTATGGATATATCATTTTGTTTATTCATTCATCAGCTGATAGATATTTGCATTGTTTCTGCTTTTTGTCTATTATTAATAATGATGCTATGAACATTTGTGTACAAGTTTTTGTGTTGACATGTTTTCAGTTCTCCTAGATATTTACCTAGAAGTGGAATTGCTGGAATGATTCCCACTTTCTCCGCCTACTAGTCAGTACTTGTTATTGTCTGTCTTTTTGATTGTAGCTATCCTAGTATCCACTAGGATATGAAATGGTATCTCATTGTGGTTTTGATTTGTATTTCCTAATGACTTTGTATTTCCCTAATGACTAATGAGGTTGGGCATCCTTTCATGAGCTTATTGCCCATTTGCACATCTCTTTCAGAGAAGTTTCTATTCAAATTCAATTTTTAATTGAATTATTTGTCTTTTATTCTTGAATTATATGTTCTTTATAGATACTGAATACAAATCTCTTAGCAGATATATGATTTGCAAATATTTTCCCTCCTCCTCTGAGTTGTCTTTTACTTTCTTGATGGCATCCTTTGAAGTACAAAAGTTTTAAATTTTGACAAAATCCAATGTTTTTGTGTGTATGTTTGTGCTCTGGATATCCTTAAAAACTATTAAATTATCCAAGTCACAAAGATTTACACCTACGCTTTCTTTTACTGTTTTAGCTCTTACATTTAGGTCTATGATCCATTTTCAGTTAATTTTGTATATGGTTTAAGGTATAGGTTCAACTTTATTCATTGCATGTGGATATCTAGTTGTCTTAGCACCATTTGTTGAAGATCATTCTTTACACATTGAATTGTTTGGGCACCCTTGTTGAAAAGCAATTGATGTAAATTTAAGAGTTTATTTCTCTACCACCAGTTCTATTCCATTGATCAGGATGTCTATCCTTATGCCAGAATCACACTGTCTTGATTACTGTAGACCTGTAGAAAGTTTTCAGATCAGGAAGTATGAGTCTTCAAACTTTGTTCTTCTTTTTTAAGATCGTTTTGGTTATTCTGGGTCCCTTGATTTCCATATAAATTTTAGGAACAGCTTGTTAATTTCTTTAAAAAAAAAAAAGGGAGCCGGGATTTTAATAGGAATGTATTAAATCTGTAAATCAGTTTGGGGGACTATTGCTCTCTTAACAATATTAAATCTTCTGATCCATGAACATGGGGTTGACTTGTTTATTTAGGTCTTTAATTTCTTTCAATGATGTTTCGTATTTCCTAGTATATAAATCTTCCACTTTTCTGTTTCTCTACAAACTGGATAAAAGACTAATGGAATTTATTTTTTAGTTAACACATGAAAAATTTTTCTCATATTTGTAAGACAGAATGAGTGAGGCAGAGA